>NC_000068.7:177275682-177614087 GCF_000001635.26 Mus musculus | reverse complement strand
GATCTAGATTGTGCCAAGTTGACAATTAAAAGGATCCATCACACCCTCATCTTTATTTATGGTAGTGAAGACAAACAAAAGACAACAAGTGTTCTGGTCTATGGACAAACTGGAGCTCCTGTGCATTGTTGGTGGATCATGAGAGGATCTGATAACTATAGAAAGTGGTATGGTGACATCTAAAGGACTGCTAACAACAGAATTAACATGGTAGCCCACAGTTCTGCTTAAAAGAACTGAAAACCAAGTGTCATATAGCTTTCCACACCCAGGCTCATCACAACTGTATTCTCAAGACCTTGAAGTAGAAGCAGCCAGAGTTCCTTTAGAGAGGTGAAGCAAAACATGATCTATGCAGATATCATAATATCAGTCATGACACTGGCCATAAAGTGGATGAACTCTGAAGTCTCTCCATTTTTTTATTGCTGTGAAAAAACACCAAACAAAAGCAACATAAAGAAATGTTTATTGGGGACTTATACTTTCAAGGTAAATACAATAAGTGTTTGTGGCCATTGTTGGAGGATATTCAATCACATGGTGAACCTCAAGATTGTGAAAAATACTTGTTTCTTGTTGTGCTGTGGCTCAGCTCTAGCATACAACTTTAATACTAAGTAAGAGCTTTCTGTAAACAGGAGTAAATAAAGTAGACCATAGGTTAATATGTAAGCAAGTTGCCAGTTGAGAGGAAATGAACACAGGATGTGGAAAGGAAAGGCATTAGTTGAAGAGTATTTAGCACAGTTTGGAGGAGGGGAAAGGGCCCTTTTCCTCTGGAAAGTCAGTTGAGGAAGTTAAGCTTGGTTCTTTCTCTGCCTCTCTGGTCTTGAAGGCATTCACAACTTCATCAGCCTCCTCAGTCTTCATTGGTAAAACTGAATGTCTGGGAAGTTGTTGTTGTTGTTTTTAACAAAACCAAACCAAAGGATCATAATGGCAGGAAATGTGGCAATCAGTAGGTTGCATGGAGTTGCCTTAGTAGGTAGACATTACATCTTGATCTACTATCAAAGTAGAAAAGAAGGACAAGCTAGGAAAAAAAAAACACTCAGATTTGTTGGGTTTAGGAAAACCTCAAAGTCTGCCTTCCACCACTGACACACCTCCTGTAACAGGGCCACATCCCTAATCCTTCCTAAATTTCCCACCATCTAGGGACCAAGTATTCAAACATATAAGTGTATTGCAATGATTCTCATTCAAAACCCCTGGAGGTCCTTATGCTAAGTGAATTGAGCCTGCCACTAAATGAACAACAAACACTTCTTGATCCTTAGAGCTAGCAAATACACAGATTTGGAGTCAAGAAGAGGAGACAATAATTGGTTGAGTAAAGTAAATTTAATGTTTCCATAAACACAAAGTATATGTTTGAAAGACCAATTATGGATTCAAGGTGAATCTTATCACCACAAAAGACCCAGATTAAAAATACTTTTCCCAGATTGAAAACTATAATTAAGAAAAATACCTCACAGTACCCAACTCTTTCTGTTTCAGCTAATTCCAGATGTGTTCAATTTGACTGACAAGAATACCTAGCACAGCAGACAAGACAGAACACCTGCAAAAGATTCTTCCTGTGATGAGTAAGGAGAGCACAGGAGCCATTTCCAAAGCAACGCCTTTCTTCAAGTGTGGGAGTATTGAGATTTTACTCAGGGAATCTAGACACATTTACACATAAGTTTGCCTACTCCTATGAAAGTTAAGTTAAATTCTTTTCTGAAGATGGTCAAATGTAAAAGCTGAGATATTGAAGGGCATTCTTACCTCATAGTCATCCAGAATCATCCATAAATTATAAAAATGTTGGACATAAATGCATCTGGAAAGTTCCTCTTGGATTACAAGGTCTTAGCTGTAAATCAAGGGAAAGGTGAGAACTCATATTTTGAACTCCACGAAAGTGGGAGCTTGCAATATGGACGTGTTCAGAAGAGATTAAAGCCTGAAAATGCACCCAAGTGTTGCACCTCTTCCAAAAAAGGCAGACCTGTGTTCCTTCCCAAACAGTTCCACAAACTAGGAAACATGTATACAAACCTATGAGTCTATGGGAGCCATATTAATTTAACTACCATCTGTTTCCTCAAACGTGAAAACACCTGTTTATCTAACATGACTGCCATATCCTAAGGAGAGCCTATTATGCTTTCAACACACAATGTCACAAAAGAAGCCTTACCAGAAAGAATCAGAGCATTATAAACAATGAACAGAACAAACAAGACCAAAATTCACCAGGGAATCCATCAAAACTTACAGTTTCTTGTTCAGCAACTTGAGGTTATGATGATATTGCCTTAGCCACAATGTCTTAGGAATTCCCACTCTTCTAGCTCTGTCACCTGAAGCACACACAGCTTTGTTTCCTCAAAGTCACCATCTTCTTTCAGCTTTCCTCAAAGCTGGTGTTTGTATCTCAAATCTGTAATGTATAGTACTGTCTCTTATATTATTGAAAGTAGGTTAGTGGGCTAAGGGATCATTCAGTTGTTGTTAAGAGCACTGCTCAAACCCATTTCACTTCCTAGCACTCAAATGGCAGTTCACTAGTCTGTAGCTACACTTCTATGAAAATACTTGAGTATAAGCTGGTACCTGGCATTGACTTGGATGGTTACATAAGTGATACATTTGCTCTAAGTCCTGACATCTAGATTTAAGATTAATGATATCAAAGTGTACTTCTGTTGCCAAGGACCAAGCCTGGGCTTGGAGGGTAGTAGAGGGAGAAGGGGTATCTGGGAGCATGAAAACAAAGACTGGTCCTCAAATCCTGTGTTCAAGCTTTGGCTCCTCAATTCGGGACCCTGTGATCCATCCAATAGCTGACTGTGAGCATCCACTTTTGTTCCCAATTCTAAGAAGGGGCAAAGTGTCCACACTTTGGTCTTTGTTCTTCTTGAGTTTCATGTATTTCGAAAATTGTATCTTATATCTTGGGTATTCTAAGTTTCTGGGATATTATCTACTTATCAGTGAGTACATATCATGTGAGTTCTTTTGTGATTGAGTTACCTCACTCAGGATGATGCCCTCCAGGTTCATCCATTTGCCTAGGAACTTCTCCACATCCTCTCCAGCATCTGCCGTCATCTGAATTTTTGATCTTAGCCATTCTGACTGGTGTGAGGTGGAATCTCAGGGTTTTTTTGATTTGCATTTCCCTGATGATTAAGGATATTGAACATTTTTTCAGGTGCTTCTCAACCATTCGGTATTCCTTAGGTGAGAATTCTTTGTTTAGCTCTGAGCCCCATTTTTTAATGGGGTTATTGGATTTTTCTGGAGTCCACCTTCTTGAGTTCTTTATATATATACTGGATATTATTCCCCTCTCTGATTTAGTAAAGGTAAAGATCCTTTCCCAATCTGTTGGTGGCCTTTTTGTCTTATTGACAGTATCTTTTGCCTTGCAGGAGCTTTGCAATTTAGTGAGGTCCCATTTGTCAATTCTCGATCTTATAGCACAAGCCATTGTTGTTCTATTTAGGAATTTTTCCCCTGTACCCATACATTCGAGGGTTTTTTCCTACTTTCTCGTCTATAAGTTTCAGTGTCTCTGGTTTTATGTGGAGTTCCTTAATCCACTTAGATTTGACCTTAGTACAAGGAGACAGGAATGGATCAATTCGCATTCTTCTACATTATAAAGGCCAGTTGTGCCAACACCATTTGTTGAAAATGCTGTCTTTTTTCCACTGGATGTTTTTTGCTCCCTTGTCAAAGATCAAGTGACCATAGGTGTGTGAGTTCATTTCTGAATCCCTTTTTTGTTTTGTTTTGTTTTTTTTTTTTTTGAGACAGGATTTCTATGTATACCCCTGGCTGTCCTGGAACTCACTCTGTAGACCAGGCTGACCTCAAACTCAGAAATCTGCCTGCCTCTGCCTCCCAAGTGCTGGGATTAAAGGCATGTACCACCATGCCCCATTTCTGGGTCTTCAATTCTATTCCATTGGTCTACTTGTCTGTCGCTATACCAGTACCATGCAGTTTTTTATCACAATTGCTCTGTAGTACAGCTTTAGGTCAGGCATGGTGATTCTACCAGAGGTTCTTTTATCCTTGAGAAGAGTGTTTGCTTACCTAGGTTTTTTGTTATTCCAGATGAATTTGCAGATTGACCTTTCTAATTTGTTCAAGAATTGAGTTGGAATTTTGATGGAGATTGCATTGAATTTGTAGATTGCTTTTGGCAAGATAGCCATTTTTACAATGTTGATCCTGCCAATCCATGAGCATGGGAGATCTTTCAGGCAAGGATGTGGAGAAAGAGGAACACTCATCTGTTGGGAGCCGCCCCCACATTCGCCGTTACAAGATGGCGCTGACATCCTGTGTTCTAAGTGGTAAACAAATAATCTGCGCATGTGCCAAGGGTATCTTATGACTACTTGTGCTCTGCCTTCCCCGTGACGTCAACTCGGCCGATGGGCTGCAGCCAATCAAGGAGTGACACGTCCGAGGCGAAGGAGAATGCTCCTTAAGAGGGACGGGTTTTCGTTCTTTCTCTCTCTTGCTTCGCTCTCTTGCTTCTTGCTCTCTTTTCCTGAAGATGTAAGAATAAAGCTTTGCCGCAGAAGATTCTGGTCTGTGGTGTTCTTCCTGGCCGGTCGTGAGAACGCGTCGAATAACAATTGGTGCCGAATTCCGGGACGAGAAAATCCGGGACGAGAAAAAACTCCGGACTGGCGCAGGAGGGATACTTCATTCCAGAACCAGAACTGCGAATCAAGGTTATAAGGTTCCCGTAACACAGACTGTTGAGAAGGATTCAACTGCCGAATTCAGAACTCATCAGCTGGGGAACGACGGTGATAAAGGTTCCCGTAAAGCAGACTGTTGAGAAGGATTCAACTGCCGAATTCAGAACTCATCAGCTGGGGAACGACGGTGATAAAGGTTCCCGTAAAGCAGACTGTTAAGAAGGATTCAACTGTATGAATTCAGAACTTTTCAGCTGGGGAACGAGGTAAGTCTGATCTTGAACTTTCTAAGGAAATTCAGGACAGTCTATCAGAAGTAAAGTGGAAAATGTTTGGCCTTGAATTTTTTCTAGTGTTAGGAGCCCTTTTGTTCCTTTTCACATGTTATATAGTGCTTAAGGCAGGGCTAAAAATTCTAGAGGAAATTCAGGACAGTCTATCAGAAGTAAAGCGGAGAGAGAGAGTAGGAACAAGGAGAAACGGTAAGTATACAGGCCTTTCCAAGGGTCTTGAACCCGAGGAAAAGTTAAGGTTAGGTAGGAATACCTGGAGAGAGATTAGAAGAAAAAGAGGAAAAAGGGAGAAGAAAAAAGATCGATTAGCGGAGGTCTCTAGGAGATACTCGTCACTAGATGAGCTCAGGAAGCCAGCTCTTAGTAGTTCTGAAGCAGATGAAGAATCCTCCTCTGAGGAAACAGACTGGGAGGAAGAAGCAGCCCATTACCAGCCAGCTAATCGGTCAAGAAAAAAGCCAAAAGCGGCTGGCGAAGGCCAGTTTGCTAATTGGCCTCAGGGCAATCGGCTACCAGGTGCACTCCCGCCCTATGCGGAGTCCCCGCCCTGCGTAGTGCGTCAGCCCGTAGTGCGTCAGCAATGCGCAGAGAGGCAGTGCGCAGAAAGGCAGTGCGCAGACTCATTCATTCCCCGAGAGGAACAAAGGAAAATACAACAGGCATTTCCAGTCTTTGAAGGAGCCGAGGGTGGGCGTGTCCACGCTCCGGTAGAATATGTGCAGATTAAATATGGAATCAATGCTAATTTTACCTTGGTGCAGTTAGACAGGCTTGCCAGCATGGCACTAACTCCTGCCGACTGGCAAATGATTGCAAAAGCCGCTCTCCCTAGTATGGCCAAATATGTGGAATGGCGAGCTTTGTGGCAGGAGGCGGCACAGGCGCAGGCCCGAGCAAACGCTGCTGCTTTAACTCCAGAGCAGAGAGATTGGACTTTTGACTTGTTAACGGGTCAGAGAGCTTATTCTGCTAAACCTGATAAGAGGTATCAATGGAAGGTCTTACCACAGGGGATGTCCAATAGTCCTACAATGTGCCAGCTTTATGTGCAAAAAGCTCTTTTGCCAATGAGGGAACAATTCCCCTCTTTAATTTTGCTCCTTTACATGGATGACATCCTCCTGTGCCATAAAGACCTTACCATGCTACAAAAGGCATATCCTTTTCTACTTAAAACTTTAAGTCAGTGGGGTTTACAGATAGCCACAGAAAAGGTCCAAATTTCTGATACAGGACAATTCTTGGGCTCTGTGGTGTCCCCAGATAAGATTGTGCCCCAAAAGGTAGAGATAAGAAGAGATCACCTCCATACCTTAAATGATTTTCAAAAGCTGTTGGGAGATATTAATTGGCTCAGACCCTTTTTAAAGATTCCTTCTGCTGAATTAAGGCCTTTGTTTAGTATTTTAGAAGGAGATCCTCATATCTCCTCCCCTAGGACTCTTACTCTAGCTGCTAACCAGGCCTTACAAAAAGTGGAAAAAGCCTTACAGAATGCACAATTACAACGTATTGAGGATTCGCAGCCTTTCAGTTTGTGTGTCTTTAAGACAGCACAATTGCCAACTGCAGTTTTGTGGCAGAATGGGCCATTGTTGTGGATCCATCCAAACGTATCCCCAGCTAAAATAATAGATTGGTATCCTGATGCAATTGCACAGCTTGCCCTTAAAGGCCTAAAAGCAGCAATCACCCACTTTGGGCAAAGTCCATATCTTTTAATTGTACCTTATACCGCTGCACAGGTTCAAACCTTGGCAGCCGCATCTAATGATTGGGCAGTTTTAGTTACCTCCTTTTCAGGAAAAATAGATAACCATTATCCAAAACATCCAATCTTACAGTTTGCCCAAAATCAATCTGTTGTGTTTCCACAAATAACAGTAAGAAACCCACTTAAAAATGGGATTGTGGTATATACTGATGGATCAAAAACTGGCATAGGTGCCTATGTGGCTAATGGTAAAGTGGTATCCAAACAATATAATGAAAATTCACCTCAAGTGGTAGAATGTTTAGTGGTCTTAGAAGTTTTAAAAACCTTTTTAAAACCCCTTAATATTGTGTCAGATTCCTATTATGTGGTTAATGCAGTAAATCTTTTAGAAGTGGCTGGAGTGATTAAGCCTTCCAGTAGAGTTGCCAATATTTTTCAGCAGATACAATTAGTTTTGTTATCTAGAAGATCTCCTGTTTATATTACTCATGTTAGAGCCCATTCAGGCCTACCTGGCCCCATGGCTCTGGGAAATGATTTGGCAGATAAGGCCACTAAAGTGGTGGCTGCTGCCCTATCATCCCCGGTAGAGGCTGCAAGAAATTTTCATAACAATTTTCATGTGACGGCTGAAACATTACGCAGTCGTTTCTCCTTGACAAGAAAAGAAGCCCGTGACATTGTTACTCAATGTCAAAGCTGCTGTGAGTTCTTGCCAGTTCCTCATGTGGGAATTAACCCACGCGGTATTCGACCTCTACAGGTCTGGCAAATGGATGTTACACATGTTTCTTCCTTTGGAAAACTTCAATATCTCCATGTGTCCATTGACACATGTTCTGGCATCATGTTTGCCTCTCCGTTAACCGGAGAAAAAGCCTCACATGTGATTCAACATTGTCTTGAGGCATGGAGTGCTTGGGGGAAACCCAGACTCCTTAAGACTGATAATGGACCAGCTTATACGTCCCAAAAATTTCAGCAGTTCTGCCGTCAGATGGACGTAACCCACCTGACTGGACTTCCATACAACCCTCAAGGACAGGGTATTGTTGAGCGTGCGCATCGCACCCTCAAAGCCTATCTTATAAAACAGAAGAGGGGAACTTTTGAGGAGACTGTACCCCGAGCACCAAGAGTGTCGGTGTCTTTGGCACTCTTTACACTCAATTTTTTAAATATTGATGCTCATGGCCATACTGCGGCTGAACGTCATTGTTCAGAGCCAGATAGGCCCAATGAGATGGTTAAATGGAAAAATGTCCTTGATAATAAATGGTATGGCCCGGATCCTATCTTGATAAGATCCAGGGGAGCTGTCTGTGTTTTCCCACAGGATGAAGACAACCCATTTTGGGTACCAAAAAGACTCACCCGAAAAATCCAGACTGACCAAGGGAATACTAATGTCCCTCGTCTTGGTGATGTCCAGGGCGTCAATAATAAAGAGAGAGCAGCGTTGGGGGATAATGTCGACATTTCCACTCCCAATGACGGTGATGTATAATGCTCAAGTATTCTCCTGCTTTTTTACCACTAACTGGGAACTGGGTTTGGCCTTAATTCAGACAGCCTTGGCTCTGTCTGGACAGGTCCAGATGACTGACACCATTAACACTTTGTCAGCCTCAGTGACTACAGTCATAGATGAACAGGCCTCAGCTAATGTCAAGATACAGAGAGGTCTCATGCTGGTTAATCAACTCATAGATCTTGTCCAGATACAACTAGATGTATTATGACAAATAACTCAGCAGGGATGTGAACAAAAGTTTCCGGGATTGTGTGTTATTTCCATTCAGTATGTTAAATTTACTAGGGCAGCTAATTTGTCAAAAAGTCTTTTTCAGTATATGTTACAGAATTGGATGGCTGAATTTGAACAGACCCTTCGAGGCTTGCCATCATTCAGGTCAACTCCACGCGCTTGGACCTGTCCCTGACCAAAGGATTACCCAATTGGATCTCCTCAGCATTTTCTTTCTTTAAAAAATGGGTGGGATTAATATTATTTGGAGATACACTTTGCTGTGGATTAGTGTTGCTTCTTTGATTGGTCTGTAAGCTTAAGGCCTAAACTAGGAGAGACAAGGTGGTTATTGCCCAGGCGCTTGCAGGACTAGAACATGGAGCTCCCCCTGATATATGGTTATCTATGCTTAGGCAATAGGTCGCTGGCCACTCAGCTCTTATATCCCATGAGGCTAGACTCATTGCACGGGATAGAGTGAGTGTGCTTCAGCAGCCCGAGAGAGTTGCAAGGCTAAGCACTGCAATGGAAAGGCTCTGCGGCATATATGAGCCTATTCTAGGGAGACATGTCATCTTTCATGAAGGTTCAGTGTCCTAGTTCCCTTCCCCCAGGCAAAACGACACGGGAGCAGGTCAGGGTTGCTCTGGGTAAAAGCCTGTAAGCCTAAGAGCTAATCCTGTACATGGCTCCTTTACCTACACACTGGGGATTTGACCTCTATCTCCACTCTCATTAATATGGGTGGCCTATTTGCTCTTATTAAAAGAAAAAGGGGGAGATGTTGGGAGCCGCCCCCACATTCGCCGTTACAAGATGGCGCTGACATCCTGTGTTCTAAGTGGTAAACAAATAA
Organism: Mus musculus; assembly: GCF_000001635.26. NCBI lineage: Eukaryota > Metazoa > Chordata > Mammalia > Rodentia > Muridae > Mus > Mus musculus. The sequence goes on along the minus strand of NC_000068.7, from coordinate 177,604,750 downwards.
TCTGCGCATGTGCCAAGGGTATCTTATGACTACTTGTGCTCTGCCTTCCCCGTGACGTCAACTCGGCCGATGGGCTGCAGCCAATCAAGGAGTGACACGTCCGAGGCGAAGGAGAATGCTCCTTAAGAGGGACGGGTTTTCGTTCTTTCTCTCTCTTGCTTCGCTCTCTTGCTTCTTGCTCTCTTTTCCTGAAGATGTAAGAATAAAGCTTTGCCGCAGAAGATTCTGGTCTGTGGTGTTCTTCCTGGCCGGTCGTGAGAACGCGTCGAATAACACTCATCCATTGTTGGTAGGATTGCAAGCTTGTACAACCACTCTGGAAATCAGTCCAGCGGTTCCTCAGAAAATTGGACATAGTACTACCAGAGGATTCTGCAATACCACTCCTGGGCATATATCCAGAAGATGTTCCAACCGGTAAGAAGACCACATGCTCCACTATGTTCATAGCAGCCTTATTTATAATAGCCAGAAGGTGGAAAGAACCCAGATGCCCCTCAACAGAGGAATGGATACAGAAAAATGTGGTACATTTACACAATGGAGTACTACTCAGCTATTAAAAAGAATGATTTTTTGAAATTCCTAGGCAAATGGATGGACCTGGAAAGCATCATCCTGAATGAGGTAACCCAATCACAAAAGAACTCACACAATATGTAGTCACTGATAAGTGGATATTAGCCTAGAAATTTAGACTACCCAAGATATAAGATACAATTTGCTAAACGCATGAAACTCAAGAAGAACAAAGACCAAAGTGTGGACACTTTGCCTCTTCTTAGAATTGGGAACCAAACACCCATGGAAAGAGTTACAGAGACAAAGTTTGGAGCTGAGACGAAAGGATGGACCATCTAGAGACTGCCATATCCGGGAATCCATCCAATAATCAGCCTCCAAACGCTGACACCATTACATATACTAGCAAGATTTTGCTGAAAGGACCCAGATATGGCTGTCTCTTGTGAGACTATGCCGGGGCCTGGCAAACACAGAAGTTGATGCTCACAGTCAGCTATTGGATGGGCCCAATGGAGGAGCTAGAGAAAGTACCCAAGGAGCTAAAGGGATCTGCAACCCTATATGTGGAACAACAATATGAACTAACCAGTAGCCCCCCCGGAGCTCGTGTGTCTAGCTGCATATGAATCAGAAGATGGCCTAGTCAGCCATCAGTGGAAAGAGAGGCTCATTGGTCGTGCAAACTTTATATGCCTCAATACAGGGGAACCCCAGGACCAAGAAGTGGGATTGGGTGGGTAGGGGAGTGGGTGGGGGGAGCGTGTGGGGGACTTTTGGGATAGCGTTGGAAATGTAAATGAAATAAATACCCAATAAAAAAAATCTGCAGTTCATAAAACCTACCATGCCGGGCAATGATGGTGCATGCTTTTAGTCCCAGCACTCGGGGGCAGAGGAAGGCAGGTTTCCCAACGGAAGAACTGTCTGTTCTACCAAGTGAATCCAGGATAGCCAGGGCTACACAGAGAAACCCTGTCTCGAAAATAACAAAATAAATAAATAAAACATACCATCAACAGTGGAAAGAATTCATACTATGTAAATCTCAAGATTATAGAGGAAAAACAAGTCAAAATGACAAGCTGTCCTTTAACTTGGGCCATTAGAGAAAACCACCATAGTTAACAATATTGAATTAATCATATTTTATCTTTAGGATTAATTTGGAGCTGGAAATAAAAAATAGTCTTTAAATGGCCCTTAACAAATATAATTGTGATTGTTTATCTTTGTTGTTATTTTTCAGACAGGGCCTTATTTAGAATACCAGCTGAACTAGAGACACTAAATAAATGATAATTAACAACATTTATTGAATATGTAATACAAAGTAGTGTGATGCCCCAGTGTAAGGGTATGGCAGGGTGTGGATGCAGGAGTGAATGGCTGGGGAACACCCTCATAGAAGAGGGAAGGGAGGAAATAGGAGACTGGGGGAAGGGAACTGGGAAAGGGGATAGCATTTGAAATGTAATTGAAATGTAAATAAAATATTCAATAAAAAAAAGTGAGCTGTCAAAAAAAAAAAAGGGGGGTAGTACATATTTAATCCTGTGCTTTTGGGCCTCCATTCCTTACATGAGTCTTCAATAGAAGATGGAGGTGAAATGTTATTTGGTATTGATTGGGTTATAAGTAAAGGAGAATGTTCTAAAAAGGATTGCTTTTAAACGGAAGTTGATAATTGTCAATCTTCGGATCACTCCTAATTTCAAAGGTATGGGACAGATCATACTGACCTAAAGATAGTTTCAAAGATATTTCTCCCTGTTTTCTATAGTTGGAAGGGATGATATTCTGTGTTCTGATTTTCCATGGAACTGTTTTCTTGTAATGTTATATAAACAAATAGATGACTTAAGTATTAATAACAGTGTGATAAGAATTCCTAAAATTATATCAGTGATTATTAAACTCTTTTATGATCGGACGGCTGTTAGGTAAATTTCTGATATTCAAAAGTGCAAAGAGAACTCCGCCAGTCTCCCAAGCGTCACCAATTAATTGCTCTTAGATAGTAATCAGGCTTTCTCCTACTCAGAGCACATTCCAAGAGGTTGTAAAACAATTTACCAAAGGTCATAAAAAGGAAACTAATGATTTATTATAGGTGCTAGGCTAGAAGATGAAATATGGGCTGTGTTTATCTGTGCAAAACTTTACTAATAACTTAGTTATGGTTTTAAACCTTCGGTGAATCTGTGAATCTGAATCAGGCGATGGATAGCTAGCCATTAGTAATTACTCCTAATGGTATGCATGTAACCATTCTCTGTTGTAAACTTCTTTCTCAATTTTTTTTTTTTAGTCTTCTCAGCTTTTGAAAGGATTCTTCTTTTTTTTGTCCCTCTATAGAGTTTTTTTTTATTACGTATTTTCTTCAATTACATTTCCAATGCTATCTCAAAAGTCCCCCACCCCCCCCCCGCCCCCAACTCCCCTACCCACCCATTCCCATTTTTTTTTGTGTGTGAACTTGTAGTGAACTCTGTAACATGTGATCAGGTATTCTGAAAGATGTATAAGTACAGAGGACAAAGAGATAAGGAAAAGAGAAAGAAGTTTTTTGCCCTTCCCCACTTAGGATCTTTTTGCTTTTCCTCTTAGATAGCTTTCATAGGTAACTTTTGACAACTTAGTAGTAAACTCCATAACCACTTCTTTGAGTGTCCCATTTACTTCCTGTGACTTCTGACTTGCAGGCTAACACTTAGAGCCCAGCAGTTCCTTCTGAGATAGAGCAAAGGCCACACTGCTTAATCCTCTGCTGTTAGGCTACAGGTGATAATCACAGAAGCCATCAGTGTTCTACCCTCAGAAAGAGCAAGGAAGTTTTTAGGCTCAGATGCTCAAAGCAAGTATTAACTACATGGCGTAAGGAAAGCCTGAGCTACACATGTTGCTCTAAACTGACAGATATATAATCTCTTTAGAAATAGGAGTGAAATTATTGACTTCTGGGAAACACTGGAGAATAGAAAGAAGAGATCAGAGCACCTATGCATAGAGAAAATGAAATTTAAAAAGTAATACCAAAAAGTGGCTTGTTAAAAAGATAAATATAATTGAAAAAATATATCACTGTACTGATTTGAAAAAGGTCAGGCCCTTCCTGGTACAAGGAATGGCATTAATGAGATAGTGTTTGACCTTGCCCCTAAGTGCTTTGTTAACTACTGAGATCTATAATCTGACACACACAGCTACAGCTAATGGCGTGTGTTTTACATTTCTGAGCTCAATTAAATATGTTAACAAGGATTGCACATATTTACATAATACAGATCCAAAAATGGGAATTCATTACCCACTGGCTCAAGCTAACCTGCCCAAATAAAACACCCTCCAATCTAGGTTTACTAAATTACATCCATACATGGATACAGTCTGTGAAATTACAAAATCATTCTCACTCCCTGAATCAGGTCCTTCTCCATAACAGTGACCCCTGCACACACTCCCTTTCCCTTTGGTCTGTGACCTAGCTCTTGTCAGCACTGTTTTACCTGACAGTGTACACAGTAAGCTGTTCCTCTGGTTCTCATCCTGCCAAGTGTATTTCCACACACAAGCCCCTGCCACAAAGGTTTAGTCCAGATGCTGCCAGATAAAGTTATTTAGAGGCTACAGCCGGGTCCAAGGAGAGACTAGGTCCACAAAGGAGCACACAGGTGGCCCCATATGCCTGGCTGATGCTTACCATCCATGCGCTGGAAAGACCTACTACGCAGGCATCCTTTGCTAAGAAGCTTGCTCCCCATCTTTACAGGAGATGACTTTGCACTTACCATGTCTGAAATTCTGACCTTGTCTGAGCTACCTCGCAGCACTCAATGAAGACAGTAAGAACACAACACATAGAAACACTCAGGTCACCTGAGTTACAGAGAGGAACTCGAGGGCATAGTACCAGGAAGAGCCACCTCCTCTTCTGACTGGCAGCTCCGTGTGGGGGTTCTGATGGCTACTGAGTCTTGAGTGACATGAGCACCACCCTTAGGGTTAGCGTGTGTTGAAAGGACACAGCTTAGTGGTTCCAGCCTGGGCCAATCCTTTTTCAGATCTGCGGCTTTGTAGGACAGTAGCAGTAGTGAGTCTCCTCCAATAGCTGATCTGTCTGTTCTCCCGCTAATTCCTTGGGAGGGGCTAAGATTCCAGATCAATGCTGCTTATCTGCCTGCTTCTCCCCTTTGTGGGCAGTGCCCTTTGTTCACTGCTGTGCAAATTTTGATCTTGCCTGAACTCAAAGCACTGCACTCAGGAGGCACTTCTTCCTCCTAGATCCAAGCTGAATAGCTTACATAGCCCATCAATCAACTTACATTGGAGTCTCCAATGTGTCCCACAAGTGGACGGTTGCCCAGAATATTAGCAATTAAAGAAATTAAAGAGAGATTTTAGGAAACAAGGATTTTTTCTGTGGCTTCTGACTGGGTTCAGGTCCACTGCATGTATGTTCCACGTGATGGTTATGAGCTAGCTTCAGAACAGAGCAGGAAGCACATAACAGATATGGTGGCTTTGCGGACTTTCCTGGCCTTCGTGGGCATAAGGCATGGATGGAGAACCAAAATACAGAGGCTGAATAAACATACAAATAAATTTCTTTGAGAGAGAGAGAGAGAGAGAGAGAGAGAGAGAGAGAGAGAGAGAGAGAGAGAGAGTTAGTTGAGGGAGGGAGGTGGTAGGGAGAGAACATATTGAGACACTCAGCAAAGCATTACTTCAAACCCACTACTTAAAACACAGAGGCTGGGAGATTACTGAGTTTTAGGATAGCCAGTGCTGCAAAATCAACATGCACACACATATACTGACAGAGGAGAGAGGGGGAGGGAGAGAGAGGGGGGAGAGTGGAGGGGAGAGGGGGGAGAGAAAGAGAAAGAGAGAGGGAGGGGAAAGGAAGAAGGAGAAGGAGAATAAAGAGAGAGTAGAGGTAAGAGAGAAGATAGAGAGGAAAAGAAAAACAAAATGAATAACTAAGATAATGAAAGCACTGAAGAATTGGGACAATACAATAATTCTTACAGTCATTTCAGTTGTTTAGAATTAGTACCTTACAATCATCTTCAAAATGAATATTGCCAAGCATGGTAGTATGTGCTATCAATCCCAGAAGTTTGGAGGCAAATTCGTATTCCTGAATTCCGGCCACACTGGTCTCCATAGTCACTTTCATAATACAACCCATTTCAAAAAGGCCTAGTTTTTAAAAGGGTAGATATGTTTACACTGTCAAGAACCAGGAAGAAATGACCAAAATGATGTGAAGTAAAAATGTATTTTATTTCCAGGTCAATCTTGCATTCTCCTCTGAATTAGGAGAGATATTCAGCCCGAAGTACAGAGTAACTTTTTGTAGTCAAATTCAAGGGTAAGATGCATGCTAATTATCACAAACTGGAATTGCTTTGCACTTAGTAATACAATTAAAATCTGCAGTTTTAAAAACATACCATGAACAGTCGAAGCAATTTATACTGTGTAAATCTCAAGATTATAGAGGAAAAACAAGTCAAAATGATAAGTTGGCCTTTAACTTGGGACATGATTAGAGAAAACACCATTATTAACAATATAGAATTAATCAAATTTTATCTTTAGGATTAATTTGGAACAGAAAATAAAAAATAGTTCTTCACAGGCCCTTAAATATATAACTGTGATGTTTATCATTGATGTTGTTCTTGAGAGAGTGCCTTATTTAGAATGTCATCCCAACTTGATTCACTAAATATACCATAATTTACAATATTTATTGTATGTATAATAAAGAGTAGTATAATGCCCCAGTGTAAGTGAGTGCCAGGGCAAGGAGGCAGGAGTGAGTGGTTGGAGGAACACCCTCAAAGAAGCAGGGGTAGAGGTAGGGAATAGTGAATTGGGAGGAGAGAACTGAGAGAGGGGATAACATTTGAAATGTAAATAAAGAAAATATTCAATAAAAAATAAGGAGCTGTCAATGAAAGAAGGAGTAGTATATGTGTAATCCTATGCTTTTGGGCCTCAATTCTTCACATGAATCTTCAACACAAGATGGAGTTGAACCTTTATTTGGTATTGGTTGGGATATAAGTAAAGGAGAATGTTCTTAAAATGGTTGCTTTTTCAGAGAAATATATAATTGTCAATCTTGGAATCACTGATAATTTCAACGGCATGGAACATATCATAGTGCTCTAGAGATAGTTGGAATAGTGTTCCTCCCTGTTTTCTTTAGTTAGAAGTGGTGGTTTTTCTGTGTTCTGATTTTCCATGCAACTCTTTTGTATATTTATTTTCTATTGATATCATAAAACACACCATAGACAAAAGAAATTATAATTGAAGGCATCATTTTGGGCTTACAGTTCCAAAGCATTAGAGTCACTAGTGGCAGTGTAAACACATGACATCCAGTAAAGCTGAGAGCTCATATTTTGAACCTGAGACAAGAGGTAGCTAGCAAAGTGAGCATGGTCAGAAGATATTAAAACCTGAATATGCACCCATATGACACATCTTTCCAAAAGGACACACCTGTGCTCCTTTGAAAACAGTCTGACCAACTAAAAAAATAAGTATTGAAACATATAAGTCTATGGGAGTCATTCTCATTTAACTGTCACATGTTTTTTCAAAAGTCAAAACTACTTTTTATCTGTCCACACTGTACCATATGCTTAAGAGAGATTGTTATATTTCATAAATCAAATGTCACAAAAGAAACAATCCTTAGCAGAAATAATCAGAACATAGGAAAAAATGAACTGACCAAATGAGACCAAAATTTAACAGTGAAAACAACAAAACTTATAACTTCCAGTTCAGCACCTTGGGATTATGGTTTAATTGCCTTAACCACAAGGTTTTAGGTACTCCCACTTCTCCAGCTATGTCACTTGCAGCAAACATAGCTTCTTTTCAGCAAGCTCCATTAACCATTTGTAGCTTTCCTCGAAGTTCGTACTTGAATATCTAATATCTCCTTTACAGTATTTTATTTTATTTTATTTTATTTTATTTTATTTTATTGAAAGTGGGTTAGTTGGCATGCAGGGATCATTCAGTGGTTAAGAGCACTGTTCAAACCCATTACTTTTCCTAGGTCTCACATGGCTGATCAACATGTTCTGTAAGTACACTTCCATAAGAACCATAAATCAAAATAGTTGGGTATAAGCTAGTATTGGCATTGCTTTGGATGTTAACATAAATGAGACCTTTCCTATAAGTCCTGATATAGATTAAAAACTTAGTGGCATAAAAATATTCCTCTGTTGCCAAGTTCCAGTCCTGGGCTAGAAGGAGTGTTCTGAGAGAAGGGGTATCTGGGAGCATCAAAAATAAAGGGAAGGCAGTTTATTCATCACTACAAGGTAACAACCTATGCTCTGCTGGAAACAGTTTTCTACCCTGCGTTCATTCTGTTCTGTGCTCATTTTATCTGATCTGCCTCTCTGGAGATCTTCAAGCAGCAATCCATGAGAATCTTCTACAAGAAATTCTCTCTTGCTATTCTAAAAAATTCTCTGGGTAGGTCATCTCTTGGAGATCAGAGTCCAGTCTTTTATTTTACATACCAATCCAGTCATTTACTCCAAGTTTCCATTTGATTATCTTAAGAATGTGCATCCCTGAGCACACACCTGATTCTTAGCAGAAAGCAAGTACACATTTTCTTATAAAATTGCAGAAGAATTTAGAGGTCTACCTGCCTCTGTTAAGCACAGATACTAAACTAGCTGAGTGCAACCCAGTCCTGAAATTCCATTTCCAAAACACCTGGGTTAACCTTGATCTGTTCCAGGCTGATATTTAACTCAGGAATCTCTTTGGCTTTGTAAATATAGATAACAGCTATAACAACAAAAATTTATCTGGGTTAAATCTCTTGTGATCACCACTCTCTAAGTCTCATTATCTTCTATATCCTTCCTTAGTATCTGTCTGATAAGTTGGCTCACAGCACACCTACTTTCTTTCCTTTAGATTTGTGAAGCCCCTCATAGTTCAATTTGCATTATTGTTTTTTGAGGAATTACATATTTGGAACCTAAGATCTTAGAGGTCTTTTCCACAGCCTTAAGGGCTGTCCTGAAGTTTGCAGCATTTACCATTTTACTGAGACATTAGCCACCCCTTTGCCTCCTGGTCTTGTAGCCATAATGGAGTCATTAATATTAACAGGGAAGACATTCTTTAAAGCAATATTGTAATGGTTTGTATATTCTTGGACCACGGAGTGGCACCATTTGGAGGTGTGGCCTTGTTGGAATAGGTATGACCTGTTTGGAGTATGTGTGTCAGTTGGGTGTGGGCTTAATACTCTCACGCTATGTGCCTGGAAGGCAGTCTTCCACTAGCAGCTGTTGGATGAAGACATAGAACTCTCAGCTCTGCCTGCACCATGACTGCCTGGACGCCACCATGCTCCCACCTTGATGATAATGAACTAAACCTCTGAACCCATAATCCAGCCCCAATTAAATGGGTTTTTTTTTTGTTTTTTTATAAGACTTCCTTGGTCATGTTGTCTGTTCATAGCATTAAAACCCTGACTAAGACATCTTGTGTTCTCCTGAAGGGAAGTATTTACAGAGACAAAGTTTGGAGCAGAGGCTGAAAAGATGACCATCCAAGACTGCCCAATCTAGGGATGCATCCCATAAACAACCACCAAAACCAGACACTGCTGTAGATGCCAACAAGAGTTTGCTGACAGGATCCTTCAGTCTTTGCTCCAAACTTTGTCTCTGTAAATCCTTCCACGATTATTTTGTTCTCCCTTCTAAGAACAATTGAAGTATCCACACTTTGGTCTTCCTTCTTCTTGAGTTTTAAATGTTTTGCAAATAGTATCTTAGGTACTCTGAGATTCTGGGCTAATATCCACTTATCAGTGAGTGTATATCATGTGTGTTATTTTGTGATTGGGTTACCTCACTCAGGGTGATATCCTCCAGATCCATCCATTTGCCTAAGAATTTCATAAAGTCACTGTTTTTAATAGCTGAGTAGTACTCAGTTGTGTAAATGTACCACATTTTCTGTATCCATTCCTCTGTTGAGGGGCATCTGGGTTCTTTCCAGCTTTGGCTATTATAAATAAGGCTGCTATGAACATAGTGGAGTATGTGTCCTTATTACAAATTGGAACATCTTCTGGGTATATGCCCAGGAGTAGTATTATTGGATATTCTGGTAGTACTATAACCACTTTTATGGGGAACCACCAAACTGATTTCCAGAGTGGTTGTAAAAGCTTGATAGCCCACCAGCAATGGAGGAGTGTTCCTCTTTCCCAACATCCTTACCAGCATATGCTATCTCCTGAATTTTTGATCTTAGCCATTCTGACCGGTGTGAGTGGAATCTCAGAGTTGTTTTGATTTACATTTCCCTGATGATTAAGGAATAGAACATTTTTTCATGTGCTTATCAGATATTCTGTATTCCTCAGTTGAGAATTCTTTGTTTAGCTTTGTACCCCATTTTTTAATAGGGTTATTTAATTTTCTGGAGTCCACCTTCTTGAGTTCTTTAAATATATTGGATATTAGTCCCCTATCTGATTTAATATTGGTAAATATCTTTTCCCAATCTGTTGTCAGACTTTCTGTTTTATTGACAGTGTCCTTTGCCTTACAGAAGCTTTGCAATTTTATGAGGTCCCATTTGTTGATTCTCAATCTTACAGCACAAGCCATTGCTGATCTGTTCAGGAATTTTTGCCTTATGCCCATATCTTTGAGGCTCTTGCACATGTTCCTTTCTATAAGTGTCAGTGTCTCTGGTTTTATGTGGAGTTCCTTGATCCACTTACACCTGAGTTTTGTACAAGGAGATGAGAATGGATAATTTTGCATTCTTCTACATTCTACCCACCACTCGAGGTAGCACCATTTGTTGAAAATGTTTTCCTTTTTCCACTGGATAGTTTTTGCTCCTTTGTCAAAGATCAAGTGACTTCCTCCTTTCCAGTATGAATCCCCTTAATTTCCTTTTATTGCCTAATTGCTCTAGCTAGGATTTCAGGTACTATGTTGAATAGATAGGGAGAGAGTGCGCAGCCTTGTCTAGTCCCTGATTTCAGTGAGATTGCTTCAATTTCTCTCCATTTAGTTTGATGTTGGCTACTGGTTTGCAGTATATTGCTTTTATTATGTCTAAGTATGGGCCTTGAATTCTTGATCTTTCCAAGACTTTTATCATGAATGGATGTTGGATTTTGTCAAATGCCTTCTCAGCATCTAATGAGATGATCATGTGGTTTTTGTCTTTGAGTTTGTTTATATAGTGTATTTTGTTGATGGATTTCCATATATTAAACCATCCCTGTGTCTCTGGTATGAAGTCTACTTGATCATGAGGGATGATCATGTTGATATTCTTGGATTCTGGCTAAGGGTTTATCTATATTGATGATTTCCTCAAAGAACCAGCTCCTGGTTTGGTTGATTCTTTGTATAGTTCTCTTCATTTCCACTTGGTTGATTTCAGCCCTGAGTTTGATTATTTCCTGCCCTCTACTCCTCTTGGGTGAATTTGTTTCCTTTTGTTCTAGAGCTTTTAGATGTGTCGTCAAACAGCTGGGGTGTGCTCTCTCTAGTTTCTTTTTGTTGGCACTCAGAGCTATGAGTTTTCCTCTTAGGACTGCTTTCATTGTGCCTCATAAGTTTGGGTATGTTGTGGCTTCATTTTCATTAAACTCTAAAACGTCTTTAATTTCTTTAATTCTTCCTTGACCAAGTTATTGAGTAGAGTGTTGTTCAGGTTCCACATGAATGTTAGCTTTCTATTATTTATGTTGTTACTGAAGATCAGCCTTCATCTGTGGTGTTCTGATAGGATGCATGGAATTATTTCAATATTTTTGTTCTGTTGAGGCCTGTTTTGTGACCAGGCCAGTCAGTTTTCTTCAGTTTATGGACAGTTTTGGAGAAGGTACCATGAGGTGCTGAGAAGAAGATAAATCCTTTTGTTTTAGGATGAAATGTTCTAGAGACAATTGTTAAAATTGGTTCATAACTTCTGTTAGTTTCACTGTTTCTCTGTTTATTTTCCATTTCCAGGATCTGTTCATTGATGAGAGTAGGGTATGAAAGTCCCCCACTATTATTGTGTGAGGTGGGATGTGTGCTTTGAGTTTTAGCAAAGTTTCTTTAATGAATGTGGATGTTCCTGCATTTGGAGCATAGATGTTCAGAATTGAGAGTTCATCTTGGTAAATTTTACCTTTGATGAGTAAGAAGTGTCCCTCCTTATCATTTTTGAGAACTATAGGTTAAAAGTCAATTTTATTCAAATGGTCCCAGCTTGTTTCTTGGGACCATTTGCTTGGAAAATTGTTTTCCAGCCTTTTACTCTAAGGTAGTGTCTGTCTTTGTCCTGGAGGTGGGTTTCTGTATGCACCAATATGTTGGGTCCTGCTTATGTAACCTGTCTGTTAGATATTAAGAGATATTAAGAAAAGTAATTGTTGTTTCCTGTTATTTTTATTGTTAGAATTGGTATTCTGTCCTTGTGGCTATGTTCTTTTAGGTTTGTTGAAGGACTACTTTCTTGCTTTTTCTAGGGTGTAGTTTCCGTCCTTGTGTTGGAGTTTTCTCTTTATTATCCTTTGAAGGGCTGAATTTGTGGAGAGATATTGTGTGAATTTGGTTTTGTCATGGAATACTTTGATTTCTCCATCTATGGTAATTGAGAGTTTTGCTGGGTATAGTAGCCTGGGCTGGCACATGTTTTCTCTTATGGTCTGTATAACATCTGTCCAGGATCTTGTTGCTTTCATAGTCTCTGGTGAGAACTCTGGTGTAATTCTAATAGGTCCGTCTTTATGTTACTTGACCCTTTTCCCTTACTGCTTTTAATATTCTATCGTTATTTAGTGCATTTGTTCTGATTATTTCGTGTAGGGGAGGAATTTCTTTTCCGGTCCAGTGTATTATGAGTTCTGTAGGATTCATGTATGTTCCTGGGAATCTCTTTCTTTAGGTTAGGGATGTTTTCTTCTATAATTTTGTTGAAGATATTTACTGGCCCGTTAAGTTGAAAATCTTCATTCGCATCTATAACTATTATCCTTAGGTTTGGTCTTCTCATTGTGTCCTGGATTTCCTGGCAGTTTTGGGTTAGGATCTTTTTGCATTTTACACATCCTTTTATTTTTGTGTCCATGTTTTCTAAGGAATCTTCTACACCTGAGATTCTCTCTTCCATCACTTGTTTTCTGTTGGTGATGCTCAAATCTATGACTCATGATTTCTTTCCTAGGATTTCTATCTCCAGAGCTGTCTCCCTTTGGGTTTTATTGTTTCTACTTCCATTTTTAGGTCTTGGATGGTTTTGTTTAATTCCTTCACCTGTTTATTTGCGTTTTCCTGTATTTCCTTAAGGGATTTTTGTGTTTCCTATTTAAGGACTTCTAGCGGTTTAACTGTGTTGTCCTGTTTTTCTTTAAGGGAATTATTAATGTCCTTCTTAAAATCCTTTACCAGCATCACGAGATATGGTTTGTTGGGTTATCCAGGGTTTGCTGTGGTGGGATTACAGGTTTCTGATGATGCCAAGTGTTTTTGGTTTCTGTTGGTAAGATTCTTATGTTTGCCTTTTGCCATCTGGTAATCTCTGGTGTTAGATGTTCTAGCTGTCTCTGATTGAAGCTTGTTCCTTCTGTGTGTCTGTTAGCCTCTGTCAGTACTCCTGGGAGACAAGCTCTCTCCTGAGTTCCTGGGTCAGAGCACTCCCTACAGGCCAACTCTCCTCTGTCAGGAAAGGTGCACAGAGGACTGAGGATCAGCTCCACCTCCTGGCTGAGGATGAAGGACTGAAGGGATCCTGTCCAAGAACCTCTTTTCCTTCTGCAGCCCACGTGCTCTCCTGTGTGGACCTGCCTCAAAGACACCCTGGATAGAAAATCAGCAATAGCATTTCTACAAACCAGGAGAAGCCTGGTAAAAAGAGAGCCCCAAAATCAATCCAGGCATATATAGTCAACAAAATTTTGTCCCCAAAGTACTCTTTGAGTCATCTCTTTAACCACTCAAGGCCCGTTTTTCCATTTATTTTTAAAGGTTCTTAATGGTTAGACTTTCTTTTTAGTTCTTTGTACATTCTATCTATGATTCTCTTTCAGATGAGCATCTGGCAGAGAGGCCTCTCCTGTCTTGTAAGCCTCTCCTCTTCACTCACCTGACACTTCAGTGTTCAGCTGCATATGGTCCCCTTTGTCAGTAATTGCTCTCATCCTCTGCTGCACAAGGGTCTTGTTTAGAAATTCCTCTCCTGTACTTCTGTGTTGATGCAGAGTCGTTGATATTTCTGGTGCAGCCTTGGAGTACAAAGTCCTGTGTTGATGTCCTTGATCCAATTGGAATTAAGTTCTGTGCAGGAAGAAAAGATTGGCTTCTTTTTCGTGAATATTGATTTTCAGATGTATGGGTGCATGTAGGAATGTTTATGACTGTGAGGATGTGTTTTTGCATGTGTGTGGAGATGTATGTGATCCTGTTTGTATTTGAGCATGTAGGAAGGGTGCATGTGTATGTGTGAGCACAGGGTTTGCACATGCATATGCATGTATGTGTGTGTGTGTGTGTGTGTGTGTGTGCATGTATGTGTGTCATCTGGTGTTTGTGCATGTGAGTGTGAGCAAATGTGCTTGGGTTACTTGTGTGAATGTGTGTATGAGAATATGGGGGAGTGCATGTGTGAATGTCTGTCTGTGAAGTTGTTGCAGGGGTGCATTTGTGTTTGTGTGAGCATGTGAGGGAAAGAGTTTCTTGTGTGTATGTGTTTGTATGTGTGTGGAAGGGAGCATGTGTTCAAGTCAGGGTCAGGTATGTGGTGTGCATTTTTGTTTTAGCATGTTTATGTGCATGTATGTATGCATATGTGGGTGTGAGCTTGTGACTGAGAATGGGACATGCATGTGTGTATGTTTCTGCATGTGACAGTTGAATAAGCATGTGCATGTATGTCTGTGTGAGAGCATGTGAGTGGGGTTCATGTATGAATGTGTGTGTGTCTGTGTGTGTGTGTATGTGTGTGTATGTGTGTGTATGTGTGTGTGTGTGTGTGTGTGTGTGTCTTTGTCAGAGATAATGTGACCTTATGCGGTTATATCTGGATCTTCTATTCCAGTGGTTCAATCCGTGTCTGGTTATGTGTCAGTACCATTCTGATTTTTATTACTTCAGCTTTATAGCATAATTTGAAATCAAGTATGGTGATGACCTGCAATATGTCCGAACACAGGGGTATTTTGAACAAATAAAATCACTGGTAGATTTTCTAATTAATAAGTTAAATGAATTATTTGAAAACACAGAAACCTTTAAAATAGTTTTATTTCACACCTTGTTTCTAGCTGGTACCACCTGCATGAGGCAACCAAAAATATTGAGCAATATTTGAGGTCGCCACAAGAGGGCCACCGAAACCTTCCTGACTTGTGGGATTCTCAGGGAATGGGAGAGTGGGGGGTGAGGGGGGAATGGCAAGCTCGCTTTTTGAGAAGCCCCTGCTTTGTTTTTCTTTGGACAAATTCTGTCACTTTTGCCCTTGTCCTTCCTGCATCCACTTTTCATCTTAGACAGGCACATCCTTGAAGTCTGTACATTAGCATCAGCTCTGATGTCTCAACACTGAGGTGGGATCCTGGCTCCATGGCAGTGACAGTTCACAAGATGTCACAGGAGCTTCTCATGTGTCAACTACCCAAGGCAGTGACCCTGGACAATGATTACAGCAAGTTTTTAATGGGGTGTTTGTTGTTAAATGTATCCTGGGGAGATGGGAAGGAACTTCTTTTCCTTCCTGATAGAGCATGTTGAGAGATAGGAGATGGCTCCACCCAAGTACTGCTTTGGAGCATCAGTGGGTTTTCTTGTTGCTGCGAATAAATACCCAACAAAAATATTTTAGGATTATGGGAAGGAAAGGTTTATCTTGGCCCATGATTTTCGGAAGTCCATCATGGTGAGAAAGGCAGTGTTGGAAGTGGGAGACAGGATGGGGAGGACAGTGAGATAGCTGGGAGGAGGGGGGGCAAGTGATTAAGAAGGGAACTAGTGGGAAGAGGGAGGCAGGAGGGGAGAGGGAGCTAGGTAGAAGTGGAATGCATGATTTGGAGTTGAAAGTATCCTGTCACATTTCATCTTTTGTCCTGACAAAGGGAGATTAAAAAGTGTTCCTCTCATTTTCCACCTTAGCTGGGCCAAGATTTGGAGCCATTTCATTCTGGGTGCTTTGATCTTTTTTTTTTTTTTTTAGCTTCTCTCAAACTCCCCAAAACAACCAAAACTTTGTCTCTGAAGTGATTTCAAGCCCAGTGAATGGGAGAGAAATTATTATTGAGCTTTTCAGATTATGGTTGACATAGTCAGCTAGCTGAGTTACTAACAAAGCAACCCAATATGGGGGATGACTTGGAGGAGTTGAATCCCTGGAGTTTGCTATACTGCTTGCAGGCAGTGCTACCAGGTAGTCATCTCTCCCTTAGAAACTGGTTCTTGCTTATACAACCCCACTGGTAACACTGTGAGTCCCATAACCTCCTTCTGAGTTAGTTTCAGATTGGAGGTAGTATACAGTTGTAGGTAAAGCCAGGGTTAGCATAGTAGGAATCTGCTGTTTCCTGGCTGCAGAAATGAATGATGCCTGACAGAGAGTGAGACTGAGGGAAGCTGTCCATCAAGAGATAGACTAGTGAGATGTGTGCACTTGGCATTCTTTGGACAATACCTTTCATGTAATATATACTTTATGTTTCATTTTTTAAAATCCTCAAAAGAGAAACAAAATGTTTAAATTTATTGGTACGTCTCAATGCTATTCTTACAATAAAATACCCTAGGAAAAGCAAATGGGAAAGAAAGGGTCATCTTAGCTCATAGGTCCGTGGTATGGTCCATGATGGTATAATGTTGTGGTGTCAAGAGCCTGCGACAAGAGTGCACACCTGGGCTGGTGAGATGGGTCAGTGGGTAAGAGCACCCGACTGCTCTTCAGAAGGTCCGAATTTCAAATCCCAGCAACCACATGGTGGCTCACAACCATCCGTAATGAGATCTGACTCCGTCTTCTGGAGTGTCTGAAGACAGCTACAGTGTACTTAAATATAATAAATCTTAAAAAAAAAAAAGAAAAAAAAAAGAGTGCACACCTATCAACAGTCAAGAGCAGAGAGTGCTCAGAGCATTTTTGCTAGTGCACAGTTTGCTTTCTCCATTCTTTTACAACCTGCCTAGGAAATGGAGCAAATCTCAGTGGTAATTCTCTTCATCTTAATTAATATAACTATGACAGTATCCCACAGCTATTGTGAAAGGCTAACCTGATTCAGATGATGCCTCCTTGAGACTTTCCTACCAGATGATTGAAGATTGTGCTAAATTGAGAATTGTTTTAAAGTTCCATGGGCATGCTCCACTGCCGCAGACCCTCTGGGTCCCTGTGTCTGCGTGGAACGGGGTCTCTCGACGCGGGTGGGAAAAGCGTGGATGAATGACAGACAGATGCACACAGGAAAGGTTGTGTGTAGAATCTGAATGTAATTTACAATTCGAGCTTCAGACTTTTATACAGAAGACAATAAAAAAGTTGGGTGACATACCCGCAAGGTACAAATGAGGTAACCGGATGCTTAATGATTCTTACACAGAACAGAGGAATGAAAACGCAAAGATCGGAAGAAACTGGGCAATAAAATAATTGAGACAAAGTCAGCCCTATCTAAGGTCAGCTATAGTCTTAGAAGCCAGGTGTGAGAACTTTTCACTCCTAGGGCAAGGGCTTTCACATCCAAGTCATGGTTCTAACTAGGGAGTTCCGTTCTAGCTAACCATCTCATGAATAATGCAATACTCTAAAACCACAGCCCGATCTGCTTCCTAAACCATAGTAAATTCCTGTAAATCGGTGTAACTCAGCTATAATTCTAAGCATCTATTCTGGTTTCCACTACGGTCAGAAACTTCTTTCTTCCTAGGTGATGGTAGATTCCTGTGAAGGGCAGTGACCTAACTTTTACTCAAAGAGATAGTGTAATACCAGGGGCAGTACTGAATTCCAAACCCAAGGTCTTGATAAGGACGAACTAGGACTGTTGGAACACTGGCGGACGGCTTTAGCTATGTCAGAATTCAATCTTAAAAGGCACTTATGATAGGAAAATATTGAAAGAGAGCACGTGGATCCATACACTAGACTAACTCAGGAATGGAACTCGGGAATGAAAAATTACTGTATGGGTAGGGAACCCTAGACTCCAGGAGGAGAGCTTCCTTGAAGCTCTTTTGCCTCATGAGTGACTTTTAAGCCTTTCGGCCTGTCCAGTTGACTCGACCGGAGAGTGTAGCACTCCACAATACCTATTCTTCGAGAATAATAAGGAATCCCAATAATATGACAAATATTAAATTGTTAACAAAACATCACAAATGCCTGACTGTAATGGTCAGTAACTTTATCTGTCTTCATGTCATTTTGAACATCCAGTATATAAAAACAATGTAGGCAATGACTAGTTTCATATTTAGTTGCTTATCCTGTTAAAGCAGTTGCAGATAGAAAGCCTAAAAAGGTATCAATAGTCATATATACATTGTTTAACATTTTTTAAATTCAGATACATAAGTAACATCCATTTGCCATACTTGATTAGGTATGTGTTCTTAAGGATTAACACCATTATGTGGTACAGGAAGAAATTGAGGACACTGAAGACAAGTTTTTATAAATTGACATGCACATTTTCTAGAAATACCAAATTGTTGTCTCAACCTATTAGTATTTTAATGATGTATAGAATGAGAGTGTTTGGCTGAACTGTTCCTGTGTAATGCCTATTCTCTGCCTGATATGCAAACCTGCTGTGGCATTGCCCTCATTAAAGGGTCTGGAACACCCAGTATGAGCTTTTAAATGTCGTATAACCTAAGGAACAGTACAAGCTCTTAAATTAAGTTGCATTTGCATAAATAATTCCAAAATTTGAGTACTAGCAGTAACTAAAAATGGAACAAAGTCACGCAATTGTAAGCCATGAGGTATATACTGGCCATCAGTATATAAACTCAAAGCTTGTTTTTTCAACGTTTCAAAGACAGTGGCTATAGTACATTATTCAAATATTTGTGAAGCATTGGGGAAACTCAAGAGAATAAACATATGATCCAATAACGCATGCTACCTTCCCTTTAGATGAGCTGTCTGTAAACACAATAAATGCATTCTCTATCAGCTGCATGAGTAAATTTACAGGAAATTCAAAAGTATGCCTAGAGGCAAATTCTAACAACTTGCCTTTTGGATAATAACTATCAAATTTGCCTAAAATGTTTGCACATTCAATAGACTAAATATAAGCATTCTTCAGTAACCAATTTAAATGCTGTTTGAAATACGGAATAAATATTTCATCAGGTTCTTTTCCAAAATACTTTTGTGATTCTATCCTACAATTCTTTTTCAACATAGCAACAGTTTCATAGTAGAGTGTGCAAACTTTACTTGGAGATGAAGAATGATGAATACACATTAATGGTCCCTTTTGCTAAAGGACTGCTGTGAAATAGTCAACAATTGATCTTAGTCTATATATCTGTTGTTGGCTAATAGCTTCCTCTACTTTCAGCAAAGCTTTTCATTCCTCATCAGTTATTTTTCCAGGGGAATTAGGATTTGCATTTCCCTTGAGAAATAACAAACAGACATTTAAGTTCTTCTGTGGCAAGCTTAAGGTGAGGTCTTAGCCAACTAACATTCCCTAACAGCTTTTGAAAATCATTTAAAGTAAGTAAACTATCTTTTCTTATTTGAATTTTCTGGGCAACAATTTCTTTAGTGTATAACAGATGCCCCAAATCTTGAAAAGGATATTGTCTTTAAATCTTTTCTTCTCCAAGATTTTAAAGCTTTTTGTATCATAACAAAGGCCTGTAGTAAAACTCTTTCAGAGGGATCGTCTAATAAAATATCCATATCATGATCAATACACAAAGTAGGATTCAAAGTCCTAACTTCTTGTATTGAAGCAGAAACAAATTTTTGACATGATGTAGGGCGACTGACCCTTCCTTGAGAAATTCCATTGAAGGGAGTCAAATGATATCACTTCGTGGCTTATTTAAAATTACAAGCAGACACATCAAATGCAAACCTTTTACAATCCTCAAGATGCAAAGGAATACTATAAAAATGATCTTTTAAGTCAATAATAATCTTACAACTATTTTTGAAATGTCAGCTAAAGTAGGTAAGACAGTTTTGAATGTCCTCTTAAGTCCCAGGTTCATTATCCTTTCATACATCTTAAGTTTTGAAATTTATTTTCTTATACTTTTGGTTGTGAGCCTAGCCTTTAACGGCTGAGCCATCTCTCCAGCCCTGAACTTTATTTTCGGTCATTGGAATAACCAGTCCTTTGGAGGTGAGGGAGTACATCAGCTCCAGTGCCTATTAATCCTTCCAAACAGTTTCCGTCAATTAGTAATTTAAGGCTAGGTCTCTTAATAGCAACAGATTGGACCCAGTACACATAGGTGAAACCAAAGCTACCTTGTCCTCTCACACATTTAGCAGATACAAGGGAACTAAATTAAGTTGAACAATTCTTTTGTTAGCAGGTACACATATAATGGGGCAGCCATAATTCTAATTTCACCTGCATAATCATTGTCTATAATGTGTGAATAGATCTGCAGCATTTTTATAATAGTGCTGCTTCAGTCCAGAAATTATCTCTGGTCCCTGGAGTCAATGGGCCAAAAACTCCTGTAGGCAGAGTTTAGACCCCCATTTCTGAGGCCAGTACAGGTGATCCTAAAACTCAGTAATCTCCCTGCCTCTGTGCTCTGATTTGGTTCTCTGTCCATACCTGATGGCCACAAAGGCCAGGAAAGCCAGCAAGGCCACAATATCTGTCTTGTGTTTCCTGCTCTGTGCTGTAGTTTGCTCATAACCATCATGTGGAACATACTTGCAGTTGACCTGAACACAGTCAGAAGTCACAGAACGAACTCTTGTTTTCTCAAATCTCTACTTTCTTTAATTGCTAAGATCCTGGCCAACCGCCCACTTGCGGGACAAATTGGTGACTCCAATGTAAGCTGATTGATGGGCTATGCAAGCTCTTCAGCTTGATTCTAGGAGGAAGAAGAAGTGCTTCCTGAGTGCAGTGCTTAGACATCAGGCAAGTTTTTTGCACAGCAGTGAACAAAGGGCACTGCCCACAAAGGAGAGAAGAAGGCAGATAAGCAGCTTTGATCTGGAATCTTAGCCCCTCCCAAGGGCCTGGCTGGAGAACAGACAGATCAGCTATTGGAGGAGACTCACTACTGCTACTGTCCTACAAAGCCACAGATCTGGAAAAGGATTGGCCCAGGCTGGAACCACTAAGCTGTGTCCTTTCAACACACGCTAACCCTAAGGGTGGTGCTCATGTCACTCAAGACTCAGTAGCCATCAGAACCCCCACACGGAGCTGCCAGTCAGAAGAGGAGGTGGCTCTTCCTGGTACCAAGCCCTCAAGTTCCTCTCTGTAACTCAGGTGACCTGAGTGTTTCTATGTGTTCTGTTCTTACTGTCTTCAGTGAGTGCTGCGAGGGTAGCTCAGGCAAGCTCAGAACTTCAGACATGATAAGTGCAAAGTCATCTCCCATAAAAAAGAGGGACGGGGTGGGGGGGGAGCAAGCTTCTTAGCAAAGGATGCCTGCGTAGTAGGTCTTTCCAGCGCATGGATGGTAAGCATCAGCCAGGCATATGGGGCCACCTGTGTGCTCCTTTGTTGACCTAGTCTCTCCATGGACCAGGCTTTAGCCTCTGAATAACTTTATTGTCTGGCAGCATCTGGACAAAATCTTTGTGGCAGGGGCTTGTGTGTGGAAATATACTTGGGGGGATGAGAACCAGAGGAACAGCTTACTGTGTACACTGTCAGGTAAAACAGTGCAGACAAGAGCTAGGTCACAGACCAAAGGAAAAGGGAGTGTGCTGCAGGGGTCACTGTTATGGAGAAGGACCTGATTCAGGGAGTGAGAATGATTTTGTAGTTTTACAGACTGTATTCATTTATGGATGTAATTTAGTAAAACTAGATTGGTGGGTGTTTTATTTGGACAGGTTAGCTTGAGCCAGTGGGTAATGAATTCCCATTTTAGGATATGTATTATGTAGATTTGTGCAATCCTTGTTGACATATTTAATTGAGCTCAGAAATGTAAAGCACATGCCATTAGCTGTCTCTGTGTGAGTCAGATTATAGATCTCAGTAGTTAACAAAGCACTTAAGGGAAAGGTCAAACACTATCTCATGAATGACATTCCTTCTACCAAGAAAGGCCTGATCTTTTTCTAATCAGTACAGTGACATATTTTTAATTTTTTTTCTTTTTTAAAGATTTACTTATTTATTATATGTAAATACACTGTAGCTGTCTTCAGACACTCCAGAAGAGGGCATCAGATCGCATTACGGGTGGATGTGAGCCACCATGTGGTTGCTGGGATTTGACTCAGGACCTTCAGATGAGCAGTTGGTGTTCTTAACCACTGAGTCATCTCTCCAGCCCTTGGTATTACTTTTTAAATTCCATTTTCTTTATGCATAGGTGCCCTGATCTCTTACTTGTTTCTATTCTCCAATGTTTCCCAGAAATCAATAGTTTTATTCCTATTTGTAAAGATTTTACATATCTGTCTGTTTACAGCAACATCTGTAGTTCATGCTTCCCTTATGCCATGTAGTTAATACTTGCTTTGAGCATCTGAGCCTAAAAACTTTCTTGCTCTTTCTGAGGGTAAAAGACTGAGGGCTTCCGTGATTATCACCTGTAGCCTAACAGCTGAGGATTAAGCAGTGTGGCCTTTGGTCTATCTCAGAAGGAACTGCTGGGCTCTAACTTTTAGCCTGCAAGTCAGAAGTCACAGGAAGAAAATGGGATGCTCAAAGAAGTGGTTATGGAGTTTATTACTAAGTTGTAACAAGTTACCTATGAAAGTTATCTAAGAGGAAAAGCGAAAAGATCCTAAGTGGGGAAGGGCAAAAAACTTCTCCTTTCTCTTTTCTTTATCTCTTTGTCCTCATTACTTATACATCCTTCAGTATACATGATCACATGTTACCAAGTTCATCACAAGTTCTCACAAAAAATCAAATCATACACTGAAATAGAAGTTTACAACAGAGAATGTTTACATGTATATCCATTAGGAGTAATTACTAATGGCTAAGTATCCATCGCCTGTATCAGATCCTCAGGTTCCCTGAAGGTTTAAAACCATAACTAAGTTATTAGTAAAGTTTTGCAGAGATAAACACAGTCCATATTTCATCTTCTAGCCTAGCACCTATAATAAATCGTTAGTTTCCTTTTTATGACCTTTGGTAAATTGTTTTACAACCTCTTGGAATGTGCTCTGAGTAGGAGAAAGTCTGATTACTATCTAAGAGCAATTAATTTATGATGCTTGGGAGACTGGTGGAGTTTTCTTTGCAGTTTTGAGTATCAGAAATTTACCTAATAGCCGTCTGAATATAAACAGTTTAATTATCACGGAAACAATTTTAGGAATATTTATCGGATTGCCATTAAGACTTAAGTCATCTGTTTGTCTATATAACATCACTAGAAAACAGTACATCTTCATAGATCTGTAGAGTTCTGCTCTAAAGGGGTGTGCTTCTACATAGTGATTGTTATATATCTTTAATAATAACAGGAAAAGCATATTCATCTCAGGAATATTTCATACAAGGAATCCATTACAGGCTTGCTTAATAAGGGCACAGATGTTGCAGATTATATAATAATTGTTTGAACATATGGAGGATGGAAAGGTGGCTCAGTGGTTAAAATCACTGACTGTTCTCCTGAAGGTCCTGAGTTCAATTCCTAGCAACCATATGGCGGCTCACAGCCATCTGTATTGAGATTTAACTCCCTCTTATGATGTGTCTGAAGACAGCTACAGTGTACTTACATATAATAATTAAATAAATCTTTTATTTAAAAAGTATTTGAACATTTCTGGATGATCACTTGCTAGATATTAGCTTGTCCTATTATGGCTCTGGACAACCCACTTTCAACAAAATAAGAGAATACTGTACAGAAGGTATTAGAGTTACTAGGGCCAGCTTTGAGGAAAGCTACAAGCAGGACATGGAATTTACTGAAAAGAAGCTATGTGTGTTGCAGGTGACAGAGCTGGAGAAGTGAGAGTATGGAAAACCATGTGGCTAAGGCAATGTCATCATAATCTCAAGATGCTGAACAAGAAGCTATAAGTTTTGTTGTCTTCACTGTTAAATTTTGGTGTCTTTTGTCAGTTCAATTTTTTCAGATGATTTGATTATTTCTGCTAAGGATTGTTTCTTTTGTGACCTTGGATGTACAAAAGATAACAATCTCTCTTAAGCATATGGTACAGTGTGGACAGATAAAAAGTAGTTTTCATTTTTGAAAAAAACATGTGGTAGTTAAATGATAATGGCTCCCATAGATTTATATATTCGAATACTTTTTTTTAAAAAAAGATTTATTTAATTATTATATGTAAGTACTCTGTAGCTGTCTTCAGACACTCCATAA
This sequence comes from Mus musculus, assembly GCF_000001635.26. Classification (NCBI taxonomy): domain Eukaryota; kingdom Metazoa; phylum Chordata; class Mammalia; order Rodentia; family Muridae; genus Mus; species Mus musculus. Next base: position 177,580,649 of record NC_000068.7, on the reverse strand, counting down.
GGGGGAGTCAAATCTCAGCACAGATGGTTGTGAGCCATCATATGGTTGCAAGGATTTGAACTCAGGACCTTAAGGAGAGCAGTCAGTGCTCTTAACCACTGAGCCACCTTTCCATCCTCCATATGTTCGAATACTTATTCTTTTAGTATATCGGACTAATTATGAAGGTTTTAACATCTTCTGACCAAGCCCACTTTGCTAGCTACCTCTTGTCTAGTTTCAAAGTATGAGCTCTCAGCTCTACCTGATGCCATGTGTTTATATTGCCAGTATTGACTCTAAGGCTTTGGAACAGTAAGCCCAAAATGAGCCTTCAATTATAATTTCCTTTGTCTATGGTGTTTTTCATGAGATCAATAGAAAAGAAATATACAGAGGAGTTCCATGGAAATCAGAAATCAGAATATCATCCCTTACAACTATAGAAACCAAGGAGGAATATTTTTCAACTTATCTCTAGGTCAGTATGATCTGTCCCATACCTTTCAAATTAGGAGTAATCCCAAGATTGACAATTATCTACTTCCCTTAAAAAGCAATCCTTTTAAGAATATTCTCCTTTAATTATAACCCAACCAGTTCCAAATAACATTTCTGCTCCAACTTGTATTGAAGACTCGTGTAAAGAACGGAGGCCCAAAAGCACAGGATTAAATATATACTACTACTTTTTTTTTTAACAGCTCACTTATTTTTTATTGAATATTTTCTTTATTTCCATTTCAAATACTATCCCCTTTCTCAGTTCCCTTCCCCAAGTCTCCCTGTCTGAGAAATAACAACAACCAAGATAAAGAATCACAATTATATTTGTTAAGGGCCAGTTAAGGGCTATTGTTTATTTCCTGTTCCAAATTAATCCTAAAGGTAAAATATGATTAATTCTGTATTGTTAACTATGGTTGTTTTCTCTAATGTCCCAAGTTAAAGGACAACTTGACATTTTGACTTGTGTTTCGTCTATAGTCTTGAGATTTACATAGTATAACTTGTTTCCACTGTTCCACTGTTCATGGTATGTTTTATTTATTTATTTTATTATTTTCGGGACAGGGTTTCTCTGTGTAGCCCTGGCTATCCTGGACTCACTCAGTAGACCTGGCTGGCCTTCAATTGGGAAATCTGCCTGCCTATGCCTCCCAAGTGCTGGGACTAAAAGCTTGCACCATCATTGCCCGGCATCGTAGGTTTTATGAACTGAAGATTTTAATTGTATTACCAACTGCAAGGCAAATCCAGGTTTGTAATAGTTACTATTCATCTTATCCTTGAGTTTGACTCCAAAAAGTTTTTCTGTTTTTACTTACAGCTCATTATCACTCTCAATTCAGAGGAGACTGGAAGATAGGCCTGGAAATAGAATAAATTTTTACTTCATATCATTTAGGTCATTGCTTCCTAGTTCTTGACAGTGTAACTGTATCTACCCTTTAAAAAACTAAGCCTATTTGATATGGTTTATATTATGGAAGAGACTATGTAGACAAGTGTGGCCTCAAATTCAAAAATAAGAATTTGCCTCCACACTTCTGGGATTGATAGCACATATTATCATGCTTGGCAATATCATTTTGAAAATGATTGTAAGGCACTGATGCTAAACACCTGAAATGACTTTAAGAGTTATTGCATTGTTCCAATTCTTCAGTACTCTCTTTAAATTTTATTCTCTTTCTCTCCCCTCCGTCCCCCGCCCCCTCTCTCTCTCTCAGAAATTAACCTGTTATTTTATTTGTATGGTTATTTTGCCTCTGTATTTTTGTTTCTGTCTGTGCCTGATGGCCACAAAGGCCAGGAAAGCCAGGAAGGCCACCATGTCTGTCATATGTTTCCTGCTTTGTTCTGAAGCTTGTCTCATAACCATCAAGTGGACTTGCAGGTGACCTAAACCCAGCCTGAAGACAGAACAAAATCTTGTTCCCTAAAATCTCTCTTTAATTGCTAACATTCTTGTCACCTGTCCACTTGTGGGCACATTGGTAACTCCCATGTAAGCTGATTTATGGGCCATGTAAGATATCCAGCTTGATTCTAGGAGGAAGAAGGAGGCATGCAGAGGGAGTGCTGTGGTTGGAGTTCAAATGAGCTCCAAATTTGCAAAACAGTGAACACAGAGACACTGCCCACAAAGGGAAGTAACAGACAATTGAGCAGCATGGATCTGCAATCTTAGTTACTCCAAGAGGCTTTTAGGAGGATGCACAGGTAATCTATTGGAGCAAAGGCACTAGTGCAACTGAACTGCAAATCTCTAGATCTGGAAAACAATTGGCCCAGGTTTGAACTGTGTCCCTTCAGCACACCCTAACCCTAAGGGTAGTTAACATGTCACTCAAGACTCTTGAGCCAACCAGAATCTCTACACAGCTGCCAGTCAAAAAAGTAGGCAGCTCTTCCTGGTTCCAAGCCAGCAACTTCCTCCCTGTAATTCATCTGATCATTGCGTTTCTGTGGAATGTGTTTTGAGCGCCTCTACTAATTGATGTGAGGGGACCTCACAAACTCAAAACTCCAGACATGGTAAGTGCAAAGTCATCTGCCACAGAGAGGAGGAGCAAGCAGCTTAGCAAGAAATGCACTTGTAGTTCCACTTCCCAGCACCTGGATGGTAAGAAGCAGGCAGCTAGATGAGGCCACCTGTGAGGTCCTTTGTGGGCCTAGTCTCCTCTTGGACCCGGCTGTGGCCTCTGAATAACTTTATTATTGGGCTGCATCTGCACAAATCATTTCCAGGAGGGGCTTCTCTGGAGAAATGTACTTGGCAGGATGACAAACTTGACAGCCTTTGTTTCTATGTTATTTTCTCTAAGTTCTGCCCTTAGCAGTTAACATGTAGGTGCAAGATCCATTTGGAGTTGTTTTTGTGGAGGTTGTAGAAGACATTTTATGTGCTGGGTAGCACTCCAATATTAAGCCCTGATGTACAAGGGTAGAGTTGATGATGTTATGGATTCATCAATGCTTAGGTAATATTAAGTGACACTAAGTAGAATGTAGCTGAGGTAGGGCTGCCTGTAAAACACCTGACAGGTATGTAGTATGCTAAGCAGTCCTGTTAAAGATTATTATGGCCATATGCATGTTTATTTTCCAGGGTTATCTGAAATTTGTCTCCAAACCATAACAAAAGGGACAAATCTGCTATACAGTCAGGCATTAGACCTATGCTGATATCAAAGAACAGCCCCCGAACAAGCTACTCACAATGGCATTATAGGGTCACAACCAACCTTAAGGCCTGGTATGCCATAAAGATATATTTTCCTTCATGGAAAAAGCATAGTTTTGCCTCAAGGGCAGGACTACAGCTGGTGACAGCTCTTTGAAAGGAAAAATACTATTGTGTTGAGGGCTGGTCCACTCAAGTAAAGCTTGATCCTAATGTGTGGAGAATTGCATATCTATCCTAAATTCCAGACCTTTAAGATCCTGGAGCCTTAAGCCTTAGGAGCTTGACCTAAGGCCATTGTGTATTGAATACAAAACAGTGCTCATTCTCTTAAACCAGGATTAGCATTAGGAGAGGTGGCAATGGTCTGTGGCTAGGGCTTCTGGGAGAAGGTTCAGATCCTGAGATTCCAACTTTCTCCACAATGTGGCGATATGGTTCTCAGTCCCAAGTTCACTGGGGCTTGGTCAGTCATGGTTTTTTGATACTTGGTAGTTATGTTTTGCAGTGCTGTTTTATTAGACTTCTGAGTTTGTCCCAGTGTATGCTAGTTTCTGCAGACTTCATAGAGGTCTCCATTTCTTTCCACTTATCCCTGTAAGTAGAATACAACATGCTACTCTTAAGTTTACTTGGCATAAGACATAGCTTGTGTAAGCTCTCCCCACTGCAGCTGTTGCAAATTCTACCTTCTACTTTTGCTATTTTTCTCATCTCTTGGGACCTCCAACTCAGGAACCCATCACTGAAAAATGGCTTGCTATTTCAGGGCTCTGAGGCACTTAATAAATGATTCTGGGGGTCTTTGCTTTGTATTTCTCCTAGCTGTCTTAAGTAGGACTTGTAATCTCTAGTCCATATTTAAATTGTTCAAAATAACCTGGGGACTGAACTGGAAAGAAACTTATGGATGAGAGCATATGTGGAATCCAAAAAACCTGTTTTTGGCTAGCAGGTCTTTTAGCATTAGCCGCAGCTGAATTCATGATGCCATTAAGAATTTTTACTAATTAATATTTTTGTTGTGTATGCAGTGATTACTTTCTGGGATGACATGTTAATTCTGGGAGAGCTGTCTCTTCTTCCCCTTATAGAGATGTTTCTAAGACAAGCTATGTTGACTCAGGTAGCCTTGATCCTGGTCTGCTGCTCCCCAGGGCAATGACCTTGCTTTCCTCTTGATATAAATTTCTAAATTCTTGAGTTAAAGAATGTAGCAAAGTAGTGTTTTATAATTGCTCATTTGAGTTATATAATGAACTGTTCATTTCTTCCACCTTCAGTAGAGAACAGGAGCAATGGTTTACTCTGATCTCTGTCAGGTGAAGTAGGGCAGGAGACGGCTAGATCATAGAGGAAAGCTTAAGGGAATCTGCTCCAGGTGTCACTATTCTAGAGATATGAGTCAGGCAGGGTGAATACTTTTGTAATTTCACTAAATGTATTAAATAATGCATGTTATTAAATAAAACTAGGTTGGTGTGTGCTTAATTTGTGCAAGTTAGCTTGAGCCAATGATAATGAATTTCTGTTTTAGGATCTGTACTATATAGATATTATGTATCAGAAATGTAAAACACATGCCATTACCTGTAGCTGTGTGTGTCACATTACAGATCTCAGTAGTTAACAAAGCACATGGGGCAAGGTCAAACACTATCTTATTAATATCATTCCTTCTACTAAGAAAGGCCTGATCTTTTTCAAATCAGTAGTTATATATTTTCCCAATATAGATGTGGGTTTGTTGTTATTATGTTTGTTTTGACAAACCACTGAGGACAATGAGCTGATTAACAAGAGTGCTCCACAGTGTCTGACATGTGTCCTAATTGCTCTGAGCCTTGTCTCATAGCCATTGGGTGGAAAGTACTTGCAGTTTACCTGAACCCAGCCTGAAGCCACAAAACAAAATCTTATGTCCTAAAATCTCTCTTCAGTTACTAATATTTTGGCACTGACCACCTGTGGACGGTTTGGTAACTCCAGTGTAAGCTGATTGATGGGGAATGTAAGGTATCCAGCTTGATTCCAGGAGGAAGAAGGGGAAGTGCTGGATTTGGAGCTCAAGCAAGCTCCAAACTTTCAAAGCAGTGAACCCAGGGGCACTGCCCAGAAAGGGGAGAGGCAGGCAGGTAAGCAACAGGGATCCGGAATCTTAGCCTCTCCCAAGGGCTTGGGGAGAGAACAGACTATTGGAGGAGACACACTGGTGCTACTGAACTGCAAATCTGCAGATCTGGAAAAGGATTGGCCCAGGCTGGAACCACTCTGCTGTGTCCCTTCAGCACACTCTAACCCTAAGGGTGGTGCTCATTTCAATAAGACTCAATAGCCATCAGAACCTCCGCAAGGAGTTGCCAGTCAGAAGAGGCAGTGACTCTTCCAGGTACTAAGCCTGCATGTTCCTCTGTGTAAATCAGCTGATCTCAGTGTTTCTGTGTGACCTGTTCTTAGTGTCTTCGCTGGATGCTGTGAGGTTAGCTCAAGCAAGCTCATAACTTCAGACATGGTAAGTGCAATGTTATCTCTCACAAAGATGAGGAGCTAGCATCTTAGAAAAGGATACTAGCGGGGCGTGGTGGCGCATGCCTTTAATCCCAGCACTCGGGAGGCAGAGGCAGGTGGATTTCTGAGTTCGAGGCCAGCCTGGTCTACAGAGTGAGTTCCAGGATAGCCAGAGCTATACAGAGAAACCCTGTCTTGAAAAAACAAAAAATAATAAAAAAATATATATATAAAAAAAAAAAAAAAAGAAAAGGATACATGTGTAATAGGTCTTCCCAGAAGCCACACAGATGGGGCCACCTGTGAGGTATTTTGTGGACCTAATCTTTTGGACGAGACTGTGGCCTCTGAGTAACTTTATTATAAGACTGCATCTGGACAAACATTTGTAGCTGCGGCTTGTGTGTGGCAATATAGTCGGCATGATGAGAATGAGAGAAACAGTTTCCTGACTACACTGTCAGGTAATGCAGTGCAGACAAGAGCTAGGTCACAGACAAAAGGAAAGGGGAGTATACTGCAGGGGTCACCGTTATGGAGAAGGACATGATACAGGCAGTGAGAATGATTTTGTAATTTCACAGATTGTAATACTACTAGATTAGTAATACTAGACTGATGGACTTTAATTTGGGCAGGTTAGCTTGAGCCAATGGGGAATGAATTCCCATTTTGGATCTGTATTATGAGATATGTGTAATTATTGGTGACATATTTAAGTGAGCTCAGAAATGTAAAACAAATGTCATTAGCTGTAGCTGTGTGTATCACATTATAGATCTCAGTAGTTAACAAAGCACTTAGGGGCAAGGTCAAACACTATCTTATTAATGCCATTTGTTCTACCAGAAAGGGCATGATCTTTTCCAAATCAGTACGGTAATATATTTTTTTCAATTATTTTTATCTTTTTAAAAAGTTATTTTTCGGTTTTACTTTTTAAATTTCATTTTCAGTATCCATAGGTGACCTCTTATGTGTTTCTATTCTCCAATATTACCCGAAAATTAAGAATTCCATTCCTTTTTTTTTTTTTTTTTTTTTCCGAGACAGGGTTTCTCTGTGTAGTCCTGGCTGTCCTGGAACTCACTCTGTAGACCAGGCTGGCCTCGAACTCAGAAATCCGCCTGCCTCTGCCTCCCAAGTGCTGGGATTAAAGGCTCCTGCCTCACGCCCGGCTCCATTCCTATTTTTAAAAAGATAACTTATACTTCTGTCATTGTCACTTTCACTTTTAAATTATTGTTAATGTATGAATTTCATTGCAGGTTTTTTTCAGGACTTCCCCAGTAAGAAGTAGAGATGGCTGTAGTGGGTATTGCATGCATAATTGAATATACAAAGAAAGGATGCTGGGCCTTTAAAATGGAAAATACTTGGTCTACAGGACTAGAATATTCTTTTAAATGTAAATTTTCCAGACTTGGGCTTTGTCTGCTTGTAGGGTGTAACAGATGAGTTTGGAAGGTTTCAGCTGTCTGAGTCATTTGCTCTGTGATCACACAGTGAAGGAGCTGCTGTTGCCCTGAGGCCCAGCTGGGTTTTCCATGCTAATGAGGGACTCTGGGCAGGCCTAACCATCAGGAACACTAGGAGAAGTTAGGTAGCTTGCTGGTTCTTTAAAGGATTCTCCTCAGATGCATGTGTTACAAGCTGCCTGGAAGACCACAAGCCATCCCCTGGTTATTATAGTAATGTCCATTGAGAGTACAGGAGGAGCAAGTCTGCAGAGCTATTTGAGTCTGATCTGCTGGTTCTAAATGGACTGTGGGTCAGAGTGTGGTTCTGTTGGTCCATGTGGTGATCATAACAGAGGCCCTTGTCCTTTGACTCTTCCTGAGTGTGGATTTACAGGGGTGGGGGTGGCTCGCTAGGCCTGGGAGTGGGAAGGTATGGAATTTAAATGTCACTATGCAGGGCCTATATACAGGCATGGCCTTTAGTGTGCCGTAGGACAACATTGGAAAAGTAACGGTTTGCTTTCTAGAATTCCTGACCCTTCTGTATTCAGTTTTGTGTGACTAATTTTATAAAATAGTTTAGAAGTTAGTTGTAAAGATCGACAGCGGTCATCCTTCAGAAATACTTGATTAGATTCCTTTTACCTTTCTATTCCCTATTGTCAAAATGGCATGATGCACAGAACTTCAATTCTTGGTTACAAAAGGAGCTTCTGACATGCAGAAGTTTCCCAGGTGTTGCTGGTGCTGGGTGGGTGGATAGGACAGATTGGAGCATAATGCATATGGCAGGAAGCAGACATTAAATTATCATTCAGCATTGTTTTGTATATGGGCTCCTGTGGGTCTGGTTTAGCCTGAAATCACTAAGGGTCATGAACAGCTATAGAACAATAGCTCAACTTTCTGATCATCTACAATGACAGAGAGGGCTCTGAAGCATGGGGCCTCTCTGTTCAGAAGACAGATCAGTAGTAACTAGGGTCAAATTTACAACAGTTTAGGGGTGACTTTGAGTTATCTTTATTGGAGTCATGAAATATGATTTTATTTTATTTCTATACACACACTAGCACAGGTAACATTGGTCAAGTTCACATTGTTCCTGGTGTAGTTGCCTTAGTAATTGAAGAAAAGTTGAAAATTGGTCACATGGAAATGGGCAGAGGAAGCTTTCCCTGATATTGTGTTGCATTTCTGTGGGCTACTATGAAAACTGTGTCTAGGATAACGGATAGAGGGCTTGTTCTTTAGACAGACTGCTTGGTCTTGGGGAAAACTGTCTATGGTTGAGAAGAGGGTGTCTGCCCATACTTGGGGGCTAATAAGAGAAGGGGACATGTGGCAAGAAGGTAAGGGGAGATGGAAATAGTCTTTTGTATCTACAGGTGACATGGGCAGGTGAGAGGAAACTGCAGTCTTAAGAGAACTATTACATATTTGGTCTCAAGGAACAATAATGTGGAAGGTCTACCAGCATTCTACATGGTTCCATACACAACATCTTAATACTAAGGCATCAGGTTCCCAGAGATCATTTATTTACTTAAGTTTTTGTTGTCCAACTGTGAAAGACTGGATAAAAAGTACTATGTGGGTGGGCAGGGCAGTCAGCAAATATTCATTTTGAAGTACACCTTTACACTTTTGTCTGTATCATATTTTTATTTTTTATGTACACACGTTTGGGATCTTTTAGAATTTAATCACCTATGATGACGTGCATGTGAACTTCACTCAGGAAGAGTGGGCTTTGCTGGATCCTTCTCATAAAAATCTCTACAAAGATGTGATGGTAGAGACCTATAGGAATCTCACAGCTATAGGTAATATTGTGATTTTTTTATTTGCTTTATAAAATGTCTATGTTATTGTTATTAGTTCTTATAATTTCAATTGAGAGTGAGGAAGAATATGGTGTATAAATCACTCATGGTTTTAAAGTTCAATGGCGTTAGTAACTTAAATGTTGCCTAATTTCCAATAATGTAACATACTTTCTCTGGTACTGGGTTTAGGTTACATTTGGGAAGAACATACAAGTGAAGACCATTTTCAAAATTCTAGAAGTCATGGAAGGTAATTTTCCTCTGTAAGCTGATGAGAAAATGCCTATGAAGAAAGTTTAACGTGTGCTACAAGTAGTAAAGAAAACCAAAAGGGTACAATAAGCACTGCTTTCAGTGATGGATGTTTACTGACTTTCATAAAATCATATATGTCTATGTCAAATATGTAATTATTGTTTGCAAGGCATTCTATTAGTTCAAAGGTAGAGAAAGAATGGCTTAACAGATATGTTACTGTTTAAATCAAGCCTAGTAGAGCCATGCTGTACAAGTGCGAGTGTCTTCAGTCTCATATCGCTTAGCTATTGCAACAGGAACTAACAGTGATTAGGTGACAAGTATATGTCTAAAACCTAGTAATAATCCATAGAATATCTGAGCTTAATGATATACTTGTAATAACATTGCTAAATTTAGCGAGATGAACAGTTCATAAGATTAAAAAATGGTTTGTGGAAAAACCTTAAACTCTGTACCACATCTCTGTTACGAAAGAAAGTCAGCTGTGAATGTAACATGGAATTTTCACTTGTTATTCTTCTTTTGATGTGGATGTCATAGGTTAGGATGGATACAAGCCTTGTGAACATTGAGGCATTGAAAGAAGCCACATACCTTTCTCTTTTCCAGAACAATTAGAGGATATGCAGTATAACATACTTTGAGCAACATTCTTAATGTGCTATAAGTTTATAAATAATTTGTTTCCAAACATTGCTGGGGACATTTACAAACGAAAACTGCTGAAAATAGTAATGAGAATCAAGGCAGTAGAATTTTTTCTTTTGCATTTGTTCATATTCCAAATGTAGTATTACTCTCATGATAACAAAATTTGTGAATGCAATCACTGTGCAAACACTGTGAGTTCTTCCTGTTTTTTTCAAATATGTGAGTAACCTTTTATGGGAAAATTATGTAATAAATGTGAGCCAGATAATCAGTACTGTTCCCATTTCATGTATACTCAAAGATGTAAAACAATCCATAATTCAATAGAACTCCTTTGAATGTAAACAAAGTAATATTATGTTAATATTAAATTGCTCTTTTCAATGAAATCAAATTTTAAAAGAATTCATACAGATAAAAAGACTCATCAGTATAATCAGTGTAAGAAAGATTTCACGTGTGCCAATTTTATTTGCAGGCATGAAAGAAGTTGTTCTGCAGAGCAACTCTCTGAGTTTATTCACTGTGGTAAAGCCTTTGCATATGAGAGTGGTAGTCAAAGGCATCAAATAAAACATACTGGAGAGAAACACCATGACTGTAACCAATGTGGTAAAGCTTTTAAAAGAAGGAGTGACATCCAAATACATAAGCAAACACATACAGGAGAGAAACCCTATGAATGTAACCAATGTGGAAAAGCCTTTGCAGGAAGTGGTGACCTCCAAAAACATAAACGAACACATACAGGAGAGAAACCCTACAAATGTAACCAATGTGGTAAAGCCTTTTCACAAAGCAGTCATCTCCAAATACATAAGCGAACACATACAGGAGAGAAACCCTATGAATGTAAACAATGTGGTAAAGCCTTTGCACATAGCAGTCATCTCCACATACATGAGCGAACACATACAAGAGAGAAACCCTATGAATGTAAACAATGTGGTAAAGCCTTTTCACAAAGCAGTCATCTCCAAATCCATAAGCGAACACATACAGGAGAGAAACCCTATGAATGTAAACAATGTGGTAAAGCCTTTGCACAAAGCAGTCATCTTCGAATACATAAGCAAACACATACAGGAGAGAAACCCTATGAATGTAAACAATGTGGTAAAGGCTTTGCAGGAAGTGGTGACCTCCAAAAACATAAACAAACACATACAGGAGAGAAACCATATGAATGTAAACAATGTGGTAAAGCCTTTTCAAGAAAGAGTGACCTCCAAAAACATAAACGAACACATACAGGAGAGAAACCCTATGAATGTAAACAATGTGGTAAAGCTTTTGCACAAAGCAGTACTCTCCAAATCCATAAGAGAACACATACAGGAGAGAAACCATATGAATGTAAACAATGTGGTAAAGCCTTTGCAGGAAGCAGTGGTCTCCAATGCCATAAAAGATCACATACAGGAGAGACACCATATGAATGTAACCAAGGTGGTAAACCCTTTGAAGGAAGCAGTGGTCTTGAATATAATAATCGAACACAAACAGCTGAAAAACCCTATGAATGTAACCAATGTGGTAAAGTCTTTGCAGGAAGGAGTGACCTTTAAAGAGAAAAGACCGTACAGGAGAGAAACTCTATGAAAGTATCTGATGTTATAAAGCCTTTGCAGCAAGCATTGATCTCCAAGTACATAAATGAACACATACCAGAGAGGAACCTTTTAAATGTAACCAAAGTGGTAAAGCTTTTTTGAAGGGTAAAAGGCTGGAAAACAATTTTCCAAGCAAATGGTCTGAAGAAACAAGCTGGAGTAGACATTCTAATATCAAATAATATCAACTTCCAACCTAAAGTTATCAAAAAAGACAAGGAGGGGCACTTCATACACACCAAAGGTAAAATCTTCAAAGATGAACTCTCAATTCTGAATATCTATGCTCCAAATGCAAGAGCATCCACATCTATGAAAGAAAGTACAGTAAAGGTCAAAGCACATATTGCACCTCACACAATAATAGTGGGAGACTTCAACACACAGCTCTCCTCAAGGAACAGATCCTGGATGAAACTAAACAGGGACACATTGAAACTAACAGAAGTTATGAAAAAAATGAATTTAACAGATGTCTACAGAACATTTTATCCTAAAACAAAAGGATATACCTTCTCAGCACCTCATGGTACCTTCTCCAAAATCGACCAAGAGAACCAAAGAGGATTGCCATGCTAGTAAATGAAGTGGATGCAGGCTTGAGAGCTGGGAATGGCAGAATACCAGCCATGTAAGAGCCAGGGAAGAGAGCCCCAGTGGCCCCTCCTGTGATTGATTCTGGGGTAGCAAAAATGGCATAGAGACTTTAGTAAGTAATAATTCAGGATTATCACAGAAAAGAATTAGCAATGTGGAAGTTTGAGAGTGTCCCAACCAATTAGCTGATTTAAAATAGTAAATAAAGCTGTGTATCTTTATTTGAGGATCTAAAGCATTTGCATGCTCAGTGAGGAACTTGCACAAGAAGCATCCTATAGTAGATCAGAGTAACCAACCAACTCTGCAGAATGTACCTCACCTGTAGGCTTGAACTTAATATTAAAAATTAATTGTAGATTCTCAAGTGGAAAACCATGTCATGATGTGAGATAAAGAGATGTGGAAAATTGGATTCTTAGCAGAGATGCTGGTTTACTGGAGACATGAGGTGTGTCACCAAGCTGTGCAGGTTCACAACTAGAACAAAAGGTGAGCTGAACTGGTATGCATAATTCTTGGTTCCATGTCATAAGCTGGGATGTAGCAAAATCCCCCTAGCTGATCCAGACATCCTGCCTTTGTCTCCTGCCTAGCCATTGGCTGTTGGCACTTTTTTTACCCATTTACAATCAGCTTGGGGCAGGGAATCTCAGTGTCCCAATATGGGCTTATCATGCAATTTGAACAATTTAACAGGAGTAGCATGAGAACCAATACACAATTGGGAATAAGCAGAAAAACCAAACCAAAACAAACACCAGGCCCTAAGTATTGCCTTTTTTTGTTATTACCCTGCATTTACTCATATGGTGACTCTAAGTTCAAGTTTCCAGGCATGGGGTCTTGTGGAAATCCAACCTCACTTTACTCATATTCTCTTCTTGAAAACATAATGACTGTCACTAATAATACTTTCTGCTTTTCATTGTGCTCCTCAAAACATAAGACCTGTACTTTACCACCAAAGAACAAATCCATATGATTGGTTAAACTATAACACCCATAATATATAACAGATGACACTCTAAACTACATAAGCCCCTATCCCTAAATTCTGATTGGTGTGAAAATGAAGCTATAATTTGGAAGGTATGTTTCTGTCTGTCCATCCTTTTTTTAAAAATAATTTTATTTCTTTTTTTTCCTTTTTTTTTAAAGATTTATTTGCTTATATATTATGTGTAAGTACACTGTAGCTGTCTTCAGACACTCCAGAAGAGGGAGTCAGATCTCCATACGGATGGTTGTGAGCCACCATGTGGTTGCTGGAATTTGAACTCCAGACCTTCGGAAGAGCAGTAGGGTGCTCCTACCCACTGAGCCATCTAACCAGCCCATAATTTTATTTCTTCATTTCTTTATTGTCTGATGACTTTTTTTTTTACAATCCACACCTTATACCCCTTGTCTTCTTCAGGGTTTCTATTCCTGCACAAACATCATGACCAAGAAGCAAGTTGGGGAGGAAAGGGTTTATTCGGCTTATACTTTCATACTGCTTGCTCTTCGTCACCAAGGAAGTCAGGACTGGAACTCAAGCAGGTCAAGTGGCAGGAGCTGATGCAGAGGCCATGGAGGGATGTTTCTTTATTGGCTTGCTTCCCTGGCTTGCTCAGACTGCTCTCTTATAGAACCCAAGACTACCAGTGCAGAGAGATGGTTCCACCCACAAGGGGCTTTTCCCCTTGATCACAAACTGAGAAAATGTCTGACAGCTGGATCTCATGGAGGCATTTCCCCAACTGAAGCTCCTTTCTCTGTGATAACTTCAGCTTGTGTCAAGTTGACACAAAACTAGCCACTACAATTGACACCTTGTCAACTTGACACACAAACACATCACTAGTAATCCTCAAACCTTAGTTTCTTATTCATCCCCAAGATATACACAACTTTGAAAGTCCCACAGTCTTTACATATTAAAAGTTAAATCCTTTAAAAATATCTAATAGCCTTTAAAATCCAAAGCCTTTTACAATTAAAAGTCTCTTAACTGTGGAATCCACTAAAGTATATTCTCCCTTCAAGAGGGAAAAATATTAGCGCACAGTCACAATCAAAATCCAAAATTAAACTCCAACTATCCAAAGTATGGGATCCAACTCACGATCCTTTGGGCTCCTCCAAGGGCTTGGGTCACTTCTCCAGCCCTGTCCTTTGTAGCACACAGCTTGTCCTCTAGGCTCCAGATGCCTGTACTTTACTGTTGCTGCTGTTCTTGGTCATTCATGGACGTGAAAACTCCAAAACACTGCATGATCTCTTCAGCACTGGGCCATCAATTGCACCTGAGGCTGCACCTTCACCAATGGCCTTCCATGGTCTCTCACAGTGCTGGGCTTCAGCTGCTCTGCATGATCCCTTTATGCCTTCAAAACCAGTACCACCTGGGTACCTCTTACACATTACCAAGTCCAGCCAGAGCACAAGATACAACCTTGACTATCTCTAGAACACTGCCTCTGTGCTCTCAGAAAACACTTCCCATATGATGCCACCTCAATGATGCTGGTTTCTTTTTAATCACTGCTAATTTCTTAGCTCCAACTAAACAGCATCAGTAGTCCCAGTAATACAAAGTTTTCACTCTAGTAGTTCTGGTATCTTGTTAATCACAGCTGATTCTTCAGCCCTAGCTATCCAGAACCACAGATCTTAACAATCCAAAATAGAAATGGCCCTCAAAAGTCTTTAATTTTCCCTGTGAAAATTTACAAGCCAGGATTTAATCTTCTGCACTGCTCTCAACATTATCTTTCAAGCTCCTACACAACATCCCACAGAGTTCTTAACACCGAATGGATCTTCTGGCCCAAAGTTCCAACTTAATTTAAGAGCAAGTACTCTTCCTTAGGTTATAGGATATTTGAAAGCTCATAGTGGATTGCCCAGACCCCTTAATGAGGGCAATGCCTCAGCAGGTTTGCATATTAGGCAGAGTATAGGCATTACTCAAGAACAGTTTAGCCAAACAATCTCATTCTTTACATCATTAAAAAGCAATAGGTTGAGACAACAATTTGGTATTTCTAGAGAATGTGCATATCAAATTGTAAAGACTTTCATCAGTGTCCTCAGTTTCTTCCTGTATCACACAAAGGTGTTAATCCTCTAGGAGTTAATCCTCTAGGACTGGTACCTACTCAGTTATGGCAAATAGACGTTACTTATATATCTGAATTTTAAAAAATGTTAAACAATGTACATATGTGCTACATCCAATACAGTAGTGAGAAGTGCAACAGGCCCCGAAAAACTGTATAAGTTCTCCTAAGGGGGCTGGAGAGATGGCTCAGTGGTCAAGAGCATTGACTGCTGTTCTGAAGGTCCTGAGTTCAAAACCCAGCAACCACATTGTGGCTCACAACCACCCATTATGACATCTGATGCCCTCTTCTGGTGTATCTGAAGACAGCTATAGTGGACTTAAACATAATAAATAAACAAATCTTTAAATCACATAATTATAAACAAAATAAGTGCTCCTAAGAATTGATTTTTTTTTGACATATACCTAAGTTAGATTCTAGACAGTCCTTGATCCGACCCTGGGCATGGATAGCTAAGTCACTGCCCTATGCAGGAATTTACCATTATCTAGGAAGAAGGAAGTTTGTGACCAGAGGAGGAACCAGAGTAAATACTTAGAACTATAGATTGCTGAGTTACACCCATATACAAGTGTTTACAATGGCCTAGGGGGAATATGGACTATACAATAGACTACAATAGGAACTATGCCAAGGGCATGAAGCCCTTGCCCTTGGCTTCTAAGATTAAGTGGACCTTAGGTGGAGCTGTTTTTGATCCCAGTTGTTAACACTGAATTTTATCCCAGTTGGTTCCTCTGGTCAGTCCTTCTGTGTTTGCATTCCTCTGTTTTGTGTAAGAATTCAGTAACATCATTGTACCTTGCTGGAGTGTCACTGAACTTTCCTATTTTCTTCTGTATAAAAAGTTTGATGCTCGATTTAACAAATTACATTCAGATTCAGCACACTCTCTCATATCTGTGTCTGTCTGTCATTCCCGCCTACTCGATGCCCATCTGCTGGAACTCCTGATTCCCAAGGATTGAGGAGCGCCCACTGGACCCGATTCATAGCAAGTATGACTATTGATACCTTCTCAGGTTATCTATTTGGAAATGCTTTAACAAGAGAAGCAACTAAATATGAAACTAGTCATTGCCTACATGTTTTTCTATACTGGATGTTCAAAATGACATGGAGTTACTGGCCATTACAGTCAGACATTTGAGATGTTTTGTTAACAATTTAATATCAGTCATATTACTGGGATTCCTTATTATCCTCAAAGACTAGGTATTGTGGAATCTTAGAATATTTTCTTAACAGAGAAACAGTGAAACTAACAGAAGTTATGAAACAAATGGATTTAACAGATGTCTGTAGAACATTTCATCCTAAAACAAAAGGATTTACCTTCTTTTCAGCAACTCATTATACCTTTTCCAAAACTGACCATATAATTGGTCACAAAACAGGCCACAACAGATACAAAAATACTGAAATAATCCCCTGCATCCTATCAGAACACCACAGATGAAGGCTGATCTTCACTAACAACATAAATAATAGAAAGCCAACATTCACGTTGAACCTGAACAACACTCTACTCAATGATAACTTGGTCAAGGAAGAAATAAAGAAAGAAATTAAAGACGTTTTAGGGTTTAATGAAAATGAAACCAGGCGTGGTGGCGCATGTGTTTAATCCCAGCACTCCAGAGGCAGAAGCAGGCAGATTTCTGAGTTCGAGGCCAGAAAATATAATAATCAAAGAAAATAATATCAAAGAAAATACATGGTGGTACTCCTGTCTTATGGCCTAGTAAGCCATCAATGTGAGGAGAGGCCCTTGGTCTTGCAAAGATTCTATGCCCCAGTATAGGGGAAAGCCAAGGTCAGGAGGAAGGAGTGAGTGGATTGGGGAGCAGGGTGAGGACGGAGGTTATAGGGGATTTTCGGAGTGGAAACTAGGAAAGGGGGTAGCATTTGAAATGTAAATGAAGAAAATATCTAATAAAAATATATTTAAAATAAAAAGACTACTTTTGCAGAGAACCTGTATTCTCTGTATCTACACATAGGCTCAGAACTGTATAAAACTCCAGTACAAAAGATTCATTGTCCACTTCTGTCCTATGAGGGAATCAGGAATGCATGTGATAAACATACAAAAAGGCAAAACACTCATGCACGTAGAATAATAAAATAATTTTTTCTTTATTACAAAATGGAAGGTTTAATCAGCTGAAATGAGGACAATCAAAGGGTGGGTGAGAGGGTCAAGCCAAAATTGGCTATGTAGAATAGCCAAGGATATCTCATAGTTGTACCCTCAACTGAAGGGCTATTTGCAGCTGAGAGATCAGGGTCATTCTTTATTGAGGATGAGGTGAGTGGAAGGCTGCCCATTGTCCAATAAAGGGCCCACAGTCAGACCCATGTAGGCATTGCTAAATGGACTTAGTAGGGATCGGAAGGAGAGGGCAGAGGAGGAGGAGATTTCATAGTGAGGAGATGGTTGATTTGGATGGATCTGTGGGCTGTAGAGGGGGACGAGGGATATATAATTAAATTTCATAGTATATACATTTATAATTCTGACAATTAAAAAAAAAAACTCTAGGGACTGGAGAAATGGCTCAATGGTTGAGAGTACTGGCTACTCTTGCAGAAGTCCCACGTTTAATTCCCAGAAACAACATGGCAGCTCACAACTGTCTGTAACTTCTGTTTCAGCCAATTTTACACCCTCATACATTCAGGCAAAACACCCATATATATAACATAAAAATAAACACATTATAAAAAAGAAAAAAATCTACAAAACAGTAGAGTTAGATCAGTATTTCATCTTAATAATTACATTTTCATTTTCAACATTATATTCCTTAGGAATTATTTTTTATGAAAACAAACAAACCCAAAGTTTGATTAGGGCATCATTAATTAGAAGGTATCTGGAAAGACTGTGCATTTTTATAGCAGATTGTCAGCCTGATGCCAGCTGTGCTCTTTCAATGTTAACCCATCTGAATTTTCAAAGTCCCTGGTTATGTGCATGTATTGCAGGTTGAATATTATGCTATGTCTTAATTTTCCTCCCGAAATGCTTGCTCAGAGAGGCTCAGTAGCCCTGCCTCCAGCTGGCTTTGATTGATAATAAATGATTGCCGTTCAGGCAATGGCTGCACAGGGAAATGCAAGCAGGACTTTTAGATTGCACAAGCAAGGGAATAAGGGGGACAAAGAAAGAATCGCTATGAAGGGAGCAGAGATATCAGAAGTAAAGGCAGGTCAACATAGAATTACCCAGGGAAGCAGGCCCAGGAGCTGCTCCCCGACTTGGGTTAGGGAAAGCAAATAACCTAAGTATATTTAGAAAACGATAACTTAAGAATAGGGAGAGAGCCAGGGATGGAGGCACACGCCTTTAATCCCAGCACTGGGGAGGCAGAGGCAGGCAGATTTCTGAGTTCAAGGCCACAAGGCCAGCCTGATCTATAGAGTGAGTTCCAGGACAGTCAGAGTTATACAGAGAAACCCTGTCTCGAAAAAACAAAACAAAACAAAAAAGAATTGGAGAGAAGTATGTGCTAGCCATTGGGAAGATTAGAAGTGCACACAGAAGGGCTGGTGAGATGGCTCAGTGGGTTAGAGCACCTGACTGTTCTTCCGAAGGTCCAGAGTTCAAATCCCAGCAACCACATGGTGGCTCACAACCATCCGTAAGGAGATCTGACTCCCTCTTCTGGAGTGCTTGAAGACAGCTACAATGTACTTACATATAATAAATAAATAAATCTTAAAAAAAAGAAGTGCACAGAAATTGAGCTACTTAGTCATATTAAAGATTAAACTGACATGTATGTCTTTTATTCAGGAATCCAGAACTCTTGGGTGGGTGTAGTACATGCGCCACCTGATGGGAGGTTAAGCAAATTAACAATTCACCTCTACAGATGGCAACATGGGGAAAGTACTATTAAAAGTTATTTAGAGATTCTGGGATGGAATACACACACCATGATATAAGATTAGACGGAGGGGAGGATTGGCTTTTTAGCAAGGCACAGATTTTGCCTACGCCATGTGGAGATTTCTTCCCAGAGTTCTGGACTATCCAAAGAGTTTAGACTTAGAGGTGCTGGGAGTCACTGCTGTTCAAATAGGCTGCCCAGAGTAAGGCAAAGAGAGGAAGACAATACAGGCTGCTGGCCTCCAATGAGCAGATAATCAAAGAACAGAGATAAATTAATTTTGATTTAATTGTTTTTATTTGTGTTTATTTAGTGACTCTGATATTCTAAATAAGGCTGTGTCTGAGAAATAACAACGACACAGATAAACAATCACAATTTTATTTGTTAAGGGCAACTTAAGGGCTATTTTTTATTTCCTGTTCCAAATTAATCCTAAAGATAAAATATGAGTAATTCTATATTGTTAACTATGGATGTTGTCTCTAATGTCCCAAGTTAATGGACAAATTGTCATTTTGACTAGTTTTTCCTCTATAATCTTAAGATTTACATAGTATAAATTGTTTACAGTGTTCCTCTGTTCATGGGATGTTTTATTTATTTGTTTGGTTGGTTGGTTGGTTGGTTTTTTGCAAGACAGGGTTTCTCTGTAGCCCTGGCTATCCTGGAATCACTCGGTAGACTAGGCTGGCCTTCAACTGGGAAATCTACATTCCTCTGCCTCCCGTGTCCTGGGACTAAAAGCTTGCACCATCAATGCCCAGCGTGGTAGGTTTTATGAATTGCAGATTTTAATTGTATTACTAACTGCAAGGCAATTCCAGTTTTGTAATAGTTACTATTCATCTTAGCCTTGAGTTTGACTCCAAAAAGTTTCTCTGTTTTTACTCACAGCTGATTATCTCTCTGAATTCAGAGGAGACTACGAGATTGGCCTGGAAATAGAATAAATTTTTACTTCATATCATTTAGGTCGTTGCTTCCTGGTTCTTGACAGTGTAACTGTATCTGCCATTTAAAGAAACTAAGCCTATTTGAGATGGTTTATATTATGGAAGAGACTATGTAGAGGAGTGTGGCCTCAAATTCATGAATATGAATTTGTCTCCACACTACTGCAATTGATAGCACATACTGGCATGCTTGGCAATATTCATTTTGAAAATGATTGTAAGGCACTGACTCTAAACATCTGGAATGACTTTAAGAGTTATTGTATTGTCCCAATTCTTCAGTGCTGTCTTTAAATGTCTCTCTCTCTCTCTCTCTCCCTCTCCCTCTCCCTCTCTCTCTAAGAAATTAAGCTATTATTTTATTTGTATGGTTGTTTTGCCTCTGTATTTTTGTTTTTGTCATTGTCTGATGATCACAAAGGCCAGGAAAGCCAGGAAGTGGGTGCACCATGTCTTTCATGAGTTTCCTGCTCTGTTCTGAAGCTTGACAAATAACCATCATGTGGAACATACTTGCAGTGACCTAAACCCAGCCAGAAGACAGACCAAAATCTTGTTTCTTAAAATCTCTCTTTAATTGCTAATATTCTGACATCTGTCCACTTGTGGGGCACATCAGTAACTCCAATGTAAGCTGATTCAAGAGCTATATAAGCTATCCAGCTTGATTCTAGGAGGAAGAAGGAGATGTGCCTTTGGAGTGCTGTGGTTGGAGTTCAGATGAGCTCCAAATTTGCAAAACAGTGAACACAGAGACACTGCCCACAAAGGGAAGTAACAGACAATTAAGCAGCATGGATCTGGAATCTTAGTTACTCCCAGGGGCTTGGCAGGAGGACCCAAGTAAGTTACTGGAATGGAGGCATTAGTGCTACTGAACCATGAATCTCTAGATCTGGAAAAGGATTGGCCCAGGTTAGAACTGAGTTCCTTCAGTACACCATCACCCTAAGGGTAGTTAACATGTCACTCAATATGCTCCATCCAATCAGAATCTCGACCTGGAGCTACCAGTTAGAAGAGGAGGCGGCCCTTCCAGGTTGCAAGCCAGCAACTTCCTTCTCCATGTAATTCAGCAGACCGTTGCATTTCTATGTGATGTGTTTTGTGTGCCTCTACTGAGTGATGTGAGAAGACCTAGCAAGCTTAGAACTCCAAACATGGTAAGTGCAAGATCATCTCCCACAGAGAGGAGGAGCAAGCAGCTTAGCAGAAAACGCATGTGTAGTCGACTTACCATCAGCTGGATGGTAAGTAGCAGGCAGCTAGATGAGGCCACCTGTGGACCTAGTCTCCTCTTGGACCCGGCTTTGGCCTCTGAATAAATTTATTATTGGGCTGCATCTGCACATAACATTTGCAGGAAGCCGGGCGTGGTGACACACGCCTTTAATCCCAGAACTCGGGAGTCAGAGGCAGGCAGATTTCTGACTTCCAGACCAGCCTGGTCTACAAGGTGAGTTCCAGGACAGCCAGGGCAGAGAAACCCTGTATCGAGAGGAAAAAAAAACAAAAAACAAAAAACAAAACCCCAAAAAACAGAAGAAGTAGAAAAAAATTTGCAGGAGGGGCTACTCTGGAGAAATGTACTTGGCAGTCTGACAAACTTGACAGCCCTTGTTTCTATATTATCTTCTATAAGTTCTGCCCTTAGCAGTTAACATGTAGGTGCAGGCTGTAGAAGACATATTATGTGTTGGGTAGCACTCCAATATTAAGCTCTGATGTACAAGAGTAGAGTTGATGATGTTACGAATTTACCAATGCTTAGGAAATATTAAGTGACACTAGGTAGGATGTAGCTGAGGTAGGGCTGCCTGTAAAACACCTGACAGGTATGTAGTATGCTAAGCAGCCCTCTTGAAGGTTAGTATAGCCATATGCATGTTTATTTACCACGGTTATCAGAAATTTGTCTCCAAATCTTAACAAAAGGGACAAATCTGCTATACAGTCAGGCATTAGACCTATGGTGATATCAAAGAACAGGCCCCTAACCAGCTACACAAAATGGCATTACAGGGTCACAACCAACCTTAAGGCCTGGTGTGCCATAAAGATCTATTTTCCTTCCCAGAATTAAGATGTCATCCCAGAAAATAATAGCTCCATATACAACTAAAATATTAATTAGGAAAAATTTCTTTTTTTAAAAAATTTTTTGATTTATTTATTTATATGTAAGTACACTGTAGCTGTCTTCAGACACACCAGAAGAGGGCGTCAGATCTCGTTACAGTTGGTTGTGAGCCACCCATGTGTTTGCTGGGATTTGAACTCCGGACCTTTGGAAGAGTAGTCGGGTACTCTTACCCACTGAGCCATCTCACCAGCCCCAGGAAAAATTTCTTAATGACAGCATGGATTCAGCTGTGAATATTGCTCAAAGACCAGCCAGCCAAAGACAGATTTTGGATTCTACATATGCTCTCATCCATAATTTTCTTTTCCTTCATGGAAAAAGCATAGTTTTTCCTCCAAGGCAGGACGACAGCAGGTGACAGCTCTTTGAAAGGAAAAATACTATTGTGTTGAGGGCTGGTCCACTCAAGTAAAGCTTGATCCTAATGTGTGGAGAATTGCATACCTGAATCCTAAATTCCAGACCTTTAAGAGCCTGGAGCCTTAAGCCTTAGGAGCTTGACTTAAGGCCCTTGTGTATTGAATACAAAACAGTGCTCTTTCTCTTAAGCCAGGATTAGCTTTAGGAGAGGTGGCAATGGTCTGTGGCTAGGGCTTCTTGGAGGAGAAGGTTCAGATCCTGCGATTCCAACTTTCTCCACAATATGGCGATATGGTTCTCAGTCCCAAGTCCACTGGGGGTTTGGTTGGTCATGATTTTTTAGATACTTGGCAGTTCTTATGTGCAGTGTTGTTTTGTTAGACTTCTGAGTTTGTCCCAGGGTATGCAAGTTTCTAAAGACTTCATAGAGGTCTCCATTTCTTTCCACTTATCCCCTGTGAGAAGGATACAAGATGCTACTCTTGTTTTGTTTTTGTTTTTTGAGACAGGGTTTCTCTGTGTAGCCATGGCTGTCCTGGAACTCACTTTGTAGACCAGGCTGGCCTTGAACTCAGAAATTCACCTGCCTCTGCCTCCCCCCGAGTGCTGGGATTAAAGGCGTGAGCCACCACACCTGGCACAAGATGCTACTCTTAAAATGTTTACTTGGCATAAGACATAGCTTGTGTAAGCTCTCACCACTACAGCTATTGTAAATTCTACCTTCTACTTTTGCTATTTTTCTCATCTTCTGGGACCTCCAACTCAGGAATCCACCACTGAGAAATGGCTTGCTATTTCAGGGCTCTGAGGCACTTAATAAGTGATTCTGGGGGTCTTTGCTGTGTAAATCTTTTAGCAGTCTTAAGTAGGACTTGTAATCTCTAGTCCATATTTAAATTGTTCAAAATAACCTGGGGACTGAACTGGAAAGAAACTTATGGATGAGAGCATGTGTGGAATCCAAAACCTGTCTTTGGCTGGCTGGTCTTTGAGCATTAGCCGCAGCTGAATCCATGCTGCCATTAAGAAAATTTTCCTAATTAATATTTTAGTTGTATATAGAGCGATTTCTTTCTGGGATGACATGTTAGTTCTGAGAGAGCTGTCTCTTCTTCCCCTTATAGAGATGTTCTAAGACAAGCTATGTTGACTCAGTAGCCTTGATCCTGGTCTGCTGCTCTCCAGGACAATGACCTTGCTTTCCTCTTGATAGAAATTCCTAAATTCTTGAGTTAAAGAATGTAGCAAAATGGTGTTTTATAATTGCTCATTTCAGTCATATAATGAACTGTTAATTTCTTCCACCTTTAGATAAGAACAGGAGCAATGGTTTACTGTTATCTCTGTCAGATGAAACAGGGCAGGAGATAGTTAGATCATAGATAAAACCATAAGAGAATCTGCTCCAGGTGTCACCATTCTAGCGAAGGATAAGAGTTAGGCAGGGTTAATAATTTTGTAATTTAACAACACGTATTAAATAATGCATGTGATTAAATAAAACTAGATTGGTGTGTACTTAATTTGTAAGGGTTAGCTTGAGCCAGTGATAATGAATTTCTGTTTTAGGATCATATATAGATATCATGTGTCAGAAATGTAAAACACATGCCATTAGCTCTAGCTGTGTGTGTCACATTATAGATCTCAGTAGTTAACAAAGCATATAGTGGCAAGGTCAAACACTGTTTTATTAATATCATTCCTTCAATCAAGAAAGGCCTGATATTTTTCAAATCAGTACAGTGATATTTTTTACCAATATAGGTGTGGGTTTGTTGTTATTATGTTTGTTTTGACAAACCACTGAGGACAGTGTGCTGATTAACAAGAGTGCTCCACAGTGTCAGACATGTGTCCTAATTGCTCTGAGCCTTTTCTCATAACCATTGGGTGGAAAGTACTTGCAGTTTACCAGCCTGAAGCCACAAAACAAAATCTTGTGTCCTAAAAATCTCTCTTCAGTTGCTAATATTCTGGCACTGACCACCTCTGGGCAGTTTGGTAACTCCAGTGTCAGCTGATTGATGGGGAATGCAAGCTATCCAGCTTGATTCCAGAAGGGAGAAGGGGAAATGCCTCGTGAGTGCTGAAAGTGGAGCTCAGGCAAGCTCCAAACTTTCAAAGCAGTGAACCCAGGGGCACTGTCCAGAAAGTGGGAGAGGCAGGCAGGTAAGCAGCAGGGATCAGGAATCTTAGCCCCTCCCAAGGGCTTGTTGTGAAAACAGACAAGTAGGCTATTGGAAGAGTCACAGTGGTGCTACTGAACTGCAAATCTGCAGATCTGGAAAAGGATTGGCCCAGGCTGAGACCTCTCTGCTGTGTCCCTTCAGCACACTCTAACCCTAAGGGTGCTGCTCATGTCACTCAAGACTCACTAGCAAATCAAAACATCCACATGGGGATGCCAGTTAGAAGAGGTAGTGAATTTTCAGGGTACCCAGCCTGCAAGTTCCTCTGTAACTCAGCTGATCTCAGTGTTTCTGTGGATGCTGCGAGGTAGCTCAAGCAACCTCAGAACTTCAGACATGGTAAGGGCAACTTCATCTCCCTCAAAGAGGGGGTGGGCAAGCATCTTAGCAAAGGATGCTTGTGTAATAGGTCTTCCCAGAGGCAGGATGGTAAGCATCAGCCAGACAGATGGGGCCACCTGTGAGGTATTTTGTGGACCTACTGTCTCCTTTTGGACTAGGCTTTGGCCTCTGAGTAACTTATTATAAGAAAGCATCTGGACAAACCTTTGTGGCTGGAGCTTGTGTGTGGAAATACACTTGGCAGGATGAGAACAAGAGGAACAGCTTACTGTGTACACTGTCAGGTAATGCAGTGCAGACAAGAGCTAGGTCACAGACCAAAGGAAAGGGGAGTATGCTGCAGGGGTCATCATTATGGAGAAGGGCCTGATACAGGCAGTGAAGGTGATTTTACAATTTCACAAATTGTAATACTACTAGATTAGCAATACTAGACTGGTGGGCTTTATTTGGGTAGGTTAGCTTGAGCCAGTGGGAATGAATTCCCATTTTGGATCTGTATTATGAGATATGTGCAATTCTTGGTGACATATTTAAGTGAGCTCAGAAATGTAAAACAAATGCCATTAGCTGTAGCTGTGTGTGTCAGATTATAGATCTCAGTAGTTAACAAAGCACATAGGAGCAAGTTCAAATACTATCTTATTAATGCCATTTGTTCTATGAGGAAGGGCATGATCTTTTTCAAATCAGTACAGTAATATATATTTTTCAGTTATTTTTATC
This sequence comes from Mus musculus, assembly GCF_000001635.26. Classification (NCBI taxonomy): domain Eukaryota; kingdom Metazoa; phylum Chordata; class Mammalia; order Rodentia; family Muridae; genus Mus; species Mus musculus. The sequence goes on along the minus strand of NC_000068.7, from coordinate 177,554,827 downwards.
TTTTTAAAAAGTTATTTTTTGGTACTACTTTTTAAATTTCATTTTCACTATCCATACGTGACCTCTTACATGTTTCTGTTCTCCAATATTGACCCCAAATTAAGAATTTCATTCCTATTTTTAAAGAGATTTCATATCTGTCTGCTTAGAGAAACATCTCCTGTAGCTTTTTCTTTATGCCATGTAGTTAAGAGTTGCTTTGAACTCTGAATCCTGCCTCTGCTGCCCAGGGCTTGGAAAACATTCCTACAACTGCTTTCAGGCTGGGTTCTGACTGATCAGTGAGCCAAAAGACACCAGGGAATGAGTGTTGTCTAACCTCCCTGGGTGACAGGGTTAAAAATTAGGGGATTACAAATAAAGAGGGACAGGTATAAGGTTGAGTTCAGTGTCCAACTTTGAAGCTGGTCTACTTGCGGCACAGAAGAGGAGGAGGAATAAGGTAGGTGAGGCCTTTCTGCTTTGGCAGTGGTTGACATTCACCGTGAGGAGTCAAGGAATCAATTTTACATAATCAGTAAAATTCCATACTGGCCATCTTGTGGCATTTCCCAGATTAGGGCAGTGACAAATGAGATCACAGGCCCTGCCCATTACAACATATTGCTGGCTTACCTCACCATCTACCCCAGGAGTAGGACAGCCAATCTCCCAGCTGTCATTCTGTATGCAATCCAATCATTTGGGAACTGGCCTTTTCATCTATCATTAATCCTCCTGACCTGGCTCTTGCTTCTCCCCTCCTTCCTGTCTTCACAAGGTCCAAGGTCATGTCTACTCTATATTTTCCCAGGTACAAATGGGTCTGGCTATGTTCTCACTTTGTGTATAATATACTTTCTACTCCAACATACCTAGGAGCAGTGATGTCTTTTTTTTTTAAAATATCTTCTTTTTCTACCTTTTTCTCACCCAATGGCTGCTTGTAGTTTTCAAATTCAAACCCACTTTCACTTTGAAATTTTTGTTAATATATGAATTTGATTGCAGGTTGGCTGCAGGACTTCCCCAGTAAGTAGTATAGATGACTGTAGTGCGTATTGCATGCATAATTGAATATACAAAGAAAGGACCCTGGGCCTTTAAAATGGAAATTACTTGGTTTGCTGGACTAGAAGGTTCTTTTAAATGTAAATATTCCACAGGATGGACCATTGTCCCCTTTCAGACAAGGGAAGTCCTTGTCACCTCATTCCCTAAAGACCAGTTTAAAGTGTGCACTGTTCCACCAATCATATTGTGCCTAGTTGCTGATGCTCTTTTCTGCCCCTGGAAACCATATAAAAACTTGGTTAGTACAGAATGGCATGGTTTCTGCCCCTTGCACAGTATTGCCCGCGCTTTTGTTCCACCGGCAAGAAAGACGCAACAAACCGGAATCTTCTGCGGCAAAAGCTTTATTGCTTACATCTTCAGGAGCAAGAGAGAGAATGGTGAAACCCCGTCCCTTTTAAGGAGAATTATCCTCCGCCTAGGACGTGTCGCTCCCTGATTGGCTGCAGCCCATTGTCCGAGTTGTCGTCAGGGGGAAGGCAGAGCACATGGAGTGAAGAACTACCCTTGGCACATGCGCAGATTATTTGTTTACCACTTAGAACACAGGATGTCAGCGCCATCTTGTAACGGCGAATGTGAGGGCCGCTCCCCACATCTCCCCCTTTATTTGGGAGCAATAGGCCACCCATATTAATGAGAGTGTAGATAGAGGTCAAATCCCCAGTGTGCAGGTAAAGGAGCCGTACACAAAACCTCCTCCCAGGCTCATCACCCACAGGGGTCCTGGTCTGGTCCCGTGTTGTTTTTTCCTGGGGGAAGGACACTTGAACACTCAACCTTCTTGAAAGATGACATGTCTCCCTAGAATAGGCTCATACATGCCGCAGAGCCCTTCTACTGCAGTGCTTAGCCATGCAACTCTCTCGGGCTGCTGAAGTGCACTCACTCTATCTCGTGCAATGAGACTAGCCTCGTGGGGTGCAAGAGCTGAATGGCCAGCAACCTATTGCTTAAGCATAGATAACCATATATCAGGGGAAGCACCATGTTCTAGTGCTGCAAGCGCCTGGGCAATAACCACCTTGTCTCTCCTAGTTTGGGCCTTAAGCTTACAGACCAACCAGAGAAGCAACACTAATCCACAGCAAAGTGTATCTCCAAATAATCCCACTCCCACCCATTCTTTAAAGAAGGAAAATGCTGAGGAGATCCAATTGGGTAATCCTTTGGTCAGGGACAGGTCCAAGCGTGTGGAGTTGACCTGAATGATGGCAAGTCTCAATTCCTGAAGGGTCTGTTCAAATTCAGCCATCCAATTCTGTAACATATACTGAGAAAGTCTTTTTGACAAATTAGCTGCCCTAGTAAATTTCTCATACTGAATGGAAGTAACACACAATCTCGGAAACTTTTGTTCACATCCCAGCTGAGCTATTTGCCATAATACATCTAGTTTTTCCTGGACAAGATCTATGCGTTGATTAACCAGCATGAGACCTCCCTGTATCTTGACCTTAGCTGAGGCCTGTTTATCCATGGCTGTGGTCACCGAGGCTGACAATGTGTTAATGGTGTCAGTCGTCTGGACCTGTCCAGACAGAGCCAAGGCTGTCTGAACAAGGCCAAACCCAGTTCCTTGTTAGTGGTAAAAAGTCGGGGGAATACTTGAGCATTATACATCACCGGCATTGGGAGTGGAAATGTTGACATTATCCCCCAACGCTGCTCTCTCTTCATTATTGTCGCCCTGGACATCACCAAGACGAGGGACATCAGTATTCCCTTGGTCAGTCTGGATTTTTCGGGTGAGTCTTTCTGGTATCCAAAATGGGTTGTCTTCATTCTGTGGAAAAACACAAACAGCTCCCCTGGATCTTATCAAAATAGGATCCGGGCCATACCATTTATTATCAAGGACATTTTTCCATTTAACCATCTCATTGGGCCTATCTGGCTCTGAACAATGACGTTCAGCCGCAGTATGGCCATGAGCATCAAGATTTAAAAAATTGAGTGTAAAGAGTGCCATAGACAGACACTCTTGGTACTCGGGGTAGAGCCTCGACTCCCCCTTTCTGTTTTTTTTTTTTTAAAGATTTATTTATTATTATATGTAAGTACACTGTAGCTGTCTTCAGACACACCAGAAGAGGGAGTCAGATCTTGTTACGGATGGTTGTGAGCCACCATGTGGTTGCTGGGATTTGAACTCTGGACCTTCGGAAGAGCAGTCGGGTGCTCTTACCCACTGAGCCATCTCACCAGCCCCCCTTTCTGTTTTAGTAGATAGGATTTGAGGGTGCAATGCGCACGCTCAACAATACCCTGTCCTTGAGGGTTGTATGGAAGTCCAGTCAGGTGGGTCACATCCATCTGACGGCAGAACTGCTGGAATTTTTGAGATGTATAAGTTGGTCCATTATCAGTCTTAAGGAGTTTGGGTTTCCCCCAAGCACTCCATGCCTCAAGGCAATGTTGAATCACATGTGAGGCTTTTTCTCCAGTTAAAGGAGAAGCAAACATGATGCCAGAGCAGGTGTCAATAGAGACATGTAAATATTGATTTCTCCCAAAGGAGGAAATATGCGTGACATCCATTTGTCAGACCTGTAATGGTCGAATACCACGTGGGTTAATTCCCACATGAGGAACTGGCAAGAACTCACAGCAGCTTTGACATTGAGTAACAATGTCATGGGCTTCTTTTCTGGTCAAGGAGAAACGACGGCGTAATGTTTCAGCCGTCACATGAAAATTGTTATGAAAATTTCTTGCAGCCTCTACTGGGGATGATAGGGCAGCAGCCACCACTTTAGTGGCCTTATCTGCCAAGTCATTTTCCAGAGTCATGGGGCCAGGTCGGCCTGAATGGGCTCTAACATGAGTAATATAAACAGGAAATCTTTTAGATAACAAAACTAATTGTATCTGCTGAAAAATATTGGCAACTTTACTGGAAGGCTTAATCATTCCAGCCACTTCTAAAAGATTTACTGCATTAACCACATAACAGGAATCTGACACAATATTAAGGGGTTTTAAAAAGGTTTTTAAAACTTCTAAAACCACTAAACATTCTACCACTTGAGGTGAATTTTCATTATATTGTTTGGATACCACTTTACCATTAGCTACATAGGCACCTATGCCAGTTTTTGATCCATCAGTATATACCACAATCTCATTTTCAAGTGGGTTTCTTACTGTTATTTGTGGAAACACAACAGATTGATTTTGGGCAAACTGTAAAATTGGATGTTTTGGATAATGGTTATCTATTTGTCCTGAAAAGGAGGTAACTAAAACTGCCCAATCATTAGATGTGGCTGCCAAGGTTTGAACCTGTGCAGCGGTATAAGGTACAATTAAAAGATAGGGACTTCGTCCAAAATGGGTGATTGCTGCTTTTAGGCCTTTAAGGGCAAGCTGTGCAATTGCATCAGGATACCAATCTATTATTTTAGCTGGGGATACATTTGGATGGATCCACAACAATGGCCCATTTTGCCACAAAACTGCGGTTGGCAATTGTGCTGTCTTAAAGACACACAAACTAAAAGGCTGCGAATCCTCAATACGTTGTAATTGTGCATTCTGTAAGGCATTTTCCACCTTTTGTAAGGCCTGGTTAGCAGCTAGAGTAAGAGCCCTAGGGGAGGAGATATGAGGATCTCCTTCTAAAATATCAAACAAAGGCCTTAACTCAGCGGAAGGAATCTTCAAAAAAGGTCTGAGCCAATTAATATCTCCCAACAGCTTCTGAAAATCATTTAAGGTATGGATGTGATCTCTTCTTATCTCTACCTTTTGGGGCACAATCTTATCTGGGGACACCACAGAGCCCAAGAATTGCCCTGTATCAGAAATTTGGACCTTTTCTGTGGCTATCTGTAAACCCCACTGACTTAAAGTTTTAAGTAGATAAGGATATGCCTTTTGCAGCATGGTAAGGTTTTTATGGCACAGGAGGATGTCATCCATGTAATGGAGCAAAATTAAAGAGGGGAATTGTTCCCTCACTGGCAAAAGAGCTTCTTGCACATAAAGTTGGCACATTGTAGGACTATTGGACATTCCCTGTGGTAAGACCTTCCACTGATACCTCTTATCGGGTTCCATGTGATTAATAGAGGGGATGGTAAAGGCAAATCTGGGCCTATCCCTTGGACACAAAGGTATAGACAAGAAACAATCTTTAATATCTATAATAATTAAATTCCAGCCACGTGGTAAGGCAGACAGTACAGGGAGACCCCTCTGTACCGGGCCAAATAAGTTCATTTGCTCATTGATGGCTCTGAGGTCATGGAGCAGTCTCCACTTTCCTGACTTTTTCTTAATTACAAAAATTGGAGTATTCCAAGGTGAGGTAGATGGTTCAATATGGCCTAGTTTCAATTGTTCCTCTACCAGTTGAATCACAGCTTCCAGTTTTTCAGAGGATAGGGGCCACTGAGGAACCCATACTGGATCCCCTGTTTTCCATGGTATGGGTCGTGCTGCCCCAATGGCCCCTAGAGAAAACCCAGACCTTGTTTGTCTTGGTTTCCATTAGGTGAGATGGGCTCTATCCTTCCTTGCTCTTGATGTCCTAACCCTTTTCCTTCTTTATAACCCATCTTTGCCATGATATTTTTTGTTTTAGCTGAATACCCTCTCGATGGGGCATTCTCATTGGACAAAATAAGGCCCAAATGCTGCATAATATCCCTTCCCCAGAGGTTAACCGGGAGTGGGAGCACATAAGGTATGAATTTCCCTTGCTGCCCTTCAGAGGATTCCCATGTCAAGGCAACGGAGCTTATAGTGGGACATGATTGATATCCTAGGCCCTGTAATGAATGAGATGACTCTGTGGTGGGCCATGCTTTGGGCCACCAATGTGTAGAGATTATACTTTTATCTGCTCCGGTATCAAGGATGCCTTCAAACTCTTTTCTGTTGATCTTAAGGCGGAGCTTAGGTCTATCATTCAAAGATACAACCAAATAGGCAGAATCATTTCCGGAGGAGCCCATTTTCTTTATCTCAGGTCCTGCAGATTTCTCCCTGGTATTATCAGGGAGGAGCAGCAGCTGAACTATCCTATCTCCTTTGCTAATAGAAAAAAAGCCCTTAGGGCTTGAGCACAGGACCTGTATTTCAGGGGAATGTTGACAATCCATAACTCCAGGGTGGACTACTAAGCCTTGCAAGGTGAGTGAACCCCGGCCGAGAATAAGGCCCATGGTTCCAGGGGGCAAGGATGTTATAGGCTCCACCGGCACCGGCTGAATACTCATTTGAGGCATTAGTAGGAAGTCGGAGGCGGCACGCAGGTCCACCCTTGTGGGTCTTCCTGGGTCGCCTCTCTGACTGCTTCCTGGGTCCTGACAAACCGGTTCCCATATCTTTGAGGGCCCTGGGACCGAGGGCCCGATGGCCCGTTTTTTGACACATCAGCTGATTGGTTATCAGGCGGGGGAAGGAGTCTGCCCTTTATATCCCTCACAGAGCGACACTGGTCGGCTCTATGATAACCCTTGCCACACTTAGAGCAAAGAGTGAGGGTCCCCCCCTTTTTATCTGCAGCTCTGCAATCTTTCTTAAGATGCCCAGGCTTCACGCAGTTAAAACATGTCCTCTGATCATTTCTGCCCATGGAGTGTTTTTGGGATTGGAGGATGGCGGCCGCTAAGCCTGCATTGGTGAGAGGTCCCCCGAGCTTCCGACAAACACTGAGCCAGTCTTGTAAGCCTTTGTTCTTTCTTGGGGCTATGGCCGCTCGGCACTCCTGTGTGGCTTGCTCATAAATGAGCTGTTCTACCAGAGGTGCGGCTTGCTCTGAATCTCCAAAAATACGCTCTGCTGCCTCTGTCATTCTGGCCACAAAATCTGAGAAGGACTCCTGAGGTCCCTGGACGATCTTTGTTAGTTGTCCATTGGCTTCGCCTGTTCGGGAGAGCGCCTTCCAGGCCTTAATAGCCATGGAGGAAATTTGGGCATAAGCTCCCCAGTGATAGTTTGTTTGATCAGCGGTATAAGCTCCCTGACCCGTTAACAAGTCAAAAGTCCAATCTCTCTGCTTTGGAGTCAAAGCACCAGTGTTTGCTCGGGCCTGCGCTTGTGCAGCCTCTTGCCATAGAGCTCTCCATTCCATATATTTGCCCATACTAGGGAGAGCGGCTTTTGCAATCATTTGCCAGTCGGCAGGAGTTAGTGCCATGCTGGCAAGCCTGTCTAACTGCACCAAGGTAAAATTAGCATTGGTTCCATATTTACAGACTGACTCGGCAAGCTCTTTAATCTGCATATACTCTACCAGAGCGTGGACACGCCCACTCTCGGCTCCTTCAAAGACCGGAAATGCCTGTTGCATTTTCCTTTGTTCCTCTCTAGGAATGAACGAGTCTGCGCATTGCCTCTCTGTCCATTGCCTCTCTGCGCAGGATGACGCGTTACGCAGGGTGAGGGCTCCGCATAGGGCAGAGGTGTACTATGACCTTGAAGCGGACTGCCTGGAGGCTGAGCAGCACGCTGGCCTTCACCAGCCACTTTTGGCTTTTTCCTTGACTGATTAGCTAGCATTTTATCTGGCTGGTACTTTTCTCTCTCATAACAAGCTGCTTCCTCCTCCAAGTCTGTTTCTTCAGAGGAGCTAAATTTTTCATCTGATTCAGAGCTACTCGGGTATAGGCTCCTTCTCCTAGAAACCTCTTCTGATTGATCTTTTTTCTTTTTTTTTTTTTTCTCCTCTTTCCTTCTAATCTCTCCCCCCCCCCAGGTATTTTTACCTGACCTTAACTTTTCCTCAGGTTCAAGACCCGTGGAAAGGCCTGTATACTTAATTGGTGCACCATGTTTCCTCTTTGCTCTTACTCTCTCTCCCCGCTTTACTTCTGATAGACTGTCTTGAATTTTGTCCAGAATTCCTACCCTCCCTTAACCACTTGATAACATGTGAAAAGGAACAAAAAGGACCCCATTCGGTGGATGGTGGACAAGGGCAGCTCTAGGCACCAGGTTCCCAGCCTCCAGCATCCCACGCTGGATACCACGGAAGAGCTTAAGACAGAATGGGGCCCCCGGGGTGGAACTGGGCTTCGGGACCAAAAGGAGGAGAAGTCGGGGAGAGGGGTCACTGAATGCTTCCCACGCGAGCGAGAGTCCTTGGTCAGGTCCGGGGCTGGAGCACAGGATGGCCTTCTGGCGGGACGTTTTTTTTTTTTTTTAATTTTTGTTATTGTGTGAATTTGATTGCAGTTTGGCTGCAGGGCTTCCCAAGTGTGAAGCAGAGATGGCTGCATTGGACATTGCCTGTATAATTTAATAATGTTCTTTAATTGCAAAGAAAGGCTCTGTGACTTTAAAAAGGAAAATAAGTGATCTGGGAGTCTGGAATAGTCTATCGAATTTAAATTTCCCAGACTAGGGCTCTGTCTGCAACTGTGGCGGAATTGCTGAGCCAGGAAATCTTCAGCTGTCTGAATCATTTGCTCTGTGATCTTACATTCAAGGAACTGCTGTTGTCCCAGTCCCAGCTGTGTTTTCCAGGCTAATGAGGGACTCTGTCCATGCCTCTCTATCAGGAACCCTAGTGGAAGGTAGCTTGCGGTTCTTTATGGGAGTCTCTTCAGAGCCATCTCTTGCAAACTGTGAAGAAGGCCAAAAGCCATGTCATGGTGATTGTAAGTGTCTCCTTTGCCAGGCCAGGACGAGCAAGTTTGCAGAGCTATCAGAGTCAGATCTGCTGGTACCAAGGACTGTGGTTTTGTTGGTCCATGTGGTGATAATAGCAGAGGCCCTTGTTTCTTGACCCTTCCTGAGTGTGGATTAATGGGGGTGTGGGAAGCTCAGTAGCCCTAGTAGCATATGGGCCTGGGTTCCAAAGGTTTTTCACGGAAATCTCTGGCCAGCCTTGGTGAGAGGGTTCCAGCAAGTAGAAAAAATTCAGGCAAGGAGGAGAAGTTGCAAACCTGCTTCTGCTGTGCCAGTCAACTCCACCTCCATCTCTGCTGTGCTATGCCATAATTCTGTCCCACCCTGCACTGAGTAGGGTCCCCACATGTACTGGGGGCTTGGTCAGTAATGTTTTTTTTCAGATACTTGGCAGTTTCCTTGTGCAGCGTAGTTTTATTAGACTTCTCCTGAGTTTGTCCCAGTGTATGCTAGTTTCTCCAGACTTCATAGAGGTCTCCATTTCTTTCCACTTATCCCTGTAAGTAGGATACAAGATGCTACTCTTAAAAAGTTTACTTGGCATAAGACATAGCTTGTGTATGCTCTCCCCACTGCAGCTGTTGTAAATTCTACCTTCTACTTTTGCTATTTTTCTCATCTCCTGGGAACTCCAACTCAGAAACTCATCACTGGAAAATGGCTTGCTATTTCAGGGCTCTGAGGCACTTAATAAATGATTCTGGGGATCTTTGCTGTGCAAATCTCCTAGCTGTCTCAAGTAGGATTTGTAATCTCTAGTCCATATTTAAATTGTTCAAAATAACCTGGGGACTGAACTGGAAAGAAACTTATGGATGAGAGCATATGTGGAATCCAAAACCTGTTTTTGCCTGGCTGGTCTTTGAGCATTAGCCAGAGCTGAATCCATGCTGTCATTAAGAAATTTTTCCCAATTAATATTTTAGTTGTATATGGAGCGATTTCTTTCTGGGATGACATGTTAATTCTGGGAGAGCTGTCACTTCTTCCCCATATAGAGATGTGTCTAAGACAAGCTATGTTGACTCAGGTAGCCTTGATCCTGGTCTGCTGCTCCCCAGGGCAATGACCTTGCTTTCCTCTTGATATAAATTCCTAAATTCTTGAGTTAAAGAATGTAGCAAAGTAGTGTTTTATAGTTGCTCATTTGAGTCATATAATGAACTGTTCATTTCTTCCACCTTCAGTAGAGAACAGGAGCAATGGTTTACTGTGATCTCTGTCAGGTGAAGTAGGGCAGGAGACGGCTAGATCATAGATGAAAGCTTAAGGGAATCTGCTCCAGGTGTCACCATTCTAGGGAAGGATGAGAGTCAGGCAGGATGAATACTTTTGTAATTTCACTAAATATATTAAATAATGCTTGTGATTTAATAAAACTAGATTGTTGGGTGCTTAATTTGTGCAGGTTAGCTTGAGCCAGTGATAATGAATTTCTCTTTTAGAATCTGTACTATATAGATATAATATATCAGAAATGGAAAACACATGTCATTAGCTATAGCTGTGTGTGTCACATTATAGATCTCAGTAGTTAACAAAGCACATGGGGCAAGGTCAAACACTATCTTATTAATATCATTCCTTCTACTAAGATAGGCCTGATCTTTTTCAAATCAGTACAGTGATATATATTTTACCAATATAGGTGTGGGTTTGTTGTTGTTATGTTTGTTTTACCAACCCACTGAGGACAATGTGCTGATTAAGAAGAGTGCTCCACAGTGTCTGGCATGTGTCCTGCATTGCTCTGAGCCTTGTCTCATAGCCATTGGATGGAAAGTACTTGCAGTTTACCTGAACCCAGCCTGAAGCCACAAAACAAAATCTTATATCCTAAAATCTCTCTTTAGTTACTAATATTCGGGCACTGACCACCTGTGGACAGTTTGGTAACTCCAATTTCAGCTGATTGATGGGGAATGTAAGTTATCCACCTTGATTCCAGGAGGAAGAAGGGGAATTGCCTCCTGAGCGCTGGAATTGGAGCTCAGGCAAGCTCCAAACTTTCAAAGCAGTGTACCCAGGGGCACTGCCCAGAAAGGGGAGAGGCAGGCACTTAGGCAGCAAGGATCAGGAATCTTAGCCTCTCCCAAGGGCTAGCGAGAGAATAGACTATTGGAGGAGACACACTGGTGCTACTAACTGCAAATCTGCAGATCTGGAAAAGGATTGGCCCAGACTGGAACCACTTGGCTGCATCTCTACAGTACACTCTAACCCTAAGCCTGGTGTTCACTTCACTCAAGACTCAATAGGGAATTAGAGCCTCCACATGGAGCTGCCAGTCAGAAGAGGAGGTGACTCTTCCAGGTACTAAGCCTGCATGTTCCTCTGTGTAACTCAGCTGATCTCAGTGTTTCTGTGGAATCGGTACTTATTATTTTTGCTGGTTGCTGTGAGGTTAGCTCAGGCAAACTTAGAACTTCAGACGTGGTAAGTGCAATGTCATCTCCCACGAAGAGGAGGAGCAAGCATCTTAGCAAAGGATGCTTGTGTAATATCTCTTCCCAGAGGCTGGATTGTCAGCATCAGCCAGACAGATGGGGACATCTGTGAGGTCCTTTGTGGACCTACTCTCTCCTTTTGGTCCCAGCTGTGGCCTCTGAGTAACTTTATTATAAGACTGCATCTGGACAAAACCTTTGTGGCAGGGGCTTGTGTGTGGAAATACACTTGGCAGGATGAGAACCAGAGGAACAGCTTACTGTGTACACTGTCAGGTAAAACAGTGCAGACAAGAGCTAGGTCACAGACCAAAGTGAAAGGGAGTGTGCTGCAGGGGTCACTGTTATGGAGAAGGTCCTGGTTAGGGCAGTGTGAATGATTTTGTAACTTCACAGACTGTATCCATGTATGGATGTAATTTAGTAAACCTAGATTGAAGGGTGTTTTATTTGATCAGGTTAGCTTGAGCCAGTGGGTAATGAATTCCCATTTTAGGATCTGTATTATGTAGATTTGTGTAATCCTTGTTGACATATTTAATTGAGCTCAGAAATGTAAAACACATGCCATTCTCTGTAGCTGTGTGTGTTAGATTATAGATCTTACTAGTTAACAAAGCACTTAGGGACAAGGTCAAACACTATCTCATAAATGCCTTTCCTTCTACCAAGATAGGCCTGATCTTTTTCAAATCAGTATAGTGACATATTTTTCAATTATATATATCTTTTTAAAAAGCCAATATTTGGTATTATTTTTTAAAATTTTATATTCTTTATGTATAGTTGCTCTGACCTCTTACTTCTTCCTATTCTCCAATATTTCCCAGAAATCAATAATTTAATTCCTATTTTTAAAGAGATTACATATCTTTCTGTTTACAGCAACATCGGTAGCTCAGGCTTTCCTTATGCCATGTAGTTAAGCCTTGCTTTGAGAACCTGAGCCTAAAACCTTCCTTACTCTTTCTGAGGGTAGAAGACTGATGGCTTCATTGATTAACACCTGTAGCCTAACAGCAGAGGATTAAGCAGTGTGGCCTTTGCTCTATCTCAGAAGGAACTGCTGGTCTTTAACTTTTAGCCTGTCTAAACCCTTTGCAGGAAGCAGTGGTTTTGAATATCATCGAATACATACAGCTGAAAAACCCTATGTATTTAACCAATGTGGTAAAGCCTTTGCAGGAAGGAGTGACCTCCAAAGGCAAAAGATCATACAGAAGAGAAAGTCTATGAAGGCATCTAATGTTATAAAGCCTTTGAAGCAAGCATTGATCTCCACGTATGTAAATGAACACATACCAGAGAGGAACCTTTTAAATGTAACCAACATGGTAAAGCTTTTTCAAAAACCAATAGTCTTTACATACATAAAAGAATATATACTTGAGAGAAATGCTTTGACTTTAACCAATGTGGTTAAACTTTTTCAAAAAGTAGTCATCAACAAAATCATAAAAGAATACATATAGGAGAGAGATTTTTGAATGTTAGCAATGTGCTTTTACACCTTTTTTAACAAAGCAGTGGCCTCAAAATATATAAGGAAACACGTACTGGAGAGAAACCCTATGAATATCGGCAATGTCCTGAAACCCTTCTACATCACAATCATCTTCAAATACATAAAGAACATGTAGTGGAGAAAAATCCTCTGAATATCACTAATTAGGTAAAGCAGTTATAAAGAGTCATCTCCTAACACAAAAGTATACACACTGGATAGAAACCCTATGAATATAAGCAATGTGGTAAATGTTTTATAAGACACAGTAGTCTCTAAGTAAATAAAAGAAGACACACTTGAGAGAAACCCTATGAAAGTTATTAAAGGTACAAACCTTGTACATTACAATCTTCAAATACATAAAAGAAGACATAGAAGTGAGAAACCCTATGTCTGCAAGCCATGTGGTATTGCCTTCACTTGTCAATCATATTCAAAGACACAAAAGAAATCATAATGTAGACAAAATCCTGTGAGAGTAGTTAATATGGTGAAGCTTTTTGAATATTTCTAGAGTCTTCACAATGAAACAATCCATACTGCCAAGAAATTTAGGAATATAATATGGTGAAACCTTTTCAGATTCTCAAATCTTCATCATTATGAAAGAGAGACCCTATGAATGCATTAAATATGGGTAAGCCTTTAAACATTTCTAATTCATCATGAAAATAATCATACAAAGAATTCAAGAGGATACAGGGGTGTTTCTTACTGTATTTCTTGAGTTACAGTCCTGACATCCTTTGGTGATCAACAGCAATTTGGAAAGTGTAAGCTGAAGAAACCCTTTCCTCCCCTCTGCTTCTTGCTCATCATGTTTGTGAAGGAATAGAAACCCTGACTAAGACAAATTGGTATGAGAAGTGGGTATTCCTGTGACAACCTGACCATGTTTTGGGAGGACTGTGGAAGGACTTTGGAACTTTGGGCCAAAAGACACATTCAGTTTTAAGAACTCTGTGGGATGTTGTGTAGGAGCTTGGAAGATAATGTTGAGAACAGTGCAGAAGATGGAGGCCTGGCTTGTGAAATTTCAGAGGGAAAACTAAAGACTCTTTTCAGGGCCATTGCTATTTTGGATTGTGAAGATTCTGTAGTTCTGACTAGCTAGGGCTGAAGAATCAGCTGTGATTAACAAGATACCAGAACTACTAGAGTGAAAACTTGGCATTACTGGGACTATTGATGCTGGTTAGCTGGAGCTAAGAAATTAGCAGTAATTAAGAAGAGACCAGCATCATTGGGGTGACATCTTCTGGGAAGTGTTTTCTGAGAGCACAGAGGCTGTGTTCCAGAGATAGCCAAGGTTTACCTTGTGCTATGGCTGGACTTGGTAACGTGTAAGAGTTACCCAGGTGGTACTGGTTTTGCTGGCATAAAGGTATCAGACAGAGCAGCTGAGGCTCAGCACTATGAGAGGCCATGTAAGGCCATTGGTGAAGGTGCAGCCTCAGATGCAATTGATGACCCAGGACTGTGGTGTCATGCAGTGTTTGGAGAAGCCAGGACCATGAATGACCAAAAACAGCAGCAACAGTAAAGTACAGGCATCTGGAGCCTAGAGGACAAGCTGTGTGCTACAAAGGACAGGGCTGGAGAAGTGACCCAAGCCCTTGGAGGAGCCCAGAAGATCGTGAGTTGGATCCCAGACGTTGGACAGTTGGAGTTTAATTTTTGTTTTTTTTTTGTGACTGTGCCCTCATATTTTTCTCTCTTGAAGGAAGAAATTATTTTAGTGGATTCCACAGTTAAGAGACTTTTAATTGTAAAAGAGTTTGGATTTTAAAGGATATTGAATATTTTAAAAGGATTGAACTTTTAATATGTAAAGACTATGGGACATTTAAAGTTGTTTAGATCTTGGGGATGAATAAGAAACTAAGGTTTGAGGCTTACTAGTGATATGTTTGTGTGTCAAGTTGACATGGGGTCAATTGTACTGACAAGTTTGTGTCAACTTGACACAAACTGGAGTTATCACAAAGAAAGCAGCTTCAGTTGGGGAAATGCCTCCATGAGATCCAGCTGTAAGGCATTTTCTCTCTTACTTCCCCCCTCCCCCCCTTTGGTTTTTTGAGACAGGGTTTTTCTGTGTAGCCCTGGCTATCCTGGAACTCACTTTGTAGTCCAGGCTTACCTCAAACTCAGAAATCCACCTGCCTCTGCTTCCTGAGTGCTGGGATTAAAGGTGTGTGCCCCCACACCTGGCTCTTTCCTTTTATTGGGGGGGTGCATTTTCTCAATTAGTGATCAAGGGGGAAAGGCCGCTTGTGGGTGGGACCATCTCTGGGCTGGTATTCTTGGGTTCTATAAGAGAGCAGGCTGAGCAAGCCAGGGGAAGCAAGCCAGTAAAGAAACATCCCTCCATGGCCTCTACTTAAGCTCCTGCTTCTTGACCTGCTTGAGTTCCTGTCCTGACTTCCATGGTGATGAACAGCAGTATGAAAGTATAAGCTGAATAAATTCTTTCCTCCCCAACTTGCTTCCTGGTCTTGATGTTTGTGCAGGAATAGAAACTCTGAATAAGATAAGGGGTAGAAGGTCTGGATTGTAAAAAAAAAAAAAAAAAAAAAAAAAAAAAAAAGTAAACAATAAAAGAAAGAAACATTTATAAAAAAAAAAAAGGGAGGGAAAGGCAGAAACATTCCTTCAAAATTATAGCTTTGTAAGACCCCCTTTCGGGGACCCCCACTCTAGTCTAGGGAGAGAGAGTGCACCCAAAGAAACACAAGAATCCTTCTTGCTGTAAACACACGAGGTGTTTAATGACAGAGCTCCCTGTCAAAATGAATCTCACACAGGAGACACTGGATTGGACCCTGCCGCTTGAAAGCTAGGGGTTTTTATGGGTAAAGGGCTTAGGGGTGGGGAACTCAGCATAGTGACACACTATCGGCTTATTCAAACATCAGCAAAAGAATACGTGCAGGTCAGGGTTCTGTGAGTTGTTGACTCAGTTCAGATAGCCCTGTTATGTCCTCATATTGCTCTTTATCTTTTTGGTCAAACTGTTCCCAGGAATGCCCGGGTTTGTTTTTCTTTGTACTCAGACCCAGGCAGCCTCTAGGCTTACAAACAACCAGCAATTTCTGAGTACTTTATATGACTTACAGGTCTTGAAATTTCATCTTTCTTTTAGATTCATTTTCACACCAATCAGGATTTAGGGACAGGGGCTTATGTAGTTTACTGTATCAACTGTTATAGAATATAGGTATTATAGTTTAAATAATCATTTGGATTTGTTCTTTGGTGGTAAAGAACAGGTGTTATGTTTTGAGAAGCACACTATGAAAAGCAGAAAGCTTTGTTAGAGACAGTCATTATGTTTTCAAGAACAAAATATGAGTAAAGTTAGGTTGGATCTCCACAATACCTGATGCCTGGAAACTTGAACTTAGTTTCACCATATGAGTAAATGGAGGGTAATAACAAAAAGGCAGTACTTAGGGCCTGGTGTTTGGATTTGCCTTGTTTTTCTGCTTATTCCCAATTGTGTATTGGTTCTCATGCTACTCGTGTTAAATTCTTCCCAAATTTCACGATAATCTTGCATATGAGACACTGAGATTCCCTCCTCCAAGCTGATTATAACTGGAAAACAAAAGTGCCAGCAGCCAATGGCTAGAGAGGAGACACAGGCAGAATTTTTGGATTCATGACAAGGGGAACAAAGAGGTTCTCCATGCCAGTAAAGGAATTGGATGCCGGCTTGAGAGCTGGGAAAGACAGAATACCAGCCACATAAGAGCTGTGGAAGAGTAGTCACAGTGTTCCCTCTTCTGATTGGTTCTGGGGAAGCAGAGATGGGCTATAGATTTTAGTAATTCAGGAGTGCCATAGAGGAGCCATTAGCAATGTGGATGATTGGGAGTGTCCTATCCAATGAGCTGATTTGGCATATTAAATAAAGCTGTTTGTCTTTCATTTCAGACTCCAAAGCATTTGCAAGCTGAGCTAGGAACTTAAACAGGTGGCATCCTATAGTAGAGCAGAGTAACAACTAAGTCTACAGAAGGCATCACACCTATAGGCTGAAACGCAGTATTCAAAACTTACTGAAGATTCTCAAATGAAAAACCAATGTTAAGATGTGAAATTAAGGGATGGGGAAAATTGGATTCTTAGCGGAGTTGCTGGTTTTGCTGAGCCAACTGGTTCCTTACCAAGTTGTGCAAGTTCACAACTAAAACAAAAGTTGAGCTGAATTGGTTTGCATAATTCTTGGGTTCGTGGAATGTGCTGGGACTCACCAAAATCCTCCAAGTTGATCCGGACATCCTTGTTGGTCTGGATTTGCCATGGGCCCTTCTCAAAGATTTCTGTCTGTCCCAGATGGTTTGAGCTTGGAGGTGCAGTACAGACAGACAGGCTGCTCAGAAAGAAGAGACAGAGATCGATAGTAGAGGCTGCCCAGAGCTATAATCAGAAAAAAGAATAGAGAGAAATCGATGAGATTTGTTGAATTGCTTTTAGGGATAAATGAGACAGCAGTAATTGTTTAAGAGTGTTTGAGGCAGTCTCTGTGGAGGGCCTTAAGATCCCCAGAGGACTCCCCACACGGCTGGCACACTAGCACACCCAGTTCCTTGAGATCACTGGTGAGTGGAACGCAACATCAGTTCCAAAAAATCCAGAGGGTCTTGTGCTAGCAAAAACAGGGTCAAAGGACATAGGCAGGCCCTAGCACACCCAGAATTTTGGGATCACTGAAACCAGTTTATGCAGAAGAGTACATGGGCAGCAGAAGCAACCAAGTTTCTTGGACAGGTTCCCTTCAGGCCTTCATCCTCAGCCAGAAGACAGAGCTGGCACGCAGCATGGACACCTTCACTGCCAGAGGAGAATCGGCCTCTGGGGAGGGCTCTGACCTCAGGAATCAGGAGGTGGATCTGAGCTCCAGACTTCTGTGCACCTTCTCTGCAAGAGGATAGCTTGCCTGCAGAGACTGTTCTGACCACTGGGACACAGGAGAGAGTTAGTCTCCCAGGAATGCTGACAGGGGTTAAAGAATCACAGGAGGAACAAGCTCCAACCAGAGACAGGTAGAACATCTAACACCAGAGACTACCAGATGGCGAAAGGCAAATGAAAGAATCTTACTAACAGAAAGCAGGACCACTGAGCCTCATCAGAACCAGTATGCCCACCACAGCGAGTCTTGAATACGCCAACACACCTGAAAAGCAAGATTCGAATCTAAAATCTTATCTCATGATGCTGGTATAGGATGTTCAGAAGTGCATTAATAACTCACTTAAAGAAATTCAGGAGATCACCAGTAAACAGGTAGAAGCGCTTAAAAAGGAAGCACAAAAAGTCCCTCAAGGAATTATAGGAAATCACTGCTACACAGGTAGAAGACCTTAAAGAGGAAAGATAAAAATCCCATAAAGAATTACAAGAAAATACAACCAAAGAGGTGATAGAATTGAACAAATCCATCCAAGATCTAAAAATGGAAATAGAAATAATAAAGAAAACCCAAAGGGAGACAACTCTGTAGATAGAAACCCTAGGAAAGAAATAAGGAACATTAGATGCAAGCATCACAACAATAGAAGAGATGGAAGGGAGAGACCCAGGTACAGAAGATTCCATAGAGAACATGGATACAACAATCAAAGAAAATGCAAAATGCAAAATAATCCTAACCCAAAACATGCAGGAAATCTGAGATGTAAAGAGAAGACCAAACCTACAGATAATAGGTATAGATGAGAATGGAGAATTTCAACTCAAAGCACCAGTAAATATCTTCACCAAAATTACAGAAGAAAATTTCCCCAACCAAAAAGAGATGCCATGAACATACAAGGGACCTATAGAACTCCAAATAGACAGGACCAGAAAAGTATCTCCTGACACATAATAATCAGAACAACAAACACACTAAATAAAGATACAATATTGAAAACAGTAAGGGAAAAAGGTCAGGTAACATATAGAGGCAGGGCTATTAGAATTACACCAGATGGTCCCTTCCAGTCGGTGCCAGCACAGGGTCACCTTGGCGAACACCCCTAAGGTCCCTAGAGGACGTGATCTTAGGACCATTGGTGTGTGGAACACAACTTCTGTTCCAATCCATCGGGCACGGGACCTGTGACAGCATTAGGGACCCAGAAAACCCGCCTGACCAGAGTTACAAGTCCCTTCCAGTTGGTGCCAGTACCTGGTCACTTTGTGTGCAGAGTTGGCGGACACCCCCACGGTCCCTAGAGGACTGTCTACACTAACTTAGGACCAGAGAGCTCCACGCTCCTCAAAGGAAACACTACCTCCAGGCACTGTAACATGCCCAGGATCTTTGACAATAGGATCCTAGGATAAAAGGAGCTTGGTCACACCAGTATTTCAGGGTCTCAGAGGAAGCTTGACTGCCAAAATCCCTGACACACTCAGAATCTCAGATTCACGGGAGCCCACAAGCAAAGGATCACAGAGAAAGCTGGACTCTAGGGGTCCTGAATCAACTGGGATTGTAGGAACGACAGGCTCCAATCAGATATATTGAGGGCAGCAAATACTTGAGATAATCAGAGGGCAGGACGAAAACTTAAGAACAGAAGCAACAGAAACCAAGGTTACTTGGCATCATCGGAACCAAACTCTCCCACCATAGCAAGTCCTGGATACACCATCACACCAGAAAAGCAAGACATGGGTCTAAAGTCACTTCTTATGATGATGATGGAGGATTTTAATTAGGAAATACAGGAAAACGCTGGTGAACAGCTAGAAACCCTTAAGGAGGAAACAAAAAATGCCTTAGAGAGTTACAGGAAAACAATACCAAACAGGAGATGGAATTGAACAAAACCATCCAGGATCTAAAAAGGTAATAGAAACAAAAGAAAACCTAAAGGGAGACAACTCTGGAGATAGAAACCCTAGGAAAGAAATCAGGAACCGTAGATGTGAGTGAGCATCAGCAATAGAATACAGGATATAGAAGAGAGAATCTCAGGTGCAGAATATTCCATAGGGAACATGGACACAACAATAAAAGAAAATGCAAAATGCAAAAGGATCCTAACTCAAAACATCCAGGAAATCCAGGATACAATGAGATGACCAAACCTATAGATAACAGAAGTTGTCGAGAATGAAGATTTTCAACTTAAAGGCCAGCAAATATCTTCAACAAAATTATAGAAGAAAACTTTCCATACTTAAAAAAGAGATGTCCATGAACATACAAGAAGCCTACAGAACTCCAAATAGACTGGAACAGAATTGAAATTCCTCCCGACACATAGTAGTCAAAATAACAAATGCACTAAATAAAGACAAAATATTAAAAGCAGCAATGGAAAAAGATCACGTAACATATAAAGGCAGGCCCATTAGAATTACTGCAGACTTTTCACCAGAGACTATGAAAGCTAGAAGATCCTGGTCAGATGTTATACGGACACTAAGAGAAGACAACTGCCAGCCCAGGTTACTATAACCAGCCAAACTCTCAATTACCATAGATGGAGAAAGCAAAAGTATTCCATAACAAAACCAGATTCACAAAATATCCTTGCACGAATCCAGCCCTTCAAAGAATAATAACAGAAGAAAATCAATACAAGGACGGAATATATGCCCTAGAAAAAGCAAGAAAGTAACCCTTCAACAAACCTAAAAGGAGACAGCCACAAGAACAGAATGCCAACTCTAACAACAAAAATAATAGCAACAATAACTTTTCCTTAATATCTCTTAATATCAATGGACTCAATTCCCAATAAAAAGACATAGACTAACAGACTGGCTACATTTTGTTGCTTACAGGAAACCCACCTCAGGAAAAAGACACTACCCCAGAGTGAAAGGCTGGAAAACAATTTTCCAAGCAAACTGTCCGAAGAAACAAGCTGGAGTAGCCATTCTAATATCTAACAAAATCAACTTCCAACCCAAAGTTATCAAAAAAGACAAGGAGGGGTACTTTATACTCATCAAAGGTAAAATATTCCAAGAGGAACTCTCAATTCTGAATATCTATCCTCCAAATGCAAGGGAAGCCACATTCATTAAAGAAACTTTAGTAAAGCTCAAAGCACACATTGCACCTCACACAATAATAGTGGGAGACTTCAACAGCCCACTTTCATCAATGGGCAGATCATGGAAACAGAAACTAAACAGGGACACAGTGAAACTAACAGAAGTTATGAAACAAATGGATTTAACAGATATCTACAGAACATTTTATCCTAAAACAAAAGGATAATATTTCTCAGCACCTCATGGTACCTTCTCCAAAATCGACCATGTAATTGGCCACAAAACAGGCAGGCCTCAACAGATACAAAAATATTCAAATTGTCCCATGCATCCTATCAGATCACCATGAACTATAAGGCTGATCTTCAATAACAACATAAATAATAGAAAGCCAACATTAACCTGGAAACTGAACAACACTCTCCCCAATGATACCCTGGTCAAGGAAGAAATGAATTAAGAAATTAAAGACTTTTTAGAGTTTAATGAAAATGAAACCACAACATACCCAAACTTATGAGACACAATGAAAGCAGCTCTAAGAGGAAAACTCAAAGGTCTGAGTGCCTCCAAAAAGAAACCAGAGAGAGCACACACTAGCAGCTTGAAGCACAATTAAAAGCTCCAGAACAAAAAAAAAGCAAACTCACCCATGAGGAGAAGATGGCAGGAAATAATCAAACTCACAGCTGAAATAAATCAAGTGGAAAGGAAGAGAACTATACAAAGAATCAACCAATCAAGGAGGTGGTTCTTTGAGGAAATCATCAAGATAGATGAACCCTTAGTCAAACTCACTAGAGGGAACAAGGACAGTATCCTAATTAACAAAATCAGAAATGAAAAGGGAGACATAACAACAGATCCTGAGGAAATAAAAAAGACCATCAGATCATACTGCAAAAGACTATACTCAATAAAACTGGAAAACCTGGATGGAATGGACAAATTCTAGACAGATACAAGGTACCAAAGTTTAATCAGGATCAAAATAATAACCTAAACAGTCCTATATCACCTAAAGAAAAGGAAGCAGTCATTAATAGTCTCCCAACCAAAAAAAGCCCAGGACCAGATGGGTTTAATGCAGAGTTCTATCAGACCTTCAAAGAAGACCTAATTCCAGTTCTTCTCAAACTATTCCACAAAATAGAAACAGAAGGTACCCTACCCAATTCATTCTATGAAGTCACAATTACTCTGATACCTAAACCACAAAAAGACCCAACAAAGATAGAGAACTTCAGACCAATTTCCCTTATGAATAACGATGCAAAAATCCTCAATAAAGTTCTTGCTAACCGAATCCAGGAACACATCAAAACAATCATCCATCCTGACCAAGTAGGTTTCATCCCAAGGATGCAGGGATGGTTCAATATATGGAAATCCATCAACATAATCCAGTATATAAACAAACTCAAAGACAAAAACCACATGATCATCTCGTTAGATGCTGAAAAAGCATTTGACAAAATCTAACACCCATTCATGATAAAAGACTTGGAAAGATCAGGAATTCAAGGCCCATATCTAAACATAATAAAAGTAATCTACAGCAAACCAGAAGGCAACATCCAAGTAAATGGAGAGAAGCTGGAAGCAATCCCACTAAAATCAGGGACTAGACAAGGCTGCCCACTTTCTCCCTTTCTATTCAATATAGTACTCAAAGTCCTAGCCAGAACAATTAGACAACAAAAGGAGGTCAAGCGGATACAAATTTGTAAGGAAGAAGTCAAAATATCACTATTTGCAGATGATATGATAGTATATATTAGTGACCCTAAAAATTCCACCAGAGAACTCCTAAACCTGATAAACAGCTTCAGTGAACTAGCTGCATATAAAATTAACTCAAACAAATCAATGGCCTTTCTCTACAGAAAGGATAAACAGGCTGAGAAAGAAATTAGGGGGCTGGTGAGATGGCTCAGTGGGTAAGAGCACCCGACTGCTCTTCTGAAGGTCAGGAGTTCAAATCCCAGCAACCACATGGTGGCTCACCACCATCCATAACAAGATCTGACTCCCTCTTCTGGAGTGTCTGAGGACAGCTACAGTGTACTTACATATAATAAATAAATAAATATTAAAAAAAAAAGAAATTAGGGAAACAGTACCCTTCACAATAGTCACAAATAATATAAAATACCTTGGTGTGACACTAACTAAGGAAGTGAAAGATCTGTATGATTAGAACCTCAAGTGTCTGAAGAAAGAAATCAAAGAAAATCTCAGAAGATGGAAAGATCTCTGATGCACATGGATTGGCAGGATCAATATAGTGAAAATGGCTATCTTGCCAAAAGCAATCTTTAGATTCAATGCAATTGCTATAAAAATTCCAACTCAATTCTTCATCGAATTAGAAAGGGCAATTTGCAAATTCATCTGTATTAACAAAAAAAACCTAGGATAGGAAATATTCTTCTCAATGATAAAAGAATCTCTAGTGGAATCACCATGCCTGACCTAAAGGTGTACTACAGAGCAATTGTGATGAAAACTGCATGGTATTGGTATAGCGACAGTCAAGTAGACCAATGGAATAGAATTGAAGACCCAGAGATGAACCCACACACCTATGGTCACTTGATCTTTGTCAAGGGAGCTAAAACCATCCAGTGGAAAAAAGACAGCATTTTCATCAAATGGTGTTGGCACAACTGGCAGTTATCATGTAGAAGAATGAGAATTGATTCATTCTCATCTCCTTGTACTAAGGTAAAAACTAAGTGGATAAAGGAACTCCACATAAAACCAGAGACACTGAAACTTATCTAGGAGAAAGTAGGGAAAAGCCTTGAAGATATGGAGAAAAATTCCTGAATAGAACATAGATGTGAGCATCAGCAATATAATACAAGAGATGGAAGAGAGACTCTCAGGTGCAGGAGACTCCATAGAGAACATCGGCACAACAATCAAAGAAAATGGAAAATGCAAAAAGATCCTAACTCAAAACACCCAGGAAATTCACTACACAATGCGAAGACCAAACCTATGAATAATAGGAGTGGATGAGAATGAAGATTTTCAACTCAAAGGACCAGCAAACATCTTCAACAAAATTATAGAAGAAAACTTCCCAAATTTAAAGAAAGAGATGCCCATGAACATACAAGAAGCCTACAGAACTCCAAATAGACTGGACCAGAAAAGAAATTCCTCCCGACACATAATAATCAGAACAACAAATGCACTAAATAAAGATAGAATACTAAAAGCAGTAAGGGAAAAAGGTCAAGTAACATATAAAGGCAGGCCTATCAGAATTACACCAGACTTCTCACCAGAGACTATGAAAGCCAGAAGAGCCTGGACAGATGTTATACAGACACTAAGAGAACACAAATTCCAGCCCAGGCTACTATACCCGGCCAAACTCTCAATTACCATAGATGGAGAAACCAAAGTATTCCACGACAAAACCAAATTCACACATTATGTTTCCACAAATCCAGCCCTTCAAAGGATAATAACAGAAAAAAAACAATACAAGGACAGAAACCACGCCCTAGAAAAAGCAAGAAGATAATCCTTCAACAAACCTAAAAGAAGACAGCCACAAGAACAAAATGCCAATTTTAACAACAAAAATAACGAGAAGCAACAACTACTTTTCCTTAATATCTCTGAATATCAATTGACTCAACTCCCCAATAAAAAGATATAGACTAACAAACTGGCTATATAAACAAGACCCAACATTTTGCTGCCTACAGGAAACTCATCTCAGGGAAAAAGACAGACACTACCTCAGAGTAAAAGGCTGGAAAACAATTTTCCAAGCAAATAGTGTGAAGAAACAAGCAGGAGTAGCCATTCTTATATCTAACAAAATCGACTTCCAACCCAAAGTTATCAAAAAAGACAAGGAGGGGCACTTCATACTCATCAAAGGTAAAATCTTCCAAGAGGAACTCTCAATTCTGAATATCTATGCTCCAAATACAAGGGCAGCCACATTCATGAAAGAAACTTTAGTAAAGCTCAAAGCACACATTGCACCTCACACAATAATAGTGGGAGACTTCAACACACCACTTTCACCAATAGACAGATCAGGGAAACAGAAACTAAACAGGGACACAGTGAAACTAACAGAAGTTATGAAACAAATGGACTTAACAGATATCTACAGAACATTTTATCCTAAAACAAAAGGATATACCTTCTTCTCAGCACCTCACGGGACCTTCTCCTTAATTGACCACATAATTGGTCACAAAACAGGCCTCAACATATACAAAAATATTGAAATCGTCCCATGCATCCTATCAGATCACCATGGACTAAGGCTGTTCTTCAATAACAAAATAAATAATAGAAAGCCAACATTCACATGGAAACTGAACAACACTCTTCTCAATGACACCTCGGTCAAGGAAGGAATAAAGAAAGAAATTAAGGACTTTTTGGAGTTTAATGAAAATGAAACCACAACATACCCAAACTTATGGGACACAATGAAAGCATTCCTAAGAGGAAAACTCATAGCTCTGAGTGCCTCCAAAAAGAAACTAGAGAGAGCACACATTAGCAGCTTGACAACACACCTAAAAGCTCTAGAACAAAAGGAAGCAAATTCAACCAAGAGCAGTAGAAGGCAGGAAATAATCAAACTCGGGGTGAAATCAACCAAGTGGAAACAAGAAGAACTATTCAAAGAATCAACCAATCAAGGAGCTGGTTCTTTGAGAAAATCAACAAGATAGATAAACCCTTAGCCAGACTCACTAGAGGGCACAGGGAAAGCATCCTAATTAGCAAAATCAGAAATGAAAAGGGAAACATAACAACAGATCCTGAAGAAATCCAAAACACCATCAGATCCTTCTACAAAAGGCTATACTCAACAAAACTGGAAAACCTGGATGAAATGGACAAGTTTCTAGACAGATACCAGGTACCAAAGCTAAATCAAGATCAGGTTAATGATCTAAACGGTCCTATATCCCCTAAAGAAATAGAAGCAGTCATTAATAGTCTCCCAACCAAAAAAAGCCCAGAACCAGATGGATTTAGTGCAGAGTTCTATAAGACCTTCAAAGAAGATCTAATCTCAGTTCTTCACAAACTGTTCCACAAAATAGAAACAGAAGGTACTCTACTCAACTCATTCTATGAAGCCACAATTACTCTGATACCTAAACCACAAAAAGACCCAACAAAGATAGAGAACTTCAGACCAATTTCCCTTATGAATAACGATGCAAAAATCCTCAATAAAGTTCTTGCTAACCGAATCCAGGAATACATCAAAACAATCATCCATCCTGACCAAGTAGGTTTCATCCCAGGGATGCAGGGATGGTTCAATATACGGAAATCCATCAACGTAATCCAGTATATAAACAAACTCAAAGACAAAAACCACATGATTATCTTGTTAGATGCAGAGAAAGCATTTGACAAATTCCAACACCCATTCATGATAAAAGACTTGGAAAGATCAGGAATTCAAGGCCCATACCTAACCATGATAAAAGCAATCTACAGCAAACCAGTAGCCAACATCAAAGTAAATGGTGAGAAGCTGGAAGCAATCCCACTAAAATCAGGGACTAGACAAGGCTGTCCACTCTCTCCCTACCTATTCAACATTGTACTTGAAGTCCTAGCCAGAGCAATTAGACAACAAAAGGAGATCAAGGGGCTACAAATTGGAAAGGAAGAAGTCAAAATATCACTCTTTGCAGATGATGTGATATTATATATAAGTGACCCTAAAAATTCCACCAGAGAACTCCTAAGCCTGATAAACAGCTTAAGTGAAGTAGCTGGATATAAAATTAACTCAAACAAGTCAATGGCCTTTCTCTACACAAAGAATAAACAGGCTGAGAAAGAAGTTAGGGAAACAACACCCTTCTCAATAGTCACAAATAATATAAAATACCTTGGTGTGACTCTAACTAAGGAAGTGAAAGATCTGTATGATAAGAAGTTCAAGTCTCTGAAGAAAGAAATTAAAGAAGATCTCAGAAGACGGAAAGATCTCCCATGCTCTTGGATTGGCAGGATCAATGTAGTAAAAATGGCTATCTTGCCAAAAGCAATCAACAGATTCAATGTAATCCCCATCAAAATTCCAACTCAATTCTTCAACGAATTAGGAAGAGCAATCTGCAAATTCATCTGGAATAACAAAAAACCCAGGATAGCAAAAACTCTTCTCAAGGATAAAAGAACCTCTGGTGGAATCACCATGCCTGACCTAAAGCTGTACTACAGAGCAATTGTGATAAAAACATGGTACTGGTATAGTGACAGACAAGTAGACCAATGGAATAGAATTGAAGACCCAGAAATGAACCCACACACCTATGGTCACTTGATCTTTGACAAGGGAGCTAAAACCATCCAGTGGAAAAAAGACAACATTTTCAACAAATGGTGCTGGCACAACTGGTTGTTATCATGTAGAAGAATTCGAATCGATCTATTCCTATCTCCTTGTACTAAGGTCAAATCTAAGTGGATCAAGGGACTTCACATAAAACCAGAGACACTGAAACTTATAGAGGAGAAAGTAGGGAAAAGTCTTCAAGATAGGGGCACAGGGAAAAAAATTCCTGAATAGAACAGCAATGGCTTGTGTTGTAAGATCAAGAATCGATAAATGGGACCTCATAAAATTGCAAAGCTTCTGCAAAGCAAAAGACACCGTCAATAAGACAAAAAGACCACCATCAGATTGGGAAAGGATCTTTACATATCCCAAATCGGATAGGGGACAAATATCCAATATATATAAAGAACTCAAGAAGGTGGGCTCCAGAAAATCGAATAACCCCATTAAAAAATGGGGCTCTGAGCTGAACAAAGAATTCTCACCTGAGGAATACCGAATGGCAGAGAAGCACCTGAAAAAATGTTCAACATCCTTAATCATCAGGGAAATGCAAATCAAAACAACCCTGAGATTCCACCTCACACCAGTCAGAATGGCTAAGATCAAAAATTCAGGTGACAGCAGATGCTGGCGAGGATGTGGAGAAAGAGGAACACTCCTCCATTGTTGGTGGAATTGCAAGCTTGTACAACCACTCTGGAAATCAGTCTGGTGGTTCCTCAGAAAATTGGACATAGTACTACCGGAGGATCCAGCAATACCTCTTCTGGGCATATATCCAGAAGATGTCCCAACCGGTAAGAAGGACACATGCTCCACTATGTTCATAGCAGCCTTATTTATAATAGCCAGAAGCTGGAAAGAACCCAGATGCCCCTCAACAGAGGAATGGATACAGAAAATGTGGTACATTTACACAATGGAATACTACTCAGCTATTAAAAAAATGAATTTATGAAATTCCTAGGCAAATAAATGAACCAGGAGGGTATCATCCTGAGTGAGGTAACCCAATCACAAAGGAACTTGCACAATATGTACTCACTGATAAGTGGATATTAGCCCAGAAACTTTGGATACACAAGATATAAGATACAATTTATTAAACTCATGAAACTCAAGAAAAATGAAGACCAAAGTGTGGACACTTTGCCCCTTCCTAGAAATGGGAACAAAACACCCATGGAAGGAATTACAGAGACAAAATTTGGAGTTGTGACGAAAGGATGGACCATCTAGTGATTTCCATATCCAGGGATCCATCCCATAATCAGCTTCCAAAGGCTGACACCATTGCATACACTAGCAAGATTTTGCTGAAAGTACCTAGATATAGCTGTGTCTTGTGAGACTATGCCGGGGCCTAGCAAACACAGAAGTGGATGGTCACAGTCAGCTAGTGGATGGGTCACATGGCCCCCAATGGAAGAGCTAGAGAAAGTACCCAAGGAGCTAAGGGGAACTGCAACCCTATAGGTGGAACAACAATATGAACTAACCAGTACCCCGGAGCTCTTGTCTCTAGCTGCATATGTATCAAAAGATGGCCTAATCAGCCATCACTGGAAAGAGAGACCCTTTGGACTTACAAACTTTATATGCCCCAGTACAGGGAACGCCAGGGCCAAAAAGGGGGAGTGGGAGGGTAGGAGATTGGGGGTGGGGGGTGAGTGTGGGGGACTTTTGGGATAGCATTGGAAATGTAAAGGAGGAAAATACCTAATAAAAGTAAATTAAAAACAAAAAAAACAAAACAAAAAAAAGAATGAAGAAAGTGAGTTTTGCATTAGCACACATGCTCTGAGCACTCTCTGCCCTTGACTTTGGATATGTGTGAACTATTGTCACAGGCTCTTGATACCATCACATCATCCAAAAATCGCCCATACCCGGAAACTGAGCTAACAGCACTTTTACTTTCCCAAGTTGCTTTTATTAGGATATTTTATTTTAACAATAGCAAGGAGGCTTACCCATAAATTTAAGCATTCTGTTTTTGTTTTGAGGATTTTTAAAAATGAAACTTAAAATATATATGGCATGAAAGGTGTTGTCCAAAGAATGCCATGTGTACATATCTCCTCAATGGTATAGTTCTTTTGAGGACAACCTCCCTCATTCTCAGCCTCTTTCAGGCACTCTTCATTTCTCAAGCGAAGAAACTGCAGATTCCTACTCTATTGACCCTGGCGTGGCTCAAAGCAGTGTTAATGAGCAGGCATTATCTCCAATCTGAAACTAACTCAGAAGGAGGTTATGGGACCCAGGGTTCTCAATGGAGTTGTATAAGGAAGAACTGATTGCTGAGGGAGAGAAAACTCTGGTAGAGCAGCCTGCAGTCAGTGTAGCAAACTCCAGGGATTCAACTCCCCAAGGCATCACTCATGTTGGATGGCTTTGTTAATGATGCAGGTAGCTGACTATGTCAACCATGTTCCTACAAGAACAATAAAAATATTCCTCCCCTTCTTGGGCAAGAGACACAGTTCTGTGTGTGTTTGGGTGTTTTGACAGAAGCTTCCAAAAACAGTGAAGAGCCACCCAAAATGGAATGCCTCCAACTGGTGGCCCAGCTTAAGGAGAAAGTGAGAGGAAAACCTTTCATCTTCATCTATTTGGACCACAGATGGAATACGACAGGCTACTTTCCAACTTCCAACCCTGCCTCCCTCTCCCCATCTGCATCCCACTCCCACCTGTCTCCCACTCATCCCCAAATGCCTCCTAGCCCTCCCCATCCTATCTCCCACTTTCCACCCTGCCTTTCTCACCATGATAGACTCTAACAAAACAAGATAAAACTTTCCTTTCCATAATTCTAAGATATTTTTGTTGGATATTTATTCAAAGCAACAAGAAATATCACTGATGCACCAAACAATATTTGGATGAAGCCATCTCCTATCTCTCAACATCCTCTATCTGGGAGGAACAGACGTTTTTTCACATCTCTGTTGGGAGCTATTAAGACAACTCTTGATCTCTGAATTGGGCCTCTCCCCCTGAAAAGAAAAGGGGGTCAAAAGCGGGCCACCAACACATGGATTCTGAGAACAACCACGGGATGTTCCAGCCCTAAGTCATCACTGATGTCCTGACCACACCCTGATACCACCAAGTTCCTGCTTCCCCGTGTAACTGCCTAAGAATGTGCAATTATATTGCCCCCTCCCACTGATAAGTACTTCTCCTTTTGCTTGTATTGCCCCACCCCTCCCACTGATAAGTATCTGTACTTCCCCTTTTGCTTGTGCATTTAAGCCTTGGGCCTTTCTCAATACATTTGGGGCTTTGATGCATTCCAGAAAGGTTTCCGTGTTGTTATTCCCGCAAGACCCTCGTCTCTCTCTACCCCCCATTTGGTTCTTAGGAGGAGGTCCCCTCGAGACCCTCTAATAACTGGACCTGTTGGACGGGTCAAGTGGCGTCTAACGTGGGGCACAAGGTACGACCACCCTTCGGACAGCAGATTAAAGAGGTACCGCGCAGACAGTGAGACAGTGGGACAGTCCACCGCCACTTCGCTCAAGTGTCGAGGACGGTCGTCTGAGAGGTAAGCCTAGGCATTCAGTTGTTGTCCCATTAACTATGGGGAAGGTTCTGTCCAAAGAGGCAGTCTTTATTCAAGAGATGAAGTGTTCTCTTAAGGAGAGAGGGATAAGAGTTAAAAAAAAAGGAATTTAATAAAATATTTTTGTTTTGTGGACGAGAGATGTCCATGGCTGGTATTGAATGGTTCTGAAATACACCCTTTAACTTAGAATAAAGTAGGCAAAGATATTGATGCGTTGATAAAACAAGGAGAAGATGTCCCCAAGTCCTTTTTAGTTATTGGGGAATCATCAGAGACCTCCTTGAGCAGGCAGAAAAGGGCGGAAAAGGTGCTAGCCTCCTAGCCCTTACTGAAGATTTTTTAGAAAACTCCCGATCACCATCGCCATCTCACAAAAGCGAAACTAAGCCACCGGTGCACAGTATCTCTATTAGAAGGTTTAGCAGGAGAAGGCTACTTAATACCCAATGAATGAAATAAAGTTGTTCAGTCTGTCCTCACTAGAGGCCAATATTTAACTTGGAAGTCAGAGTTTAGGGCTGCCCTGAGAAGTAAAACCAAGAGTTTAGGTATAAATGGTATGATCAAGCTTTGAAATGAGGTAGATGTGTTTTCTCAACAAGTTTCTAAGTCTATTAACCTGGCCATTAGGGCTGCTCTACAAGTAAATATAGGAGAAAAAACTTGATATAGATGCAACCAACATAGACATTTTTGCTAGAGAATGCCCTACACAAACACAGAACACCCTAGTAACTGCGGTCCAGGGAAACGGCCAGAGGGCCCCCCCTTACAAGGCCCGTCTCCCCTAATAACAACTGCAGACAACCCCCTAACCCCCACGGGAGATTGTGCAGGGTTCCAACCGAGAGCACAGCGAGCTCGGGAGTGTGGCCTTCTTCGCCCCGGGCCCCTTACGGCCTCAGCCCATGCTGGGTGAGCCCGAGGAGCCCGGGAGCAGCCTCGGTCCCTACCCTACAAATGCCAGGAGCCTTTGCCCTCGAGGCAGCCACTGGCTAGGCCTGAAGGCCAAGGCTGGGGCTTCGGGACTTCTGCGGCCTAAGGCAGTGGGTCTGAGCAAGAACACTCTGCCATCACAGGCCCGCCCGTGGCCGAGCACTCAGACCTAGATGAACAGAGGCCTCGGTGAGCCTAGACTAAGGTGAGCGGAGGGGGGCACGGGGGGCGGGGGGGGGGCTCTTCCACTGATTTACTGTGGTCTATATTGAATGCTTCTGCTTTAGCCTTGTTGGTAAGACACAAAGAGATAATGCCTCAGAATTTGCTAAGTGTGGACTGATGATGGCTTAAAAAAAAAGATTCAGCATGGTAAACTTTTAGGCAGCGGGTCTGAGCAAGAACATTCTGCCATTGCAGGCATGCCCGTGGCTGAGCACTCAGACCTGGATGAACCGAGGCCTCGATGGGCCTAGACGAAAAGGGGGGGGGGAGGGGGCCTCTTCCACTGATGTACTATGGTCTATATTAAATGTTTCTGCTTTAGCCTTATTTAGAAATTTTACCCTGCTTTCAGATGCTAGGCAGCTTCCCTTCAAGTCAGTTCAGCTTACCTTGACAGAACTCTCTGGGATAGGAAGTTGTGTGTTGGGCCCAGCCATGCTTCCTCCGGGGCCCTTGCTAGAGATTTGCAATAACACGTTTAGAGTAAATAAAAATGGGTTTCAAAGAGACTTCATAAAGGTCAAAATATAGCTCAATTCTTACTGTTACCTTTTTTACAACTCCCCAATCCTACATTGTGTCAAAAAATTCATAGATTAGGTTTTATTGGAAGTTAAGAAAGCATTTCCTAAAACATATATAATTCATTTTGTTGATGGCGTTTTTGTTGGTTGCAGAAAATAGAGAGCGTTTTTGCAGATGGCTATAAAATATTTGACTAAGTGTGGACTGATAATGGCTTCAAAAAAGATTCAGCATGGTAAACTTTTAGGCTATTTGAGACATTTAGTGTATAGAGATTGTGTGTTTTCTCAAAAATTTGCCCTAAGATTAAATAAATTAAAAGTTTTAGAAGCTGTAAGAAAATTTTGGATTTTAATCTTGGGTTTGACAAGCTGCCTCTTAGAAGCAAGAAAGGAAAGGAAGGGATAGAGGAAAATGGATTTTTGAACTCTTCCAGGGACAAAGAGAAATCAGGGGACACCCTGTTTTATTCTCTCTGGCCCCTACAGGAGAAGCTCTCTACCCTCTTTCTATTGTCTATGTTTGGTGCACCAATCACGTCAATTCATGTATGTTTTTTGTCTCGTTGTCTGAATGATTGTTTCGTTGTCTGAATGACTGGCTGTTTTATGTTTCATGTTGAAAAGAAAAGAAAAAACAATGGTTAAAACTGTACCGGCTGAATCACTCTCAGTTTGCACAACTGAGGCTTAGAGGCCCCTCCCTTTAGCCAAAAATCAAGCACAGCAAGAGAGGTCCTGCTGAAAAACTTGTTTTTTAAAAAAAGGAATCTACAACCTCTTAGTTCTAAGGCAAATAAGCTGATAGTTGTTTCTTCCTAAAAAATTCTCTGCAATTTTGTGATTATTGTGTTTAGCAAATGACAAAGTGTGTTTTTATCTTATAAGTATAGCTATAAAAAGTAAAATTCTTTGATCTAAATTTACAAGATTCGTGTAGCCACTTCATTTGGTTTCTGATTGGTCTTAAAGGTATAAATATGATCTGCATATCTTGGTCATAGAGAATTGGCTTATAAGTTATTTGGGTATGATTAAAAAGGTATAACACTGGTTACAAAGTTAGCTTAAGTAGTAACTCAGGGCTAGAGTCATTTTCAAACAAAAGCACCTGGCATAAACCAGCCCAGAAAACTAGTCCCTTAAAGATACTTCTAAATTGAGATAATATTTTATGTAATTCTTATCCTAGAAAATAGACTTATAGAGATAAGATTTTAAAACAATGTCTCTTTAATAAAACATTAAAATTTGCATTGTCATGCATCCATGAATTGGCAGCCAAACTTTGTAACGTGATAGTGATGTTTCTAGTATTGACTTTAAGGAGAATAAATAGTTTAAAATTGGGTCTTGCTTTCCAAAAGTTATATATTCTAATATTACAACGGAAACTTTAAAATTATGGTTAAAATTGCCAGTGTCCCATTGACTGCAGTTTGCAATTTGATCGAAAGCTTAAGATTTTTAACTCACCCATATATTGTAATTAAGATAATTATAAGAGTAATTATCTTTAAGAAAGAGTATCAAAAATTGGAGACATAGACTGTTAAATTGTTTCTCTAAAATCAGTCCTTATTACAGGAGGGCCAAAATGCCCAGATTAAAAAATATTTTACGTTTGAGTTAATGCAGGGCTCAAGGCAGCCCCAGAGAAGCTTGTAACCTTCTTTTATTTTGCAAACAAAGCCTAAGAAAGTTTCCCCTGTGTTCAAAAAAATTTCTTTTTAGCTTTATTGCAAATCTATTCAGATGTTTAAAATAATGCTTAAATTCAAAGAGTTTTGCTTTTAATGAACTGGTGATCACTAGATAATTTTGCCTGTAGATATGGCTAACATAGCTTTACAATATGTAAGAAAATTTTATTGTCTGCTTCAATACAAGAAACAAAGAATTTAAATCTTTCAGTATATATTGTTTCGTAAGTGAAAAGTACTCTATTAGCCAATGCCTCTAAAGGGAAGTTTAAAGTTCTAGAGAATAATTGTTGGTCCATAAGATTCAGAGGCAATATTTTTAATATTTAGGGTTTTTAGTTATACTAGAAAATTGTGGTACAAATTTGCTTCAAAATTTTATTTTCAAAAGCTTCCGGGAGATGTTAATTGGCTAAAGACCTCACCTTAAACTCACCACAGGAGAACATAAGCCTTTGTTAGGTGCTATCAAGTGAGATTCAAATTAACTGGTAAGAACCAAAAAGGCTTTAACAAAAAGTAAAGGAAACTTCTATAACCAGTAACTCTAAAGAAAAAGTTCTTGATGCAATGTCGCGTGAGGTTTATTCGGATATCAGCATGCTAAGGCCGAGCTCGTAACTCACACAGGGGCAGAGGAAATCGACCCCCAGCAGTTGCAGTCGAGGGTTTTAAAGAATAAACCACAAAGTGAGGGGAGGATAAGACCACAAAGAATGGGGAAGGTGAGTAAACATCTTAAGAATGGAGATGGTGAATTACAGCTCATCTCTCACGTAAAGGTTACAGATTAACCTTTGGCAAACATTCTAGGTCCCTTACACTATGGGTCAGGTGCCTTGGTGGGTCACCCAGTGGTCATCATTCTCTTAGGCTAAAGGCAAAAAAACAAAGAACTCCTCCCTGCTGGGCTTTGTTTCTAGGGGTCTAAGAAACAATTGAGTTGGAGTCTTACATTCCCCACTCCTTCTAGTAAATAGTTCTAATCATAGAACAAGAAAAATTAAACCTCTGACTCAGTGTATCAGCCTGTTCTACTTTTTGATATTGTTGGCTCAGCATAAGAACTTGTACATTGCCGGCAATGATGGCTCAAACCTTTAATCCCAGCACTTGGGAAGCAGAGGCAGGCAGATTTCTGAGTTCAAGGCCAGCCTGGTCTACAGAGTGAGGTCCAGGACAGCCAGGACTACAGAGAGAAACCCTGTCTCGAAAAACCGAAACCAAAAAAAAAAAAAAAAAGACCCTGTATAGCACTGATCTGCTCTCTGACAAAAGTCATTATCTTGTTAATTATGCAGGGGCCTATTGTAAGTAAAAGAAGCAAAATTAATAAGGGGCCAATGAGGGCAGATAGTAAAGTAGTCATCCATGGGGATTTTGTGAACCAACCTTCAAACCATCCTTCATTAGCCTCTCACTCTCATTTTCATATTTCTAACTTTTCTTTGAGTTTGGCTATTGAGTCTCTAATTGCCCCTGAATGGTCAATATGGAAGCAGCATTCTTCTTTTAAAGCTGCCCCAACTAGCTGGGTAAGGGGGTATTTAAAGGAAGAAACCACAACTCAAGGGGGTGGGGCAGAAGTTGTTGGGAAATACCCAAAATACCAGTTAAGAGGCTTGAGGAAGTGGAAAGTCAATACAGTTTTCTATGAATCTCAATAACAATAGCACAATTGCATAGCAGGTTCCAGGACCTGTCAGGGTGGGTCAGGGTGACTTTCTTTGAAGAAACACTTCCTGAACCCAGGAAGCAGGTGGGTGGAGGAATGTTGCTATCAGTTTTATGATCAGCATGCCTTGGAGCATTTAGTCACAGAGGTCAAATTCTCAAGCCTGGGCCTAAAGGCCTAGGAGTTTTTGTTTTTATGTTTCACTTTTTGATTCCCGACTTCTACTTGTTAGTAGTTTTAATCTTAGAACTAGACACTATCTTCTCTCTGACACACTTGATCCTTTAGGGCATGGTACTGTTGTCTCAAAACTAAAAGCTGCACTGCACTAATTCTTGCTCTAATAAAGTCGATAACATACATGGACCTATAATTACAAGCAGAAGCAAAATCAAAAGGGGTCCCATAAGGGTAGAAAGGAGAGTGGTCAAGAGTACAAGATAAGGTTTTCTGCATGGTGGCGTCTAATGTAGACTGAATCTCTAACTTGGAAGCAATGTGGGGCTTGCAAGTCTCCTTCTCTTGAGTAGGACTTCTGGAGAGGCTCCTTTGCTCACTGTCTCACCCACTCGAGCGCCTTGAGCCTAGAGAACAAAGGCTGGGAAAGCAGCATGTCACAACTATGTACAGAGGCTATTTCTACCAGTGGATACCGCCCCCCACCCGTAGAGTGATTTATAGAGGGTTGAAAGATCCTGACAGAATGTAAAAGGTCACAGAAGTCCTGAAATTGGCAAAATAGATTTCATTGTTAGTAAAACTAGGTTCACTGATTTAGAAAAATAGAGGAGCACAATGCTCTCGCCGCTCTTTGAACCTGTGTGTCTGTCAATGTTCTGACCAGGTGTGTGCCCATTGCTGCACCTCAATGCCAGGTGTCTATGATATTGGTTGCTGGGAAAGAGTCAGAAAATCTCCCCAGCCACCAGTCAGGACTAATCTGGAGTTGCTGCACCTTCATTAGACTCCTTCTTGTTTCCCTCTCATACCCATTTCTTGAGGAATCAATCATTTTAGAATAGACATTGTTTAGATCTGGAAATCCCCTACTTCCCCCCTTCTCCTTTCCCCCTTAAGGACCTATAAAAACTGAAACCCCTTTTCCCTCCGGGTCGATTCCACTACTCCTGCATGGGATAGGAGTCGTCCCCAGAGCTCTGGCTTTCCCCGAATAAAGCCTCGTGTGGTTTGCATCAAGCTTGGTCTCTCGTGAGTTCCTGGGGGCCTCCTATTATCCCAAGGCCTGAGTGAAGGGCTCCTCACGGTTTTTTTCAGGGTCAGTCCAAACTGTCCAGGGGTGTTTCTAACCCTGAAGAGCACAAAGGGTAGGAGAGCTATCTAGTCATCAGCGCCAGTCTCACAGTCAATTTGTTGACGGTCTCTTAAAAGGTTCTATTTATCTTCTCTACCCATCCTGAGCTTTGGGGCCTTTATGCACAGTGTAACTTCTAATCAATCCTCAATATCTTGGCCAGTCCCTGACTTACCTGGGCAACAAAGGCAGGTCACTTATCAGACCTAACTACCATGGGACTCCCAAACCTCGGGAAGATGTCTTCTAGGATCTTCTTGGCCATCTCAGCCTTGGTAGGAAAAGCTTCTACCCAGCTTGAAAAGGTGTCTATAAACACTAAGTACTTGTCATACTTAGCTGGCTTCACTTAGCATTATCTCAGGAGGCATTCTGGAAGGATTAGCATTAACCAGCTTGCAAGGCACACAAAGTTTGACCATGGATTCAGCCACTCCATGGTCAAACTTTGTTTGGTCTTTATGTGGTTTAGGTATCAGAGTAAATGTGGCTTCACAGAATGAATTGGGTAGAGTACCTTCTGTTTCTATTTTGTGGAATAGTGTGAGGAGAATTGGAATCAAGTCTTCTTTGAAAGTCTGATAGGTCTCTGCACTAATCCTATCTGGTCCTCGGCTTTTTTTTTGGGGGGGGGGTTACTATTAATGACTGCTCCTCTCTCTTTAGGGTTTATGGGACTGTTTAGGTCATTAATATGATCCTGATTTAACTTTGGTACCTGGTATCTGTCTAGAAATTTGTCCATTTCATCCAGGTTTTCCAGTTTCGTTGAGTCTAGTCTTTTGTAGTAGGATTTCTTTGGGTTCTGTTGTTATGTCTCCCTTTTCATTTCTGATTTTGTTAAGTAGGATACTGTCTCTGTGTCCTCTTGAGTTTGGCTTAAGGGTTCATCTATTTTGTTGATTTTCTCAAAGAACCAGCTCCTAGATTGGTTGATTCTTTGTATAATTCTCTTTGTTTCCACTTGGTTGATTTCAGCTGAGTTTGATTATTTCCTGCCATCTATGCCTCTTGGGTGAATTTGCTTCCTTTTGTTATGGAGCTTTTAAGTGTGTTGTCAAGCTGCTAGTGTGTGCCATCTCTAGTTTCTTTTTGGAGGCACTCAGAGCTATGAGTTTTCCTCTTAGGACTGCTTTCATTGTGTCCCATCAATTTGGGTATGTTGTCGCTTCATTTTCATTTAACTCTAAAAAGTCTTCAATTTCTTTCTTTATTTCTTCCTTTAGTAGAGTGTTCTTCAGCTTCCACGTGAACATTGGATTTCTATTATTTCTGTTGCTATTAAGGATCACCCTTAGTCTGTGGTGATCTGATGGGATGCGTGGGATAATTTTAATATTTTTGTATGTGCTGAGGGCTGTTTTGTGATCAATTCTATGGACCATTTTGGAGAAGGTGCCATGAGGTGCTGAGAAGAAGGTATATCCTTTTGTTTTAGGATAAAATGTTCTGTAGACATCTGTTAAATCCATTCTTTTCATAACTTCTGTTAGTTTCAATGTGTCTCTGTTTAGTTTCTGTTTCCAGGATCTGTTCCTTGATGAGAGCTGTGTGTTGAAGTCTCCCACTATTATTGTGTGAGGTGCAATATGTGCTTTGACCATTACTATAGTTTCTTTAATAGACGTGGATGCTATTGCATCTGGAGCATAGATATTCAGAAATGAAAGTTCATCTCTGAAGATTTTACCTTTAATGTGTATGAAGTGCCCCTCCTTGTCTTTTTTGATAACTTTTGGTTGGAAGTTGATATTATTCGATATTAGAATGGCCACTCCAGCTTGTCTCTTCAGACCATTTGCTTGGAAATGTGTTTTCCAGCCTTTTACCCTGGGGTAGTGTCTGTCTTTTCCCCTGAGATGGGTTTCCTGTTAACAGCAAAAAGTTGGGTCCTGTTTATTTGGCCAGTCTGTTAGTTTATTTCTTATTATTAGGGAATTAAGCCATTGATATTAAGATATAGTAAGGAAAAGTACTTGTAGCTTCCTGTTATTTTTGTTGTTAGAGTTGGGATTCTGTTCTTGTGGTTGTCTTCTTTTAGGTCTGTTGAAGGATTACTTTCTTGCTTTTTCTAGGGCATAGATTCAGTCCTTCTATTGGTGTTTTCCTGTTATTATCATTTGGAGGGCTGGATTCATGAAAAGTTATTGTGAGAATTTGGTTTTGTCATGGAATACTTTGGTTTCTCCATCTATGTTAATTGAGAGTTTTGCTGGGTATAATAGCCTAGACTGGCATTTGTGTTCTCTTAGAGTCTGTATATCACCTGTCCAGGATCATCTGGCTTTCATAGTCTCTGGTGAGAAGTCTGGAGTAATTCTAATAGGTCTGCCTTTATGTTACTTGACCTTTTTCCCTTACTGCTTTTAATATTCTGTATTTATTCAGTGCATTAGTTGTTCTGATTATTATGTGTTGGGAGGAATTTCTTTTCTAGTCCAATCTAGTTGGAGTTCTATAGGTTTCTTGTATGTTCATGGGCATCTCTTTCTTTAGGTATGGGAAGTTTTCTTCTATAATTTTGTTGAAGATATTTACTGGTTCTACGAGTTGAAATTCTCCATACTCATCTACCTATTAACTGTAGGTTTGGTCTTCTCATTGCGTGCTGGATTTCCTGCATGTTTTGGGTTAGGATCTCCTTGCATTTTCTTTGATTGTTGTGACCATGTTCTCTATGGAATCTTCTGCACCTGAGATTCTCTCCCTTCCATCTCTTGTATTCTGTTGCTGATGCTTGCATCTAAGGTTCCTGATTTCTTTCCTAGGTTTTCTATCTACAGAGTTGTCTCCCTTTAGGATTATTTTTAATTGTTTCTACTTCTATTTTTAGATCTTGCATGGTTTTGTTCAATTTCATCACATCTTTGGTTGTGTTTTCCTGTAGTTCTTTAGGCGATTTTTATATTTCCTTTTCAAGGTCTTCTATCTGTTTAGAAGTGATTTCCTGTAATTCCTTTGGGGATTTTTGTGCTTCCTATTTAAGGGCTTCTACCTGCTTAGCAGTGTTCTCCTGAATTTCTTTAAGTGAATTATTAATGCATTTCTGAAAATCCTATACCAGCATCATGAGATATGATTTTAGATACGAATCTTGCTTTTCAGGTGTTGGCGTATTCAGGACTCGCTATGGTGGGCATACTGGGTTCTGAGGATACCCAGTGGTCCTGGTTTCTGTTAGGATTCTTTCCTATGCCTTTTGCCATCTGGTAGTCTCTTGTGTTAGATATTCTAGCTGTCTCTGGTTGGAGCTTGTTCCTTTTGTGCTTCTTTAGCCTTGTCATCACTGCTGGGAGACCAACTCACTCCTGTGTCCCAGTGGTCAGAACACTCTCTGCAGGCAAGCTCTCCTCTTGCAGAGAAGGTGCACAGAAGTCTGGAGTTCAGATCCACCTCCTGATTCCTGGGGTCAGAGCCCTCCCTGGAGGCCGACTCCCCTCTGGCAGGGAAGGTGTGCAGGGTTCTGGGTGTTAGGTCTGTCTTCTGGCTGAGGATGAAGGCCTGAAGGGACCTTGTTCAAGAAGCTTAGTTACTTCTGCTGCCCACTTACTCTCCTGCATAACCAGTTCTCAGTGATCTCAAGATTCTGGATGTGCTAGGGCCTGCCTTTGTCCTTTACCCTGTTGCTGCTAGCACAAGACCCTCTGGATTTTTTGGAAGTGATATTGCATTCCACTCACTAGTGATCTCAAGGACCCGGGTGTGCTAGGGGGCCTGCAGCATGGAGAGTCCTCTGAGGACCTTTGAGCCCTCTGCTGAGATCTGGCCAAATATTGCATTGGGGGCGGAGGGTGGTGCCAACCAGAAGTAAACCCCAGCCGCTGGTCAGGCTGCTGTCCTTTGTCCCTGTTCCTGCTATCACAAGACCCTCTGTATTTTTTGGAACTTATATTGTGTTCCACTCCCCAGTGATCTCAAGGACCTGGGTGTGCTAGGGTGCCAACCCTGTGGAGAATCCTCTGCAGACATTAGGGCCCTTCACAGAGATTGCCTCAAACACTCTTACACAATCACCACCTGCTCATTTTTCCTTAAAAGAAATTAAAACAAATCTAATCATCGATTTCTCCCTCTTGTTTTTTTTTTTTTTTTCTGATTATAGCTCTGGTCAGCCTCTACCATCTACCTCTGTTGCTGCTTTCTGAGCAGCCTATCTCTTTGTACTGCACCTCCAAGCTCAAACTATCTGAGGCAGACAGAATCTTTGAGAAGGGCTCATGGTAGAGAAGGGCTCATGGTAAATCCAGACCAACAAGGATGTCTAGATCAGCTTGGGACATTTTTCTGAGTACCAGCTCATTCCATGAATCCAAGAATTATGCATACCAACTCAGCTCAACTTTTGTTTTAGTTGTGAACCTGCACAGCTTGGTGAGGACTCAGATGGCTCAGCAAAACCAGTGAATCCGCTAAGAATCCAATTTTCCTCATCCCTTAATTTCACATCTTAGCATTTGTTTTTCATTTGAGAATCCCCAATTAGTTTTTAATAGTGCATTCCAGCCTATAGATGTGATGCCTTCTGTAGACTCAGTTGGTTATTCTGCTCTACTATAGGATGCCACCTGTGTAAGTTCTTAGCTCAGCATACAAGTGCTTTGGAGTCTGAAATGAAAGACAAACAGCATTATGTAATATGCCAAATCAGCTCATTGGCTGGGACACTCCCAAACATCCACATTGCTATTGGTTCCCCTGTGATACACCTAATTTCCTAAATCTATAGCCCATCTTTGCTTCTCCAGAACCAATCAGAGGAGGGAACACTGGGGTCACTCTTCCCCAGCTTTTATGTGGCTGGCATTGTCTTTCCCAGCTCTCAAGCTGGCATCCAATTCCTTTACTGGCATGGAGATCCTCTTTGTTTCCCTTGTCATGAATCCAAAAGTCCTGCCTTTGTCAACTGCCTAGCCATTGGGTGCTGGCACTTTTGTTACCCATTTACAATCAGCTTAGGGCAGGGAATCTCAGTGTCCCAATACAGGATTATCATGCAATTTGGGAAGATTTTAACAGGAGTAGCATAAGAATCAATACACAATTGAGAATTAGCAGAAAAACAAATCAAATCCAAACACCAGGCCCTAAGTATTGCCTTTTTGCTATTGTTCTGAATTTACTCATATGGTGAAACTAAGTTCGTTTACAAGGATTAGGTATTGTGGAGATCCAACCTCACTTTACTCATATTTTCTTCTTAAAACATAATGACTGTTTCTAACAATGCTTTCTGCTTTTCATTGTGCCCCTCAAAACATAAGACCTGTACTTTACCACCAAAGAACAAATCCATATGATTGGTTAAACCATAACACCCATATTATATAACAGTTGACACTGTAAACTACATAAGCCCCTATCCCTAAATCCTGATTGGTGTGAAAATGAAGCTATAATTTGGAAGGAATGTTTCTGTCTGACCCTCCTTTTTAAAATAAATAATTTTACTTCTTCATTTTTTTATTGTCTAATCTCTTTTTACAATCCATACCTTATACCCCTTGTCTTATTCATGGTTTCTATTCCTGCACAAACATCATGACCAAGAAGCAAGTTGGGGAGGAAAGGGTTTATTCGGCTTACACTTTCCTACTGCTTACTGCTCATCACCAAGGAAGTCGGGACTGGAACTCAAGCAGGTCAAGAAGCAGGATCTGATGCAGAGGCCACAGCGGGATGTTTCTTTACTGGCTTGCTTTCCCTGGCTTGCTCAGACTGCTCTTTTGTAGAACCCAAGACTACCAGTGCAGAGAGATGTCCCACCCACAAGGGGCCTTTCCCCTTCATCACAAATTGAGAAAATGTCTTAAAGCTGGATCTCATGGAGGCATTTCCCAACTGAAGCTCCTTTCTCTGTGATAACTTCAGTTTGTGTCAAGTTGACACAAAACTAGCCAGTACAATTTACACCTTGTCAACCTGACACACAAACACATCACTAGTGTCTTATTCATCCCCAAGATATATATAACTTTGAAAGCCCCACAGACTTTACATATTAAAAGTTAAATCCTTTTTAAAATATCCAATATCCTTTAAAATCCAAAGCCTTTTACAATTAAAAGTCTCTTAACTATGGAATCCACTAAAATACTTTTTTCCTTCAAGAGGGAAAAATATCAGGGCACAGTCAAAATCAAAAGTAAAAATTAAACTCCAACTGTCCAATGTCTGGGATCCAACTCACGATCTTTTGGACAACTCCAAGGGCTTGAGTCACTTCTCCAACCCTGTCCTTTTTAGCACACAGCTCGTCCTCTAGGCTCCAGATGCCTGTACTTTACTGTTGCTGCTGTTCTTCGTGGTCATTCATGGACCTGGCAACTCCAAAACACTGCATGATCTCTTCACTACTGGGCCATCAATTTCACCTGAGTCTGCACCTTCACCAGTGGCCTTCCATGGCTTCTCACAGTGCTGGGCCTTAGCTGCTCTGCATTATCCCTTCATGCCTTCAAAACCAGTACCACGTGGGTAAGTCTTACACACTACCAAGTCCAGCCACAGCGCAAGGTACAACCTTGATTATCTCTAGAACCTTGATTATCTTCCTCTGTGCTCTCAGAAAACACTTCACAGATGATGCCACTTCAATGATGCTGGTTTCTTCTTAATCACTGCTAATTTCTTAGCTCCAGCGAACCAGCATCAATAGTCCCAGTAATGCAAAGTTTTCACTCTAGTAGTTCTGGTATCTTGTTAATCACAGCTGATTCTTCAGCCCCAGCTAACCAGAACCACAGAATCTTCACAAAGTAACAATGGCCCAAAAAAGAGGCTTTAATTTTACCTCTGAAATTTCACAGGTCAGGCCTCCATCTTCTGCACGGTTCTCAACATTATCTTTCAAACTCCTACACAACATCCCACAGAGTTCTTAACAAAGAATGGATCTTCTAGCCCAAAGTTCCAAAGTCCTTCTACCGTCCTCCCAAAATAATGGTGAGGTTGTCACAAAAATACCCCACCCCTGATACCAATTTGTCTTAGTCAGGGTTTCTATGCCTGCATAAACATCATGACCAAGAAGCAGTTGGGGAGGAAAGGGTTTAATCCAGCTCACACTTTCCACATTGATATTTATCAGCAAAGGATGTCAGGACTGTAACTCAAGCAAGACAATAAGAAACATGCCTTGTATCCCCTTGATCTCCTTTGTATGATTATTTTCATGATGATGAAGAATTTGAAATGTTTAAAGGCTTCCCCATATTGAATGCATTCATGGGGTTTCTCTTTCATAATGATGAAGATTTGGGAAATCTAAAAAAGGCTTCACCATATTATATTCCTAAATTTCTTTTCAGTATGGTATGTTTCATTGTGAAGACTCTAGAAATATTCAAAAAGTTTCACCATATTAAATACACTCAGCCTTTTGTCTACATTTTGTTTTCTTTTGTGTCTTTGAATATGACTGACAAGTGAAAGCAATACCACACAGCTTGGAGACATAGGGTTTCTCACTTCTATGTCTTCTTTTATGTATTTGAAGATTTTAATGTAAAAGGCTTTGTTGATTTGTTAACTTTCATAGGGTTTCTCTCAACTGTGTCTCCTTTTATTTACTTAGAGACTACTGTGACTTATAAAATGTTTACCACATTGCCTATATTCATAGGGTTTTTATCTAGTGTGTATACTTTTGTGTTGGGAGATGACTCTTTTGTACAATTGCTTTCCCTAATTGGTGTTATTCAGAAGATTTCTGTCCACCTCATGTTTCTTTACAGATTTGAAGATAATTGTGATGTAGAAGTGCTTTAAAACATTGCTGATATTCATAGGGTTTCTCTCCTGTATGTGTACCTTTATATATTTAGAGGCCAATGCTTTGTGAAAAAGGTGTAAAAGCACCATTGCTAACATTCAAAAATGTCTCTCCTATACGTGTTCTTTCATGATATTGTTGATGACTGCTTTTTGAAATAGTTTA
The DNA here is from genome assembly GCF_000001635.26 of Mus musculus. Taxonomy (NCBI): domain Eukaryota; kingdom Metazoa; phylum Chordata; class Mammalia; order Rodentia; family Muridae; genus Mus; species Mus musculus. The sequence continues at coordinate 177,509,929 of NC_000068.7, read as the reverse complement.
ACCACATTGGTTAAAATCAAAGCATTTCTCTCAACTATATGTACTTTTATGTATGTAAAGACTATCGTTTTTCGAAAAAGCTTTACCACATTGGTTACGTTTAAAAGGTTCTTCTCTGGTATGTGTTCATTTATGTACTTGCAGATCAATGCTTGCTGCAAAGGCTTTATAACATCAGATACCTACATAGAGTTTCTCTCCTGTATGGTCCTTTCTCTTTAAAGGTCACTCCTTCCTGCAAAGGCTTTACTACATTGGTTAAATTCATAGGGTTTTTCAGCTGTGTGTGTTCGATTATGATATTCAAGAACACTGCTTCCTTCAAAGGGTTTACCACCTTGGTTACATTCATATGGTGTCTTTCGTGTATGTGATCTTTTATGGCATTGGAGACCACTGCTTCCTGCAAAGGCTTTACCATACTAGTTACATTCATATTGTCTCTCTCCTGTATGTGTTCAGTTATGTTTTCGGAGATGACTGCTTTGTGCAAAGGCTTTACCACATTGTTTACTTTCATAGGGTTTCTCTCCTGTATGTGTTCGCTTATGGATTCGGAGAGAACTGCTTTGTGCAAAGGCTTTACCACAGTGGTTACATTCATAGGGTTTCTCTCCTGTATGAGTTCGTTTATGTTTTTGGAGGTCACACCTTCTTGCAAAGGCTTTTCCACATTGGTTACATTCATAGGGTTTCTCTCCTGTATGTGTTCGGTTATGGATTTGGAGAGTACTGCTTTCTGCAAAGGCTTTACCACATTGGTTACATTCATAGGGTTTCTCTCCTGTATGTGTTCGTTTATGTTTTTCGAGGTCACTACTGCTTGCAAAGGCTTTACCACATTGGTTACATTCATAGGGTTTCTCTCCTGTATGTGTTCGCTTATGTATTCGAAGATGACAGCTTCTTGCAAAGGCTTTACCACATTGGTTACAGTCATAGGGTTTCTCTCCTGTATGTGTTCGCTTATGTATTCGGAGTTGAATGCTCTGTATAAAGGCTTTACCACATTGGTTACATTCATACCGTTTCTCTCCTATATGTGTTCGCTTATGTATTCGGAGATGACTGCTTTGTGCAAAGGCTTTACCACATTGGTTACATTCATAGGGTTTCTCTCCTGTACGTGTTCGTTTATGTTTTTCGAGGTCACTACTGCTTGCAAAGGCTTTACCACATTGGTTACATTCATAGGGTTTCTCTCCTGTATGTGTTCGCTTATGTATTCGGAGATGACAGCTTCTTGCAAAGGCTTTACCACATTGGTTACAGTCATAGCGTTTCTCTCCTGTATGTGTTCGCTTATGTATTTGGAGGTCATTCCTTGTTCTAAAGTCCTTACCACATTGGTTACAGTCATGGTGTTTCTCTCCAGTATGTTTTATTTGATGCCTTTGACTACGACTCTCATATGCAAAGGCTTTACCACATTGAAAAAACTCAGAGGGTTGCTCTGCAGAACAACTTCTTTCATGCCTGCAAATAAAATTTGCACATGTGAATTTTTCTTACGTTGATTATACCGATGAGTCTTTTTATCTGTATGAATTGTTTAAATTTTGGTTTCATTGAACATAGCAATCTAATGTTACCATAATATTACTTTGTTTACATTCAAAGGAGTTCTAATAAATTATGAATTGTTTTACATCTTTGAGGATACATGAAATGGGAACAGTACTGATTATCTGGCTCACCTTTATAACATACTTTTTCTATAAAAGGTTACTTACATATTTGAAAGAAAACAGGACGAACTCACAGTACTTGCACAATGATTGCATTCACAAATTTTGTTATCATGAGAGTAATACTACATTTGGATTATGCACAAATGCAAAAAAAAAAAATTCTACTGCCTTGATTCTCATTACTATTTTCAGCAGTTTGAGTTGGTAAATGTCCCCAGCAATGTTCGGAACAAATTATTTATAAACTTATATAGCACGTTTAGAATGTTGCTCAAAATATGTTATACTGCATATCCTCTAATTGTTCTGGAAAAGTGAAAGGTATGTGGCTTCTTTCAATGCCCCAATGATCACAAGGCTTATATCCATCGTAACCTATGACATCCACATCAAAAGAAGAATAACAAGTGAAAATTCCACATTATATTCACAGCTGACTTTTTTTGTCACAGAGATGTGGTACAGAGATTAAGGTTTTTTCACAAAACCATTCTTGAATCTTATGAACTGTTCATCTCACTAAATTTAGCAATGTTATTACAAGTATATCATTGAGCTCAGATATACTATAGATTATTTGTTCATTACTAGGTTTTAGACATATACTTGTCACCTAATCACTGTGTGTTCCTTTTGCAATACCTAAGCGATATGAGACTGAAGACACTCGTACTTGTACAGCATGACTCTACTAGGCTTGATTTAAACAGTAACATATCTGTTAAGCCATTATTTCTCTGTCTTTGACCTAATGGAATGTCTTGCAAACAATAATTACATATCTGCCATAGACATATATGATTTTTATGAAAGTCAGTAAACATCCATCATTGAAAGCAGTGCTTATTGTACCCTAGTAGTTTTCTTTACTACTTGTAGCACACGTTAAACTTTCTTCATAGGCATTTTCTCCTCAGCTTGCAGAGGAAAATTACCTTCCATGACTTCTAGAAGTTTGGAAATGGTCTTCAATTGTATGTTCTTCCCAAATGTAACCTAAACCCAGTACCAGAAAAAGTATGTTACATTATTGGCAATTAAACAGTATTTAAGTTATTAACTCCATTGAACTTTAAAACCATGAGTGATTTATTCATCATATTCTTCCTCATTCTCAATTGAAATTACAAAAACAAATAACAATAACAAAGAAACAGTTGTGCATACATGTTATAAAGTAAATTAAAAAAATCACAATATTACCTATAGCTGTGAGATTCCTATGGGTCTCTAGCATCACACCTTTGTAGAGACTCTTCTGAGAAGGATCCAGCAAAGCCCACTCATCCTGAGTGAAGTTCACCTGCACATCATCATAGGTGACTAAATCCTAAAAGATTTGATACATGTGTATATAAAAAAAATGATGCAGACAACAGTATAAAGGTGTACTTCAAAATGAGTATTCGCTGACTGCCCTGCCCACCCACATAGTACTTTTTATCCAGTGTTTCACAGTTGGACAACAAAAACTTAAGTAAATAAATGACCTCTGGGAACCTGATGCCTTAGTATTAAGATATTAATACATGGAACCATGTAGAATGCTGCTAGACCTTCACCCATTTTTTGTTCCTTGAGACCCAATATACAAGAGTGCGCTTAGGACTGCAGTTTCCTCTCACCTGTCCATGCTACCTGCAGATACAAAAGACCTTTTCCATCTCCCCTTCCTTTCTTGCCACATGTCTGTGTCTTAGCTCCCAAGTATGGGCAGACACACCCTTCTCAACCATAGCCAGTTCTCCCGAAGACCAAGCAGTCTGTCTAAAGACCAAGACCACTATCTGTTATCCTAGACATAATTCTCATAGTAGCCCACAGAACTGCCACACAATATCAGGGAAAGCTTCCTCTGCCCATTTCCATGTGGCCAATTTTCAACTTTTCTTCAATAACTAAGGCAACTATACCAGGAATAATGTGAACTTGACCAATGTTACCTGTGCTAGTGTATGTATAGAAATAAAATAAAATCGTATTTCCTGACTCCGAGAAAAATAACACAAAGTGACCCTGAAACTGTTATGAATCTGACCCTCCAGATACTACTGATCTGTCTTCCAAACAGAGAGGCCCCATGCTCTAGAGCTCTCATTGAAATTGTTGATGATGAGAAAGTTGGACTATGGCTCAATAGCTGTTCATGACCCTTAGTAATTTCATGTTAAACCAGCCCCACCGAAGTATACAAAACAATGCTGAATGATAATTTAATGTCTGCTTCCTGCCATATGCATTATGCTCCAATCTGTCCTATCCACCCACCCAGCACCATCCACACCTGAGAAACTTCTGCATGTCAGAAGCTCCTTTTATAACCAAGAATTGAAGTTCTGTGAATCATGCCATTTTGACAATAGGGAATAGAAAGGTAAAAGGAATCTAATCAAATATTTCTGAAGGATGACCGTGATCAGCTCTTTACTACTAACTGCTAAAGTATTTATAAAATTAGTCACACAAAACTGAATACAGAAGGGTCAGGAATTCTAGAAAGCAAAGCACTGCTTTTCCAATGTTGTGCTACTACACACCAAAGGCAATGCCTGTATATACACACTGCATAGTGACATTTAAGTTCCATACCTTGCCACTCCCAGGGCTACCGAGCCACTGCAACCCCTGTAAATCCACACTCAGGAAGAGTCAAAGGACAAGGAGCTCTGTTATGATCACCACATGGACCAACAGAACCACACTCTGACCCACAGTCCATTTAGAACCAGCAGATTGGACTCAAATAGCTCTGCAGACTTGCTCCTCCTGTACTCTCAATGGAGATTACTATAATAAACAGGGGATGGCTTGTGGTCTTCCAGGCAGCTTGTAACACATGCATCTGAGGAGAATCCTGTAAAGAACCTGTAAGCTACCTTCCCCTAGTGTTCCTGAATGTTAGTCCTGCCCAAAGTCCCTCATTAGCTTGGAAAAGCCAGCTGGGCCTCAGGGCAACAGCAGCTCCTCCACTGTGGGATCACAGAGCAAGTGACTCAGACAGCTGAAACCTTCCAAGCTCTGCTGTTACACCCTACAAGCAGACATAGCCCTAGTCTGGAAAATTTACATTGAAAAGAATATTCTAGTCCTGCAGACCAAGTATTTTCCATTTAAAAGGCCTAGGGTCCTTTCTTTGTATATTCAATTATGCATGCAGCCAACTCTTCTTCATAGTGGGGAGGTCCTGCAGACAAACTGGGATCAAATTCATACATTAACAATATTAAAAGTAAAAGTGGCTATTAATTTTAAAGATAGAAACTTTTAATGGGCAAAAAAAGGGAAGAAAATGAAGAAATAAAATGTAAAGACATCACTGCTCCTAGGTATGGTGGAGGAGAAAGTATATTATACACAAAAGAGTGAACATAGCCAGACCCAGTTATACCTGGGATAATACAGAGTAGACTGGGACCTTGTGGAGAGAGGAAGGAGGGCAGAAGCAAGAGCCAGATCAAGATGATTAATGATAGATGAAAAGCCCAGTTCCTAAATGATTGGATTGCATAAGGAATGGCAGCTGGGAGATTGGCAGTCCTATTGCTGGGGTAGATGGTCAGGTATGCCAGCAATATGGTGTCACAACGAGGGCCTGTGATCTCATTTGACATTGCCCTAATCTGAAAAATGCCCGAAGATGACCAGTATGGAATTTAACTGATTGTGCAAAATTGATTACTTGACTCCTCATGGTGAATGTCAACTACTGCCAAAGCAGAAAGGCCTCACCTACCTTATTCCTCCTCCTTTTCTGTGCTGCAAGTAGACCAGCTTCGAAGTTGGTCAGTGAACTCAACCTTATACCTGTCCCTCTTTATTTGTAATCACCTAATTTGTAACCCTGTAACCCAGGGAGGTTAGACAACACTCATTCCCTGGTGTCTTTTGTCTCACTAATCAGTCAGAACCCAGCCTGAAAGCAGTTGTAGGACTGTTTTCCAAGCCCTGGGCAGCAGAGGGAGGATTAGGAGTTCAAAGCAAGTCTTAACTGCATGGCATAAAGAAAGTAGGAGCTACAGGAGATGTTGCTCTAAACAGACAGATATGAAATCTCTTTAAAAATAGGAATGAAATTCTTAATTTGGGGGAAATATTGGAGAATAGAAACACGTAAGAGGTCAAATCACCTATGCATAATGAAAATGAAATTCAGAAAATACCAAAATTTAATATTTAAAAAGATCAATATAATTGAAAAAATATATTCCTGTACAGATTTGAAAAAGATCAAGCCCTTCCTGGTAGAAGGAATGGCATTAATAAGATAGCATTTGACCTTGCCCCTGTGTGCTTTGTTAACTACTGAGACCTATAATGTGACAGACACAGCAACAACTAATGGCATGTGTTTTACATTTCTGAGCTCACTTAAATATGTCACCCAAGGATTGCACATGTTTATATAATACAGATCCTGAAATGGGAATTCATTACCAACTGGTTCTAGCTAACCTGCCCAAGTTGAACACCCACCAATCAGATTTTACTAAATTATATCCATAAATTAATACAATCTGTGAAATTATCAAATTATTCTCACTGCCCTAATCAGGCCCTTCTCCATAACCATGACCCCTGCAGCATACTCCCTTTCCTTTGGTCAGTGACCTAGCTCTTGTCTGTACTGTTTTACCTGACAGTGTACAGAGTAAGCTGTTCCTCTGGTTCTCATCCTGCCAAGTGTATTTCCACACACAAACCCCTGCCACAAAGGTTTTGTCCAGATGCAGGCTTATAATAAAGTTACTCAGAGGCCACAGCCTGGTCCAAAAGGAGAGACTAAGTCCACAAGGGACCTCACAGGTGGCCCCATCTGTCTGGCTGATGCTTACTATCCTGCCTCTGGGAAGACCTATTACACAAGCATCCTTTGCTAAGATGCTTGCCACCCCCACTTTGTTGGAGATGAAGTTGCACTTACCATGTCTGAAGTTCTAAGCTTGCCTGAGCTAACCTCACAGCACTCAGTAAAAATAATAAGAACCGATTCCACAGAAAATCTGAGAGCAGCTGAGTTACACAGAGAAACTTGCAGGCTTAGTACCTGGAATAGTCACCTCCTCTTCTGCCTGGCAACTCCATGTGGAGGTTTTGATTGGCCATTGAGTCTTGAGTGACATGAGGACCATGCTTAGGGTCAGAGTGTCTGTAGGGACACAGCACAATGGTTCGAGCCTGGGCCAATCCTTTTCCATATCTGCAGATTTCCAGTTCAGTAGCACTAGTGTGTCTCGCCAATGGCCTAACTGTCTGTTCTCCCGCCAAGCCCTTGGGAGGGCCTAAGATTCCTGATCCCTGCTGCTTACCTGCCTGCCTCTCCACCTTTCTGGTCAGGGACCCTGGGTTCACTGCTTTGGAGCTTGCCTGAGCTCCAATGACAGGACTCAGGAGGCAATTTCCCTTCTTCCTCCTGGAATCAAGCTGGATAGCTTGCATACCCCATCAATCAGCTGACACTGGAGTTACCAAACTGTCCACAGGTGGTCAGTGCCAGAATATTAGCAACTGAAGAGGGATTTTTGAACACAAACTTTGTTTTGTGGCTTCAGGCTGGGTTCAGGTAAATTGCAAGTACTTTCTACCCAATGGCTATGAGACAAGGCTCAGAGCAAAGCAGGACACATGTCACTGAGGAGCACTCAGTGCATTAATCAGAACAATTGTCCTCACTGGGTTGGTAAAACAAACATAACAACAACAAACCCACACCTATATTAGTAAAATATATCACTGTACTGATTTGAAAAAGACCAGGCCCTTCTTGGTAGAAGGAATGGCATTAATAAGATAGTGTTTGACCTTGCCCCTAAGTACTTTGTTAACTACTGATGTCTACAATGTGACACACACAGCTACAGATAATGTCATGTGTTTAATATTTGTGGGCTCACTTAAATATGTCACCCAAGGATTGCACATATCTCATAATACAGATCCTAAAATGGGAATTCATTACCCACTGGTTCAAGCTAACCTGCCCAAATTAAACACCCACGAATCTAGTTTTATATACGTCCATGCATAATTAATACAATCTGTGAAATTACAAAATCATTCTCACTGCCCTAATCAGGCCCTTCTCCATAACAGTGACCCCTGCAGCACACTCCCCTTTCCTTTGGTCTGTGACCTAGCTCTTGTCTGCACTGTTTTACCTGACAGTGTACACAGTAAGCTGTTCCTCTGGTTCTCATCCTGCCAAGTGTATTTCCACACACAAACCCCTGCCACAAAGGTTTTTTCCAGTGCAGTCTTATAATAAAGTTACTCAGAGGCCACAGCCTGGTCCAAAAGGAGAGACTAGGTCCACAAAAGACCTCTCAGGTAGCCCCATCTGTCTGGCTGATGCTTACTATCCTGCCTCTGGGAAGACCTATTACACAGGCATCCTTTGCTAAGATGCTAGCTCCTCCTCTTTGTGGGAGATGACACTGCACTTACCATGTGTGAAGTTCTGAGCTTGCTTGAGCTAAATTCACAGCATCCAGTGAAGACACTAAGAACAGATCACACAGAAACACTGAGATCAGCTGAGTTACACAGAGAAACTTGCAGGCTTGGTACCCGGAAGTCACCGCCTCTTCTAACTGGCAGCTCCATGTGGAGGTTCTGATTGGCTATTGAATCTTGAGTGACATGAGCAACACCCTTAGGGTTAGAGTTTGCTGAAGGGACACAATATAGTGTTTCCAGCCTGGGCCAATCCTTTTCCATATCTGCAGATTTCCAGTTCAGTAGCACCAATGTGTCTCCTCCAATAGCCTACCTGTCTGTTCTCCCTCCAAGCCCTTGGGAGGGGCTAGGATTCCTAATCCCTGCTGCTTACCTGCCTGCCTCTCCACCTTTCTGGTCAGTGACCCTGGGTTCACTGCTTTGGAGCTTGCCTGAGCTCCAATGACAGGACTCAGGAGGCAATTTCCCTTCTTCCTCCTGGAATCAAGCTGGATAGCTTGCATACTCCATTAATCAGCTGACACTGGAGTTACCAAACTGTCCACAGGTGGTCAGTGCCAGAATATTAGCAACTGAAGAGGGATTTTTGGACACAAACTTTGTTTTGTGGCTTCAGGCTGGGTTCAGGTAAATTGCAAGTACTTTCCACCTAATGGCTATGACACAAGGCTCAGAGCAAAGCAGGACACATGTCAGACACTGTGGAGCACTCTTGTTAATCAGTTCATTGTCCTCAGTGTGTTGGTAAAACAAACATAACAACAACAAACCCACACCTATATTGGGAAAAATTTATCACTGTACTGATTTGAAAAAGTTCAGGCCTTTCTTGGTAGAAGGAATGGCATTAATAAGATAGTGTTTGACCTTGTTCCTATGTGCTTTGTTAACTACTGAGATCTATAATCTGAAACACAGCTCCAGCTAAATGGCATGTGTTTTACATTTCTGATACATTCTATCTATATAGTACAGATCCTAAAACAGAAATTCATTATCACTGGCTCAAGCTAACCTGCACAAACTAAGCACCCACAAATCTAGTTTCATTTAATATCATGCATTATTTAATACATGCTGTTGAATTACAAAATTATTCACCCTGCCTGACTCTTAACCTTCTCTAGAATGGTGACACTTATCATCTCTTATCTATGATCAAGCTATCTCCCGCCCTGTTTCACCTGACAGAGATAACAGTAAACCATTGCTCGGGTTCTTATCTAAAGGTGGAAGAAATGGAGGGTTCATTATATGACTCAAATGAGCAATTATAAAACACTTTTTTGCTACATTCTTTAACTCAAGAATTTAGATCAAGAATTTCCATCAAGAGGAAAGCAAGGCCATTGTCCTGGGGAGCAGCAGACCAGGATCAAGGCTACCTGAGTCAACATAGCTTGTCTTAGAAACATCACTATATGGGGAAGAAGAGACAGCTCTCCCAGAACTAACATGTCATCCCAGAAAAAATCTCTCCATATACAACTAAAATATTAATTAGGAAAAATTTCTTAATGACAGCATGGATTCAGCACTGGCTAATGCTCAAAGACCAGCCAGGCAAAAACAGGTTTTGGATTCCACACATGCTCTCACCCATAAGTTTCTTTCCTGTTCAGTCCCCAGCTTATTTTGAACAATTTTAATATGGACTGGAGATTACAAGTCCTACTTAAGACTGCTAGGAGATTTACACAGCAAAGACCTCCAGAATCACTTATTAAGTGCCTCAGAGCCCTGAAATAGCAAGCCATTTCTCAGAGATGGGTTCCTGAGTTGGAGGTCGCAGGAGATGAGAAAAACAGCAAAAGTAGAAGGTAGAATTTACAACAGCTGCAGTGCGGAGAGCTTACACAAGCTATGTCTTATGCCAAGTAAACTTTTTAAGAGTAGCATCAGCCGGGCGTGGTGGCGCACGCCTTTAACCCCAGCACTTGGGAGGCAGAGGCAGGCGGATTTCTGAGATCGAGGCCAGCCTGGTCGACAGAGTGAGTTCCAGGACAGCCAGGGCAACACAGAGAAACCCTGTCTCAAAAAAAAAAAGTAGAGTAGCATCTTGTATCCTACTTACAGGGATAACTGGAAAGAAATGGAGACCTCTATGAAGTTTGCAGAAGCTAGAATACACTGGGACAAATTCAGGAGAAGTCTAATAAAATAACCCTGCACAAGGGAACTGCCAAGTATCTAAAAAAACATTACTGACCAAGCCCCCAGTGCACTTGGGGACCCTACTCAGTGCAGGGTGGCACAGAATTACTGCATGGCCCAGCAGAGGGGGAGGTGGAGTTGACTGGCACTGCAAAAGCAGGTTTGCAACTTCCCCTCCCTGCCTGCATTTCTTTGTATTTGCTGGAACCCTCCCACCAAGGCTGGCAAGAGATCTCCGTGGAAAACCTTTGGTACCCAAGACCACAAGCTACTAGGGCTACTGAGCTTCCCACACCCCCATTAATCCACATTCAGGAAGGGTCAAAGGACAAGGGCCTCTGCTATGATCACCACATGGACCAACAGAACCACAGTCCTTGGAACCAGCAGATCTGACTCAGATAACTCAGTAAACTTGCTCCTCCTGGCCTGGCAAAGGAGACAATTACAATCACCATGACATGGCTTTTGGCCTTCTTCACAGTTTGCAACAGATGGCTCTGAAGAGACTCCCATAAAGAACCCCAAGCTACCTTCCACTAGGGTTCCTGATAGAAAGGCATGGACAGAGTCCCTCATTAGCCTGGAAAACACAGCTGGGACTCAGACAACAGCAGCTCCTCCACTGTAAGATCACAGAGCAAATGATTCAGACAGCTGAAATTTTCCTGGCTCAGCAATTCTGCCACAGTTGCAGACAGAGCTCTAGTCTGGGAAATTTGCATTCACTAGAATTTTCCAGACTCCACTTATTTTCCTTTTTAAAGGCACAGAGCCTTTCCTTGCAATTAAAGAACATTATTAAATTATACAGGCAATGTCCAGTGCATCCATCTCTGCTTCATACTTGGGAAGCCCTGCAGCCAAACTGCAATCAAATTCACACAGTAACAAAAATTAAAAAGAAAACCTCCCGCCAGAAGGCCATCCTGTACTCCAGCCCCGGACCTGACCAAGGACGCTCGCTCGCGTGGGAACCATTCAGTGGCCCCTATCCCCCAACTTCTCCTGCCTTTGGCCCCGAAGCCAGTGCCACCCCGGGGACCCCATTCTGTCCTAAGCTCTTCCGGGGTATCCAGCGTGGGATGCTGGAGACTGGGAACCTGGTGCCTAGAGCTGCCCTTTTCCACCACCCACCGAGTTGGGTCCGTGCCTTCCCATGGCCAGACAGCCAACCGTGGCCATGTGGAAAGTGTCCTGCAGTCCTCCCGCTCCTGCCTGCCCAGGGCAATGGATCTCTGGCCAGAAGCGAGTTCTCTCCCACTCCCCTCTTCCCCACACCGAGGGCACCGCAGGAGATGACCTGGCACTTACCATGTTTGGAGTTCTGAGCTTGACTAACCTTCTCTCACAACACCCAGTAGAGTCACGCAGAACACATCACACAGAAACTCTCATGACCCCTGAGTTACAGAAAGGAGCTTGCAAGCTGGACCTGGAAGAGCCGCCTCCTCTTCTGACTGGCAGGTCCATGTAGAGGTTCTGATTGGCTATTGAGTCTTGAGTGACATGAGCACCACCCTTAGGGTTAGAGTATGTTAAAGAGACAGGGCATAGAGGTTCCAGCTTTGGCCAAACCTTTTCCAGATCTGCTTTTTTGAAGTTCATTAGCACAAGAACCTCTCGTCCAATTGCTTACCGGTCTGTCCTCCCATCAAGCCCCTGGGAGAACGTAAGACTTCACATCCCTGCTATTCAACTGCCTGCTTCTACCCCCTTGTGGGCAGTAACTCTATGCTTCCCTGCTTTGCAAATTTGGAGCTTGCTTAAGCTCCAATCACAGCACTCAGAAGATATTTCCACTTCTTCCTCCTGGATTCAAGTTGGATGGCTCTCACAGTCAATAAATCAGATTACAATGGAGTTAAATCTGTCCCAAATGTGGAAATGTGCCCAGAATATTAACAATTAAGAAAGATTTTAGAAAGCAATATTTGTTTGGTGCCTTCAGGCTGGGTTCAGCTACACTGCAAGGACTGTTCACCTGGTGTTTCTGAGACAAGCCTCAAAGCAAAGCAGGAAACAACAACCACAAACCCACAGCTGTGCTATCAAAGATTCTCCTGATGAACAAGGCTGATAGAATGAATCTCTAGTATATGGTTAATGCATTTATTAGAATGACTCACAGGATGCCATTCAACCAGTCCAAAAATGGCTGTCTACACATTTAAAATTTCCAATAGTGGTTCAGTTCATGTGGCTTGACGTCTCAACTAGTCTTCATTATATATCTTAATTTTCAAAATTATGCACTACTGCCAAAAATAAAACAAAAAAATCAAACAAACAAACACACACAAAACAACAACAAAAAGTTGTTAGAAAGAGGTAGGGCATTAAGGCAAAGAGATAGAGCTACCATCTTCAATGTCCTTTATATATGTAGGCTGTCACCATAAGCTGTTGCCTAGATCCAAGGTGGATCTTATCACCCCAAAAGACCCAGATTAAAAATACTTTTCCCAGATTGAAAACTACAATTAAGAAAAATCCCTCACAGTACACAACTCTTTCTGTTTCAGCTAATTCCAGATGTGTTCAATTTGACTGACAAGAATACCTAGCACAGCAGACAAGACAGAACAGCTTCAAAAGATTTTTCCAGTGATGGGTAAGGAGAGCACAGGAGCCATTTCCAAAGCAACGCCTTTCTTCAAGTGTGGGAGCATTGAGATTTTACTCAGGGAATCTAGACACATTTACACATAGATCTGCCTACTTTTATGAATGTTAAGTTAAATTCTTTTCTGAAGATGATCAAATGTAAAAGCTGAGATATTGAAGGGCATTCTTACCTCATAGTCATCCAGAATCATCCATAAATTATAAAAATATTGGACATAAATGCATCTGGAAAGTTCCTCTTGGATTGCAAGGTCTTAGCTGTAAATCAAGGGAAAGGTGAGAACTCATTTTGAACTCCACCAAAGTGGGAGCTTACAATATGGGCATGTTTAGAAGAGGATAAAGCCTGAAAATGCACCCAAGTGTCACACCTCTTCCAAAAAGGCAGACCTGTGTTCCTTCCCAAACAGTTCCACAAACTAGGAAGTCTATGGGAGCCATATTAATTTAACCTATGAGTCTATGGGAGCCATATTAATTTAACTACGATCTGTCTCCTCAAACGTAAAAACACCTGTTTACCTAACATCACTGTACCATATCCTAAAGAGAGCCTATTATGCTTTCAACACACAATGTCACAATAGAAGCCTTACCAGAAAGAATCAGAGCATTATAAACAATGATCAGAACAAACAAGACCAAATTCAACAGGGAATCCATCAAAACTTACAGTTTCTTTTTCAGCAACTTGAGATTATGATGAAATTGCCTTAGCCACAAGGTCTTAGGTATTCCCACTCTTCTAGCTCTGTCACCTGAAGCACACACAGCTTTGTTTCCTCAAAGTCACTATCTTCTTTCAGCTTTCCTCAAAGCTGGTGTTTGTATCTCAAATCTATAATGTATAGCACTCTCTCTTATTTTATTGAAAGTAGGTTAGTGGGCTACAGGGATCATTCAGTTGTTGTTAAGAGCACTGCTCAAACCCATTTCACTTCCTAGCACTCAAATGGGAGTTCACTCATCTGTAGCTACACTTCTATGAAAATACTTGAGTATAAGCTGGTACCTGGCATTGACTTGGATGGTTACATAAGTGATACATTTGCTCTAAGTCCTGACATCTAGATGTAAGATTAATGATATCAAAGTATACCTCTGTTGCCAAGGACCAAGCCTGGGCTTGGAGACTGGTAGAGAGAGAAGGGGTGTCTGGGAGCATGAAAACAAAGGACTGGTAGTCAAGTCCTGTGTCCAAGCTGTCAGTCTATGCTCTGCAGGAGACAGCTTCCCATCCTCCTTTCGCTGTGTTCTGCTTTCTCTCTGATCTGCTTGCTCTGCAGGTCTCCAGACAGCTCTCTGTCTATGTTCTGCTGGAGACTGTTCACCAAGCAGCTATCTCCTGCTATTCTAAAAAATTCACTCAATAGTTCATCTGCTGTATACCATAACCAGAATCTATTATTATATCTCTCAAACCAGCCATTTACTCCAGTTTTCCTTTTGATTGTCTTAAGAAATAGATCCTGTGTCCACAGGAACTTAATTCTTATGAGACAGGAAGCACACATTTTCTTTTAACCTTACAAAAGCAGATATTTGCCTGCCTCTGTGAAGCATAAAGGCTAAGCTCAAACTGGCTGGGTGGGACCCAGGCCTGAAATTACCATTTCTACCACACATGAGACTAAATTTGCTCTTTCCCAGGCTGATCCTGAAATCAGTAAACTGTCAGCCTTTCTAAGCATCATCATCATCATCAACAACAACAACATTAGCTGGGTGAGATCTTCTGTGATCACCACTTTCCAAATCTCTTTATCTCCTTCCTTAGTATCTTTCTGAGAAGTTGGCATTCATTCCTTTAGATTCTTGACGTCCCTCATAATTTATATACATTATTATTTATTGAGAAATAATATATTTTTAATCGATGTTTTAGGGGTCTGTTCCACAGTCTTAAGGGCTGTCTTGAAAGTCCCAGCATTTACCATTTGGCTGAGACATTAGCCACACCTTTGCTTTTGGACTTGTGCTGTCTCTGATCATCATGCACTCATTAATGTTAACAGGGAGAACATCCCTTAAAGGAGGATTGTAAAATATGTACATTATTCTGTAAACAAGCCTTAAGCTCATGGTAGTCATTAGCACTTTCAGAGGCCCACATCCACTGGTCCTGTGAGAGGGGCAGAAACCATGCCATTCTGTAGTAACCAAGTTTTTATATGGTTTCCAGGGGCAGAATAGAGCATCAGCAACTAGGCAAAATATGATTGGTGGAACAGTGCACACTTTAAACTGGTCTTTAGGGAATGAGGTGACCAGGAACTTCCCTTGTCTGAAAGGGGGCAATGGTCCATCCTGTGGAATGTGTCCCCACCCACAGGTTGTCCTGCCCTGTGGTCTGAGAAATGTTAATTATCCTCTCCCTTATGGAGGGGCAAGTGTTTCATGACCTTCCCAAAGTTCCTGAGGTGACCTTTTCAAGAGACCTTATTGGGAAGCTGTGGATAAAGTAAGACTCTGGCAAGCATCAGCTTACAGGGAAAACCCTGAGTGAACAATGCAGAGTAGAAAATCAATGCAAAAAGCAAGAGGAATTTATTGTTTGAATGTTTTGGGATTATACTACACCTGAAGGAGAGGTGGTGACCTCGTGCAGCCCATTCATTAATTTTTTTATACAGTTTTCAGAGCAGCAGCAAGTAGACATAATATGACTAGTGGAAGAGTGTACCCTTTAAAGAGTTTGGTCTTTATGGGATGAGGTAGCAAGGGCTTTTCTTAGCTGCGGGGGCAGGGGGAGTTCAGAGGAGGAGAGGTGGTGGGGGTATGTGACCTGTCTCTTCACCTTGAGGAGTGTGTCTATGTGCTCTGGGTTTCCCTTATCTGCATGTGGTCAGCAGTAGGTCCCCCCTATGGTCTGCAGAATTTAATTAAATTAGCTTCTCCCTTCTGGAGCACAGGGGTGCCTACATGTTCTATGACCATTGTCTTTCAGGAGGGGAGGGGTGTGGTGGAATTTCCCAAAGTTGCTGAGCTGACCTTTTCAGTAGCATGCAATGCATTTCTTCAGTCCAGGCACTCAGAACTCAGAGGAGATCCCTGAGATTTTGGATAGCCATTGTTACATATCAACACACACACACACACACACACACACACACACACACACACACACTCACTCACACACTCACAGGAAAAGAAAAACAAAATTAATAACATGATAAAAAGAGCATTGAGGAATTGGGACAGTATGATAACCCTTAAAGTCATTTAAGATGTTTGGATCCAATGCCATACAATCATTTTCAAAAATGAATATAGCCAAACATAATAGCATGTGCTATCAATTCCAGCAGTTTGGAGGCAAATTCACATCCATGAATTTGAGGACACACTGTTCTACATAGTCACGTCCATATTTTTAAAAAATAGTTATGGTTGCACTGTCAAGAACAAAGAAGCAATGACCTAAATGATGTGAAGTAAAAAGTTATTTTATTTCCAGGCCAATCCTGCAGTCTCCTCTGAATTAGGAGAGAATAGCAGCCCTGAGTAAAAACACAGGAAATTTTCTATTTCAACTCAAGGCCAAGGTTCATAGTAGGTGATTACAAAACTAGAATTGCTTTGCAGTCAGTAATTTAGTGAAAAACCTGGCAGCTCTAAAACCATGCCAAGAACACTGGAAACAATTTACACCATGTAAATCTTAAGATTATTGGGGAAAAACAAGTCAAAATGAAAAGTTGTCCTTTAACATAGAACATGAGTAGAGAAAATACCGTACTAAACAATATAGAAATTACTGTATTTTTTTCTTTAGGATTAATTTGGAACAGGAAAAAGAATAGTCTTTAACTGGCCCTTAAAATATAGTTTAGATTGTTTATCATCCTTTTTTTTTTGAGACAGGTTCTCATTTATAATGAAGCTGACCTTTACTCACTAAATAAACTACAATTTACAACACTTATTGGATCTGTAATAAAGAGTAGTATTTATTTCATCCTGTGTTTTGGGCCACCATTACTTAAATGAGAGTCTTCAATACAAGATGGACCTGATTCATGATTTGGTATTGGTTGGGTTAGAAGTAAAGGAGAATGTTCATAAAGGGGTTGCTTCTTCAGGGAAGTCTATAATTGTCAATCTTGGGATCATGCCTAACTTCAAAGACACAGGACAGATTATAACTGCTCTAGAGATAAAGTTTGAACAGTATTCCATCCTGGTTCCTATAGTTGGAAGGGGGGATTTTCTGGGTTCTGACCTTCCACACAACATGTGTATATATTTACTTTTCTATTGTTATTATAAAACACACCATGGACAAATTATAATTGAAGGCATAAAATCGGGTTTACAGTTCCAAAGTGTTAGAGTCAATCATAGCAGCATAAACACATAGCATCAGGCAGAGATGAGAATTCATATTTTGAACCACAGGCAAGAGGTAGCTAGCAATATGGGCATGGTCAGAAGATGTTAAAACCTGAAAATGTACCCATGTGACAGACCTCTTGCAAAAGGGCCACATGTATGCTCTCTGTCCCAAAGAACTCCACAAACTAAACCTAAGTTTTCAAACATATGAGTCTATGGGAACCACTCTCATTTAACTACTACAAGTTTTTTCAGAAGTAAAAACTATTTTCATCTGACCACACTGTACCATATCCTTAAGAGAGACATTATGTTTCCAACATACAGTGTTATAATAGAAACACACCTTACCAGAAAAAAGTCAGAAGATAGGAAAGAATGAACAGACCAAACAAGACCAAAATTCAGCAGGGAAAACACCAAAACTTATAGCTTCTTGTTCAGCAATTTGAGATTATGATGAAATTGCCCTGACTCTAAGGTCTTAGGTATTCCCACTCCTCTAGCTGTGTCACCTCCTGCATACATAGCTTCCTTTCCAAAAAACATAAATAAAAAAGATTTATTTATTACTTATATGTAAGTACACTGTAGCTGTCTTCAGATACACCAGGAGAGGATGTCAGATGTCATTATAGAAGGTTCTAAGCCACCATGTGGTTGTTGGGATTTGAACTCAAGACCTTCAAAGGAACAGTCAGTGTTCTAAACCGCTGAACCATCTCACCAGCCCCTACATAACTTCTTTCCTACAAATGCCACTATCTTCTTCCTGCAGCTGTCCTCAAAGCTGGTCATTGTATTGAATCTTTTGTGTATAGTATTCTCTTTTATTCTATTGAAAGTGGGTTAGTGGACTGCTCAGATCATTTCAGTTCTTTTTTTTGCCATTTTAAAAATTTTTATTTAATAATTTTATGTAAATGAATACACGATAGTGGTCTTCAGACACACAAAAAGAGAGCTTTGGATCCCATTACAGATGGTTGGGAGCCACCATGTAGTTGCTGGGAATTGAATTCCGGATGTCTGTAAGATCAGCTAGTGCTCTTAAGCACTGGGCCATCTCTCCATCCCACAAATGCCATTTTAACGTTTAAAATCTATATTTAAAAAGAACAGATTCATTAGGTCATTATCTAGGCTCATGTACCTCAAATTCCTGTTTGTTAATTTTCTATATTTTTCTTGAGCATTGGCCATAGTACACAATAATTGGAATTTCAATCTGATGCATGCTTATCATAGAAACACCAGCTTTCTGACAGTATGAAGTCACTGGGAAACTGGGTAATGACTAAGCAAAAATGTTAAATAAAGTAATGCTCACACCTACATTAAGAACTATTTGTTGTCAGACATTATCAAATGGATATACAGAAAATACTCATAGTGAAGAAAACGAAGTCTTCTGTGTAACAACATAACATATAAAACTGAGAGACAGTCCCTAAAAACAGAAAAGCTAAACATATCCATGTAATATTAGAACTCATTTAGGCACAATTGTTTCAACAAAGAGAAAATACTAGACATAGAATCATTGTCATATGGCAACAGAGAACAAAAAATTAGGACGGTGCCTTCATAAGAGACAGAGAACAGCACTTGCCATTGACACCAAAAATTGAAGGTAAAATAGCCAACCTCTCCAATATGTTCAACAGTCAATCCCTGGTGAAAGACTTTTTTTTCTTTCCAATTTTTTATTAGATATTTACTTTATTTACATTTCAAATGCAATCCTGGAAGGTCCCTATACGTTGCCTCCTCCATGCTCCCCTACCCACCAACTCCCATGTCTTGGCCCTGGTGTTTCCCCTGTATTGGGGCATATAAAGTTTGCAAGACCAAAGGGCCTCTCTTCCCAATGATGTCCGAACAGGCAATCTTCTGCTACATATGCAGCTAGAGATACGAGCTCAGGGGTATTGGTTAGTTCATATTGTTGTTCCACCTATAGAGTTGCAGACCCCTTCAGCTCCTTGGGTACTTTCTCTAGCTCCCCACTGGGGGCCCTGTGTTCCATCCAATAGTTGACTGTGAGCATCCACTTCTGTGTTTGCCTGGCACTGGCATAGACTCACAAGAGACAGCTATTTCAGAGTCCTTTCAGCAAATTCTTACTGGCATATGCAATAGTGTCTGTGTTTGGAGGCTGATTATGGAATGGACCTCAGTGTGGGGCAGTCTCTAGATGGTCCATCCTTTTGTCTCAGCTCCAAACTTTGTCTCTGTAACTCCTTCCATGGGTGTTTTGTTCCCAATTCTAAGAAGGGGTGAAGTGTCCACACTTTGGTCTTCCTTTTTCTTGAGTTTCATGTGTTTTGCAAATTGTATCTTAGGTATTCTAAGTTTCTGGGCTACTATCCACTTATCCCTGAATGCATATCATATGAGTTCTTTTGTCATTGGGTCACCTCACTCAGGATGATATTCTCCAGATCCATCCATTTCCCTAGGATTTAATAAATTCATTGTTTTTAATAGCTGAATAGTACTCCATTTTGTAAATGTACCACATTTTTTTGTATACATTCCTCTGTTGAGGGACATCTGGGTTCTCTTCAGCTTCTGGCTATTATAAATAAGGCTGCTAGGAACATAGTGGAGCATGTGTTCTTATTACCAGTTGGAACATCTGGGTATATGCCCAGGAGACATATTGCTGGATCCTCCAGTAGTACTATGTCCAATTTTCTGAGGAACCATCAGACTGATTTCCAGAGTGGTTGTACAAGCTTGCAATCCCACCAACAATGGAGGAGTGTCCCTCTTTCTCCACATCCTCACCAGCATCTGCTGTTACCTGAATTTTTGATCTTAGTCATACTGACTGGTGTGAGATGGAATCTCAGGGTTGTTTTGATTTGAATTTCCCTGATGATTAAGGATACTGAACATTTTTTCAGGTGCTTCTCAACCATTTGGTATTCCTCAGTTGAGAATTCTTTGTTTAGCTCTGAGCTCCATTTTTTAATGGGGTTATTTGATTTTCTGAAGTCCACATTCTTGAGTTCTTTATATATATTGGATATTAGTCTCCTATCTGATTTAGGATTGGTAAAGATTCTTTCCCAATCTGTTGGTGGCCTTTTTGTCTTATTGACAGTGTCTTTTGCCTTACAGAAGCTTTGCAATTTTATGAGGTCCCATTTGCCAATTCTCAACCTTACAGCACAAGCCATGGCTGTTCTATTCAGGAACTTTTCTCCATATCTTCAAGGCTTTTCCCCACTTTCTCCTAGATAAGTTTCAGTGTCTCTGGTTTTATGTGGAGTTCCTTGGTCCACTTAGATTTGACCTAGGAACAAGGAGATGAGAATGAATCAGTTCGAGTTCTTCTACATGATAACTGCCAATTGTGCCAACACCATTTGATGAAATGCTGTCTCTTTTCCACTTAATGGTTTTAGCTCCCTTGTCAAAGATCAAGTTACTATAGGTGTGTGGGTTCATTTCTGGGTCTTCAATTCTATTCCATTGGTCTACTTGACTGTCGTTATACCAGTACCATGCAGTTTTCATCACAATTGCTCTGTAGTACAGCTTTAGGTCAGGCATTGTGAATCCACCAGAGATTCTTTTATCATTGACAAGAATTTTTCCTATCCTAGGTCTTTTGTTTATACAGATGAATTTGCAAATTGCCCTTTCTAATTCGATGAAGAATTGAGTTGGAATTTTGATGGGGATTGCATTGGATCTGTAGATTGCTTTTGGCAAGATAGCTAATTTCACTATATTGATCCTGCCAACCCATGTGCATCAGAGATCTTTCCATCTTCTGAGATCTTTGATTTCTTTCTTCAGAGACGTGAGGTTCTTATCATACAGATCTTTCACTTCCTTAGTGTCACACCAAGGTATTTTATATTTTTTGTGACTTTTGTGAAGGGTACTGTTTCCCTAATTTCTTTCTCAGCCTGTTTATCCTTTGTGTAGAGAAAGGCCAATGATTTGTTTGAGTTAATTTTATGTGCAGCTAGTTCACTGAAGCTGTTTATCAGGTTTAGGAGTTCTCTGGTGGAATTTTTAGGATCACTATATATACTATCATATCATCTGCAAATAGTGATATTTTGACTTCTTCCTTTCCAATTTGTATCCGCTTGACCTCCTTTTGTTGTCTAATTGTTCTGGCTAGGACTTTGAGTACTGTATTGAATAGAAAGGGAGAAAGTGGGCAGCCTTGTGTAGTCCCTGATTTTAGTGGGATTGCTTCCAGCTTCTCTCCATTTACTTGGATGTTGGCTACTGGTTTGATGTAGATTGATTTTATTATGTTTAGATATGGGTTTTGAATTCCTGACCTTTCCAAGACTTATCATGAATGGGTGTTGGATCTTGTCGAATGCTTTTTCCGCATCTAACGAGATGATCATGTGGTTTTTGTCTTTGAGTTTGTTTATATAATGGATTACATTGATGGATTTTCGTATATTAAACCATCCCTGCATCCCTGGAATAAAACCTACTTGTTTAGGATGGATGATTGCTTTAATGTGTTCTTGGATTCGGTTAGCAAGAATTTTATTGAGGATTTTTGCATCGTTATTCATAAGGGAAATTGGTCTGAAGTTCTCTATCTTTGTTGGATCTTTCTGTGGTTTAGGTATCAGAGTAATTGTGGCTTCATAGAATGAGTTGGGTAGAGTTCCCTCTACTTCTATTTTGTGGAATAGTTTGTGCAGAACTGGGATTAGATCTTCTTTGAAGGTCTGGTAGAACTCTGCACTAAACCCATCTGGTCCTGGGCTTTTTTTGGTTGGGAGACTATAAATGACTGCTTCTATTTCCTTAGGGGATATGGGACTGTTTAGATCGTTAACTTGATCCTGATTTAACTTTGGTACCTGGTATCTGTCTAGAAATTTGTCCATTTCATCCAGGTTTTCCAGTTTTGTTGAGTATAGCCTTTTGTAGAAGGATCTGATGGTGTTTTGGATTTCTCCAGGATCTGTTGTTATGTCTCCCTTTTCATTTCTGATTTTGTTAATTAGGATGTTGTCCCTGTGCCCTCTAGTGAGTCTAGCTAAGGGTTTATCTATCTTGTTGATTTTCTCAAAGAACCAACTCCTCGCTTGGTTAATTCTTTGAATAGTTCTTCTTGTTTCCACTTGCTTGATTTCACCCCTGAGTTTGATTATTTCCTGCCGTCTACTCCTCTTGGGTGAATTTGCTTCTTTTTTTTCTAGAGCTTTTAGATGTGTTGTGAAGCTGCTAGTATGTGCTCTCTCCCGTTTCTTCTTGGAGGCACTCAGAGCTATGAGTTTCCCTCTTAGAAATGCTTTCATTGTGTCCCATAGGTTTGGGTATGTTGTGGCTTCATTTTCATTAATCTCTAAAAAGTCTTTAATTTCTTTCTTTATTACTTCCTTGACCAAGGTATCATTGAGAAGAGTGTTGTTCAGTTTCAACGTGAATGTTGGCTTTCCATTATTTATGTTGTTATTGAAGATCAGCCTTAGGCCATGGTGGTCTGATAAGGTACATGGGACAATTTCAATATTTTTGTATCTGTTGAAGCCTGTTTTGTGGCCAATTATATGGTCAGTTTTGGAGAAGGTCCCGTGAGGTGCTGAGAAGAAGGTATATCCTTTTGTTTTAGGATAAAATGTTCTGTAGATATCTGTCAGATCCATTTGTTTCATAACTTCTGTTAGTTTCACTGTGTCCTTGTTTAGTTTCTGTTTCCACGATATGTCCACTGATGAAAGTGGTGTGTTGAAGTCTCCCACTATCATTGTGTGAGGTGCAATGTGTGCTTTGAGATTTACTAAAGTGTCTTTAATGAATGTGGCTGCCCTTGCATTTGGAGCGTATATATTCAGAATCGAGAGTTCCTC
Organism: Mus musculus; assembly: GCF_000001635.26. NCBI lineage: Eukaryota > Metazoa > Chordata > Mammalia > Rodentia > Muridae > Mus > Mus musculus. The sequence continues at coordinate 177,486,819 of NC_000068.7, read as the reverse complement.
TTGGAGGATTTTACCTTTGATGAGTATGAAGTGTCCCTCCTTGTCTTTTTTGATAACTTTGGGTTGGAAGTCGATTTTATCAGATATTAGAATGGCTACTCCAGCTTGTTTCTTCAGACCATTCGCTTGGAAAATTGTTTTCCAGCCTTTCACTCTGAGGTAGTGTCTGTCTCTTTCCCTGATGAAGTTCTCTATCTTTGTTGGGTCTTTTTGTGGTTTAGGTATCAGAGTAATTGTGACTTCATAGACTGAATTGGGTAAGGTACCTTCTGTTTCTATTTTGTGCAATAGTTTGAAAAGAACTGTAGTGAGGTCTTCTTTGAAGGTCTGATAGAACTCTGCACTAAACCCATCTGGTCCTGGGCTTTTCTTTGGTTGGAGACTATTAGTGACTGTGTCCTGTTCTTTAGGAGATACAGGACTGTTTAGGTCATTATTCTGATCCTGAGTACACTTTGGTACCTTGTATCTGTCTAGAATTTGTTCATTCCATCCAGGTTTCCAGTTTTGTAGTACGATCTGATGGCGTTTTTTATTTCCTCAGGATCTGTTGTTATGTCTCCCTTTTCATTTCTGATTTTGTTCATTAGGATACTGTCCTTGTTCCCTCTAGTGAGTTTGACTAAGGGTTCATCTATCTTGATGATTTCCTCAAAGAACCAGCTCTTTGATGGGTTGATTCTTTGTATAGTTCTCTTCATTTCCACTTGGTTGATTTCAGCAGTGAGTTTGATTATTTCCTGCCATCTACTCCTCATTGGTGATTTTACTTCCTTTTGTTCTGGAGGTTTTAGTTGTGCTTCAAGCTGCTAGTGTGTGCTCTCTCTGCTTTCTTTTTGGAGGCACTCAGAGCTTTGAGTTTTCCTCTTAGGACTGCTTTCATTGTGTCTCATAAGTTTGGGTATGTTGTAGTTTCATTTTCATTAAACTCTAAAAAGTCTTTAATTTCTTTCTTTATTTCTTCCTTGACCAAGGTATCATTGGGGAGAGCGTTGTTCAGTTCCCAGGTGAATGTTGGCTTTCTATTATTTATGTTGTTATTGAAGATCAGCCTTATAGTCCATAGTGATCTGATAGGATGCATGGGACAATTTCAATATTTTTGTATCTGTTGAGGCCTGTTTTGTGGCCAATTACATGGTTGATTTTGGAGAAGGTACCATGAGGTGCTGAGATGTATTATCCTTTTGTTTTAGGATAAAATGTTCTGTAGATATCTGTTAAATCCATTTGTTTCATAACTTCTGTTAGTTTCACTGTGTCCCTGTTTAGTTTCTGTTTCCACGATCTGCTCATAGATGAAAGTGGGGTGCTGAAGTCTCCCACTATTATTGTGTGAGGTGCAATATGTGCTTTGAGCTTTACTAAAGTGTCTTTAATGAATGTGGCTTCCTTTGCATTTGGAGCATAGATATTCAAAATTGAGAGTTCCTCTTGAAAGATTTTACCTTTGATGACTATAAAGTACCCCTCCTTGTCTTTTTTGATAACTTTGGGTTGGAAGTCGATTTTATTCGATATTCGAATGGCTATTCCAGCCTGTTTCTTCGGACAGTTTGCTTGGAAAATTGTTTTCCAGCCTTTCACTCTGGGGTAGTATCTTTTTCCCTGAGGTGGGTTTCCTGTAAGCAGCAAAATGTTGGGTCCTGATTGTGTAGCCAGTCTGTTAGTCTATGTCTTTTTATTGGGGAATTGAGTCCATTGATATTAAGAGATATTAAAAAAAAGTAATTGTTGCTTCCTATTATTTTTGTTGTTAGAGTTGGCATTCTGTTCTTGTGGCTGTCTTCTTTTAGGATTGTTGTAAGGTTACTTTCTTGCTTTTTCTAGTGCATAGATTCCGTCCTTGTATTGGTTTTCTTCTGTTATTATCCTTTGAAGAGCTGGATTCGTGCAAAACATTTTGTGAATCTGGTTTTGTTATGGAATACTTTGGTTTCTCCATCTATGGTAAGTGAGAGTTTGGCTGGTTATAGTAACCCGGGCTGGCAGTTGTCTTCTCTTAGTGTCTGTATAACATCTGTCCAGGATCTTCTAGCTTTCATAGTCTCTGGTGAAAAGTCTGCAGTAATTCTAATGGGCCTGCCTTTATATGTTACTTGATCTTTTTCCATTGCTGCTTTTAATATTTTGTCTTTATTTAGTGCATTTGTTATTTTGATTATTGTGTCAGGAGGAATTTCTTTTCTGGTCCAGTCTATTTGGAGTTCTGTAAGCTTCTTGTATGTTCATGGGCATCTCTTTTTTAGGTATGGAAAGTTTTCTTCTATAATTTTGTTGAAGATATTTGCTCGCCTTTAAGTTGAAAAATCTTCATTCTCATCTACTCCTATTATCCATAGGTTTGGTCTTCTCATTGTATCCTGCATTTCCTAGATGTTTTGAGTTAGGATCTTTTTGCATTATGCATTTCGTTTGTTGTTGTGACCATGTTCCCTAAGGAATCTTCTGCAACTGAGATTCTCTCTTCCATATCCTGTATTCTGTTGTTCTACAGTTCCTGCTTTCTTTCCTAGGGTTTCAATCTCTAGAGTTGTCTCCCTTTAGGTTTCCTTTTTGTTTCTATTACCTTTTAAGATCCTGGATGGTTTTGTTCAATTCCATCTCCTGTTTGGTATTGTTTTCCTGTAACTCTCTAAGGCATTTTTGTGTTTCCTCCTTAAGGGTTTCTAGCTGTTTACCTGTGTTTTCCTGTATTTCCTAATTAAAGTCCTCCATCATCATCATAAGAAGTGACTTTAGATCCATGTCTTGCTTTTCTGGTGTGATGGTGTATCCAGGACTTGCTATGGTGGGAGAGTTTGGTTCCAATGATGCCAAGTAACCTTGGTTTCTGTTGCTTCTGTTCTTAAGCTTTCATCCTGCCATCTGATCATCTCAAGTATTTGCTGCTCTCAATATATCTGATTGGAGCCTGTCGTTCCTACAATCCCAGTTGATTCAGGACTTATAAGAGTCCAGCTTTCTCTGTGATCCTTTGCTTGTGGGCTCCTGTGAATCTGAGATTCTGGGTGTGTCAGACTTTTTGGCAGTCAAGCTTCCCCTGAGACCCTGAAATACTGGTGTGAACAAGCTCTTTTTATCCTAGGATCCTGTTGTCAAAGATCCTGGGCATGTTACAGTGCCTGGAGGTGGTGTTTACTTTGAGGAGCGTGGAGCTGTCTGGTGAGTGTCCTAAGTTAGTGTGGACAGTCCTCTAGGGTCCATGGGGGTGTCCGCCAACTCTGCACACAAGGTGACCAAGTACTGGCGCCAACAGGGACTTGTAACTCTGGTCAAGTGGGTTTTCTGCGTCCCTAATGCTGTCTCAGGTTCCGTGCGCGATGGATTGGAACAGAAGTTGTGTTCCACTTACCGATGGTCCAAAGATCACGAGAAGAGTCCTCTAGGGACCTTAGGGATGTCCATCGACTCTGAGCCCAAAGTGACCCTGTGCTGGCACCATCTGGTGTAATTCTAATAGCCCTGCCTCTATATGTTACTTGACCTTTGTCCCTTACTGCTTTCAATATTGTATCTTTATTTAGTGCATTTGTTGTCCTGATTATTATGTGTCAGGAGATACTTTTCTGGTCCTATTTATTTGGAGTTCTATGGGTCCCTTGTATGTTCATGGGCATCTCTTTTTGGTTGGGGAAATTTTCTTCTATAATTTTGTTGAAGAAATTTACTGGTGCTTTGAGTTGAAATTCTCTATTCTCATTTATACCTATTATCTGTAGGTTTGGTCTTCTCTTTGAGTCCTGGATTTCCTGCATGTTTTGGGTTAGGATCATTTTGCATTTTCTTTGATTGTTGTATCCATGTTCTCTATGGAATCTTCTGCACCTGGGTCTCTCCCTTCCATCTCTTGTATTGTTGCTGATGCTTGTATCTCCGGTTTTTTATTTCTTTCCCAGGGTTTCTATCTACAGAGTTGTCTCCCTTTGGGTTTTCTTTACTATTTCTACTTCCATTTTAAGATCTTGGATGGATTTGTTCAATTCTGTCACCTCTTTGGTTGTATTTTCTTGTAATTCTTTATGGGATTTTTGTCTTTCTTCTTTAAGGTCTTCTACCTGTGTAGCAGTGATTTCCTATAATTCCTTGAGGGAATCTTCGTGCTTCCTATTTAAGTGCTTCTACCTGTTTAGCGGTATTCTCCTGAATTTCTTTAAGTGAGTTATTAATGCACTTCTGAACATCCTATAACAACATCATGAGATAAGATTTTAGATTCGAATCTTGCTTTTCAGGTGTGTTGGTGTATTTGAGACTCGCTGTGGTGGGCGTACTGGGTTCTGATGATGCCCAGTGGTCTTGGTTTCTGTTAGGAAGATTCTTTCATTTGCCTTTCGCCATCTGGTGGTCTCTGGTGTTAGATGTTCTAGCTGTCTCTGGTTGAAGCTTGTTCCTCTTGTGTTCTTTAAGCCCTGTCAGCACTCCTGGGAGACTAATTCTCTCCTGTGTCCCAGTGGTCAGAACACTCTCTGCAGGCAAGCTCTCCTATTGCAGAGAAGGTGCACAGAAGTCTGGAGCTCAGATCCACCTCCTAATTCCTGAGGTCAGAGCCCTCCCCAGAGGCCAATTCTCCTCTGGCAGTGAAGGTGTCCAGGAGTCTGGGTTCCAGCTCTGTCTTCTGGCTGAGGATGAAGGCCTGAAGGGACCCTGTCCAAGAAGCTTGGTTGCTTCTGCTGCCCATGTACTCTTCTGCATAAATTGGTTTCAGTGATCCCAAAATTCTGGGTGTGCTAGGGCCTGCCTATGCCCTTTGACCCTGTTTTTGCTAGCACAAGACCCTCTGGATTTTTTGGAATTGATGTTGCGTTCCACTCACCAGTGATCTCAAGGAACTGGGTGTGCTAATGTGCCAGCCTTGTGGGGAGTCCTCTGGGGACCTTAGGGCCCTCCACAGAGACCGCCTCAAACACTCCTAAACAATTACTTCTGTCTCATTTATCCCTAAAAGCAATTAAACAAATCTCATAGATTTCTATTCTTTTTTATGATTATAGCTCTGGGCAGCTTCTACTATCTACCTCTGTCTCTTCTTTCTGAGCTACCTGTCTGTCTGTACTGCACCTCCAAGCTCAAACTATTTGAGACAGACAGAATTCTTTGAGAAGGGCCCATGGTAAATCCAGACCAACAAGGATGTCCGGATCAACTTGGAGGATTTTGGTGAGTCCCAGCACATTCCAAGAACCCAAGAATTATGCAAACCAATTCAGCTCAACTTTTGTTTTAGTTGTGAACTTGCACAACTTGGTGAGGAACTAGATGGCTCAGCAAAACCAGCAACTCCACTAAGAATCCAATTCTCCCCATCCCTTAATTTCACATCTTAGCATTGGTTTTTCATTCGAGAATCTCCAGTAAGTTTTGAATACTGCGTTTCAGCCTATAGGTGTGATGCCTTCTGTAGACTCAGTTGTTACTCTGCTCTACTATAGGATGCCACCTGTGTAAGTTCCTAGCTCAGCTTGCAAATGCTTTGGAGTCTGAAATGAAAGACAAACAGCTTAATTTAATATGCCAAATCAGCTCATTAGATGGGACACTCCCAATGATCCACATTGCTAATGGCTCCTCCATGGCACTCCTGAATTACTAAAATCTATAGCCTATCTCTGCTTCCCCAGAACCAATCAGAAGAGGGAACACTGGGACTACACTTCCACAGCTCTTATGTGGCTGGTATTCTGTCTTTCCCACCTCTCAAGCCAGCATCCAATTCCTTTACTGGCATGGAGATCCTCTTTGTTCCCCTTGTCATGAATCCAAAAATCCTGCCTGTGTCTCCTCCCTAGCCATTGGCTGCTGGCACTTTAGTTTCCCAGTTATAATCAGCTTGGGGCAGGGAATCTCAGTGTCTCAAATGCAAGATTATCATGAAATTTGGGAACAATTTAACATGAGTAGCATGAGAACCAATAAACAATTGGGAATAAACAGAAAAACAAGGCAAATCCAAGCACCAGGCCCTAAGTACTGCCTTTTTGTTATTACCCTCCATTTACTCATATGGTGAAACTAAGTTCAAGTTTCCAGGCATCAGGTATTGTGGAGATCCAACCTAACTTTACTCATATTTTGTTCTTGAAAACATAATGACTGTCTCTAACAAAGCTTTCTGCTTTTCATAGTGTGCTTCTCAAAACATAACACCTGTTCTTTACCACCAAAGAACAAATCCAAATGATTGTTTAAACTATAATACCTATATTCTATATTCTATAACAGTTGATACAGATAAACTACACAAGCCCCTGTCCTTAAATCCTGATTGGTGTGAAAACAAAGCTGAAAGAAAGATGAAATTTCAAGACCTGTAAGTCATATAAAGTACTCAGAAATTGCTGGTTGTTTGTAAGCTTAGAGGCTCCTGGGGCTGAGAACAAAGAAAAACAAACCCGGGCATTCCTGGGAACAGCTTGACCAAAAAGATAAAGAGCAATATGAGGACATAACAGGGCTATCTGAACTGAGTCAACAACTCACAGAACCCTGACCTGCACGTATTCTTTTGCTGATGTTTGAATAAGCCAATAGTGTGTCACGATGCTGAGTTCTCCACCCCTAAGCCCTTTACCCCATAAAAACCCCTAGCTCTCGAGCCTCGGGGACGAATCCAGTGTCTCCTGTGTGAGATTCGTTTTTGACATGGAGCTCTGTCATTAACCTACCTCATGTGTTTACAGTAAGGAGGATTCTTGTGTTTCTTTGGGTGCACTCTCTCTCCCCAGACTAGAGCAGCAGTCCCTGAAAGGGGGTCTTACAAAGCTATAATTTTGTAGGAATGTTTCTGCCTGTCCCTCCCTTTTATATATATATATATAAATGTTTCTTTCTTTTATTGTTTACTCTTTTTTTTTATACAATCCACACCTTCTACCCCTTATCTTATTCAGAGTTTCTATTCCTGCACAAACATCATGACCAAGAAGCAAGTTGGGGAGGAAAGAATTTATTCAGCTTACACTTTCATACTGCTGTTCATCACAATGGAAGTCAGGACAGGAACTCAAGCAGGTCAGGAAGCAGGAGCTTAAGTAGAGGCCATGGAGGGATATTTCTTTACTGGCTTGCTTCCCCTGGCTTGCTCAGCCTGCTCTCTTATAGAACCCAAGTCTACCAGCCCAGAGATGGTCCCACCCACAAGCAGCCTTTCCCCTTGATCACTAATTGAGAAAATGCACCCCCCAAAAAAAGAAAGAGCCTGGTGTGGGGGCACACACCTTTAATCCCAGCACTCAGGAAGCAGAGGCAGGTGGATTTCTGAGTTTGAGGTAAGCCTGGACTACAAAGTGAGTTCCAGGATAGCCAGGGCTACACAGAGAAACCCTGTCTCAAAAAAACCAAAGGGGGGCGGGGGAGAGAGAGAGAGAGAAAATGCCTTACAGCTGGATCACATGGAGGCATTTCCCCAACTGAAGCTCCTTTCTTTGTGATAACTCCAGCTTGTGTCAAGTTGACACCAAACTTGTCAGTACAATTGACCCCTTGTCAACTTGACCTACAAATACATCACTAGTAAGCCTCAACCCTTAGTTTCTTATTCATCCCCAAGATCTAAACAACTTTAAATGTCCCTATCTTAGCTAGGGTTTTACTGCTGTGAACAGATACCATGACCAAGGCAAGTCTTATAAAAAACAACATTTAATTGGGGCTGGCTTACAGGTTCAGAGGTTCAGTCCATTTTCAAGGTGGGAGCATGGCAGTATCCAGGCAGGCATGGAGCAGGAGGAGCTGAGAGTTCTATGTCTTCATCCAAAGGCTGCTAGTGGAAGACTGACATCCAGGCAACTAGGGTGAGGATCTTATACCCACACCCACAGTGACACACCCATTCCAACCAGGTCACACCTATTGCACCAAGGCTACACCTTCAGATGGTGCCACTCCCTGGTCCAAGGATATACAAACCATCACAGTCCCATAGTCTTTACATATTAAAAGTTCAATCCTTTTAAAATATTCAATATCCTTTAAAATCCAAACTCTTTTACAATTAAAAGTCTCTTAACTGTGGAATCCACTAAAATATTTTCTTCCTTCAAAGGGAAAAATATGAGGGCACAGTCACAATCAAAAGAAAAATTAAATTCCAACTGTCCAACGTCTGGGATCCAATTCATGATCTTCTGGGCTCCTCCAAGGGCTTGGGTCACTTCTCCAGCCCTGTCCTTTGTAGCACACAGCTTGTCCTCTAGGCTCCAGATGCCTATACTTTACTGCTGCTGCTGTTCTTGGTCATTCATGGTCCTGGCTTCTCCAAACACTGCATGACACCACAGTCCTGGGTCATCAATTGCATCTGAGGCTGCACCTTCACCAATGGCCTTCCATGGCCTCTCATAGTGCTGAGCCTCAGCTGCTCTGTCTGATCCCTTCATGCCAGCAAAACCAGTACCACCTGGGTAACTCTTACACGTTACCAAGTCCAGCCATAGCACAAGGTAAACCTTGGCTATCTCTAGAACACAGCCTCTGTGCTCTCCGCAAACACTTCCGAGAAGATGTCACCCCAATGATGCTGGTCTCTTCTTAATTACTGCTAATTTCTTAGCTCCAGCTAACCAGCATCAATAGTCCCAGTAATGCCAAGTTTTCACTCTAGTAGTTCTGGTATCTTGTTAATCACAGCTGATTCTTCAGCCCTAGCTAGTTAGAACCACAGAATCAACACAATCCAAAATAGCAATGGCCCTGAAAAGAGTCTTTAATTTTCCCTCTGAAATTTCACAAGCCAGGCCTCCATCTTCTGCACTGTTCTCAACATTATCTTCCAAGCTCCTACACAACATCCCACAGAGTTCTTAAAACTGAATGTGTCCTTTGGCCCAAAGTTCCAAAGTCCTTCCACAGTCCTCCCAAAACATGGTCAGGTTGTCACAGGAATACCCACTCCTCATACCAATTTGTCTTAGTCAGGGTTTCTATTCCTTCACAAACATGATGAGCAAGAAGCAGAGGGGAGGAAAGGGTTCCTTCAGCTTACACTTTCCAAATTGCTGTTGATCACCAAAGGATGTCAGGACTGTAACTCAAGCAATACAGTAAGAAACACCCCTGTATCCTCTTGAATTCTTTGTATGATTATTTTCATGATGATGAAGAATTAGAAATGTTTAAAGGCTTCCCCATATTGAATGCATTCATAGGGTTTCTCGTTCATAATGATGAAGATTTGAGAATCTGAAAAGGTTTCACCATATTATATTCCTAAATTTTTTGGCAGTATGGATTGTTTCATTGTGAAGACTCTAGAAATATTCAAAAAGCTTCACCATATTAACTACTCTCACAGGATTTTGTCTACATTATGATTTCTTTTGTGTCATTGAATATGATTGACAAGTGAAGGCAATACCACATGGCTTGCAGACATAGGGTTTCTCACCTCTATGTCTTCTTTTATGTATTTGAAGATTTTAATGTACAAGGCTTTGTACCTTTAATAACTTTCATAGGGTTTCTCTCAAGTGTGTCTTCCTTTATTTACTTAGAGAATACTGTGACTTATAAAACATTTACCACATTGCTTATATTCATAGGGTTTCTATCCAGTGTGTATACTTTTGTGTTAGGAGATGACTCTTTATAACTGCTTTACCTAATTAGTGATATTCAGAGGATTTTTCTCCACTACATGTTCTTTATGGATTTGAAGATGATTGTGATGTAGAAGGGTTTCAGGACATTCCTGATATTCATAGGGTTTCTCGCCAGTACGTGTTTCCTTATATATTTTGAGGCCACTCTTTTGTGAAAAAAGGTGTAAAAGCACATTGCTAACATTCAAAAATCTCTCTCCTATACGTGTTCTTTTATGATTTTGTTGATGACTGCTTTTTGAAAAAGTTTAACCACATTGGTTAAAGTCAAAGCATTTCTCTCAAGTATATATTCTTTTATGTATGTAAAGACTATTGGTTTTTGAAAAAGCTTTACCATGTTGGTTACATTTAAAAGGTTCCTCTCTGGTATGTGTTCATTTATATACGTGGAGATCAATGCTTGCTGCAAAGACTTTATAACATTAGATGCCTTCATAGGCTTTCTCTTCTGTATGATCTTTTGTCTTTGGAGGTCACTCCTTCCTGCAAAGGCTTTACCACATTGGTTAAATACATAGGGTTTTTCAGCTGTATGTATTCGATGATATTCAAGACCACTGCTTCCTGCAAAGGGTTTACTACCTTGGTTCCATTCATGGGGTGTTTCTCCTGTATGTGTTCTTTTATGACATTGGAGACCACTGCTTCCTGCAAAGGCTTAACCACACTAGTTACATTCATAGGGTCTCTCTCCTGTACGTGTTCGCTTATATATCTGGAGAGTACTGATTTCTGCAAAGCTTTACCACATTGTTTACATTCATAGGGTTTATCTCCTGTATGTCTTCGCTTATGTATTTGAAGGTCACCACTTCTTATAAAAACTTTACCACATTGCTTACATTCACAGGGTTTCTCTCATGTATGTGTTCGCTTATGTATTAGAAGGTCACCACTTCTTTTAAAAGCTTTACCACATTGGTTACATTCGTAGGGTTTCTCTCCTGTATGTGTTCGCTTATGTATTCGGAGATGACTGCTTCCTGCAAAGGCTTTACCACATTGTTTACATTCTTAGGGTTTCTCTCCTGTATGTGTTCGCTTATGTATTTGGAGAGTACTGCTATGTGCAAAGGCTTTACCACATTGTTTACATTCATAGGGTTTCTCTCCTGTATGTGTTCGCTTATGTATTTGGAGAGTACTTCTATGTGCAAAGGCTTTACCACATTGTTTACATTCATAGGGTTTCTCTCCTGTATGTGTTCGTTCATGTATTTGGAGAGTACTTCTATGTGCAAAGGCTTTACCACATTGTTTACATTCATAGGGTTTCTCTCCTGTATGTGTTCGTTCATGTATTCGGAGAGCAATGCATTGTACAAAGGCTTTACCACATTGGTTACATTCAAAGGGTTTCTCTCCTGTATGTGTTCGCTCATGTCCTTGGAGAGTACCACTTTGTGCAAAGGCTTTACCACATTGTTTACATTCATAGGGTTTCTCTCCTGTATGTGTTCGTTCATGTATTCGGAGAGCAATGCATCGTACAAAGGCTTTACCACATTGGTTACATTCAAAGGGTTTCTCTCCTGTATGTGTTCGCTCATGTTCTTGGAGAGTACCACTTTGTGCAAAGGCTTTACCACATTGTTTACATTCATAGGGTTTCTCTCCTGTATGTGTTCGCTTATGTATTTGGAGTTCTCCCCTTTTTACAAAAGCTTTATCACACTGTTTACATTCATAGGGTTTCTCTCCTGTATGTGTTCGCTTATGTATTTGGAGAGTACTGCTATGTGCAAAGGCTTTACCACATTGCTTACATTCATAGGGTTTCTCTGCTGTATGTGTTCGCTTATGGATTTGGAGAGGACCGCTTTGTGCAAAGGCTTTACCACATTGCTTACATTCATAGGGTTTCTCTCCTGTATGTGTGTGCTTATGGGTTTGGAGAGTACTGCTTCGTGCAAAGGCTTTACCACATTGTTTACATTCATAGGGTTTCTCTCCTGTATGTGTTCGCTTATGGATTCCGAGATGACTGCTTCGTGTAAAGGCTTTACCACATTGGTTACATTCATAGGGTTTCTCTCCTGTATGTATTCGTTTATGTATTTGGAGGTCACTCCTTTTTGCAAAGGCTTTAACACAGTGGTTACATTCATATGGTTCGTCTCCTGTATGTTTTCGCTTATGGATTTGGAGAGTACTGCTTTCTGCAAAGGCTTTACCACAGTGGTTACATTCATAGGGTTTCTCTCCTGTATGTGTTCGTTTAAGTCTTTGGAGGACACTCCTTGTTCCAAAGTCTTTACCACATTGGTTACACTCATAGTGTTTCTCTCCATTGTGTATTCTTACATGCCTTTGACTATGACTCTGACATGCAAAGGCTTTACCACATTGAATAAACTCAGAGTGTTGCTCTGCAGAAGAACGTCTTTCATACCTGCAAATACAATTGGCACATGTGAAATTGTTCTCACATTGATTATACTGGTGAGTCTTTTTATCTGTATGAATTCTTTTAAAAATTGGCTTCATTCAAAAGAGCAATCTAATGTTAATGTAATATGCCTTTGTTTGCATTCAAAGGTGTTCTCCTCATTATGGATTGTTTTACATCTTTGAGGATACATGAAATGGGAACAGTATTGATTATCTGGCTCACATTTATAGCATACTTTTTGTATAAAAGGTTATTCACATATTTGAAAAAAAAAGGAAGAACTCAAAGTCTTTGCACACTGATTGCATTCACAAATTTTGTTATCATGACAGTAATACTACATTTGGAACGTGAACAAATGCAAACAGAATATAATTTCTACTACCCTAATTCTCATTATGATTTTCAGCAGTTTGAGTTGGTAAACGTCCCCAAAAATGTTGGGAAACTAAGTACTTATAAACTTACAGCACATTTAGAATGTCACTCAAAGTATGTTATACTGCATATCCTCTTGTTGTTCTGAAAAAGTGAAAGGTATGTGGCATCTTTCAATACCCCTATGCTCAATGTATCCATAGTAACATATGACAACCATATTAAAAGAGAATAACAAGTGTAAAGGTTCCATATTACATTCACACACGTGACTTTTTTCCTCATAGAGATGTAGTATAGCGATTAAGGTTTTTCCACCAAACCATTTTTGAATCTTATGAACTGTCCATCTCACTAAATTTAGCAATGATATTACAAGTATATCATTGAGCTCAGATATACTATGGATTATTTGCTTATTACTAGGTTTTAGACATATACTTGTCACCTAATCACTGTGTGTTCCTTTTGCAATAGCTAAGCGATATGAGACTGAAGACACTCGCACTTGTACAGCATGGCTCTACTAGGCTTGATTTAAACAGTAACATACCTGTTAAGCCATTATTTCTCTGTCTTTGAACTAATGGAAAGTCTTGCAAACAATAATTACATATCTGCCATAGACATATATGATTTTATGAAATTCAATAAACATCCATAACTGAAAGCAGTGCTTATTGTACCCTATTGGTTTTCTTTACTACTTGTAGCACACGTTAAACTTTCTTCATAGGCATTTTCTCATCAGCTTGCAGAGGAAAATTACCTTCCATGACTTCTAGAAGTTTGGAAATGGTCTTCAATTGTATGTTCTTCCCAACTGTAACCTAAACACAGTACCAGAGAAAGTATGTTACATTATTGGCAATTAGGCAACATTTAAGTTACTAACTCCATTGAACTTTAAAACCATGAGTGATTTATTCACCATATTCTTCCTCATTCTCAATTAAAATTACAAAAACAAAAAACAATAACAAAGAAACAGTTGTGCATACATGTTATAAAGTAAAAAAAAAAATCCAATATTACCTATAGCTGTGAGATTCCTATAGGTCTCTACCATCACACCTTTGTAGAGACTCTTCTGAGAAGCATCCAGCAAAGCCCACTCTTCCTGAGTGAAGTTCACATGCACGTCATCATAGGTGACTAAATCCTGTAGGATTTGATAAGTGTGTACAAAACAAAATATACAGACAACAGTGTAAAGGTTTATTTCAAAATGAATATTCGCTGACTGCCCTGCCTACCCACATAGTACTTTTTATCCAGTCTTTCACAGTTGGACAACAAAAACTTAAGTAAATAAATGATCTCTGGGAACCTGATGCCTTAGTTTTAAGATGTTCTGTATGGAACCATGTAGAATGCTGGTAGACATTATTGTTATTGAGATCAAATATGCAAGAGTTCCCTTAAAACTGCAGTTTACTCTCACCTATCCATGTCACAAGAGACCATTTCCATCTCCCCTTCCCTTCTTGTCACATGTTTCCTTCCCTTCTTAGCCCCCAAGTATGGACAGACACCCCCTTCTCAACCATAGCCAATTCTCCCAAAGACCAAGCAGTCTGTCTAAAGAACAAGCCCACTATCTGTTTTCCTAGACAGGACAGTCTCATAGTAGGCCACAGAACTGCCACACAATATCAGGGAAAGCTTCCTCTGCCCATTTCCATGTGACCAATTTTCAACTTTTCTTCAATAACTAAGGCAACTACACCAGGAACAATGTGAACCTGACTAATATTACCTGTGCTAATGAAAGACCCCCGAAGGGAGACCCTCACTCAAGCCTCGGGACAGCCGCGGACCCAAGAAGACACTGAGACCGAACTCAAAATGTTGAAGGCAAGATTTAATAAAGCAACAGCAAGAAAGCACATAGACCAGAGCTCTGGGGTCGAAACTCATACACCTAGTGGTGTAGAGGAGAATCGACGAGGAGCCAAATTTTTCACAGGCTTATACAGGAAAAACTCAAGGGGGGAGAGCGGGGCAGGGAAAGTACAAGTTTACATAACTAAGGGGTTCTGCCAAGGGACAAGGGCTTCTGCCAAGGGATTCTACGTAACTAAGGGGTCATGTCCTATTATTTGGCAATGTACCCGGTTCATTCTGAGGTTGTTCCAGGAGGCCCTTATCTCAAAAATGTTCTTGGAACAGTCTTTAGTTGGGAGGGTTCGAACTCTAGGGTGAGGAGTTCAGGAATGCATTCTGGGGTGAAGAGTTCAGGAGTGTTCTGGGAACACTCTCTAGATGGGAGGGGTCGGGCTCTGGAGTGAGGAAGAGTTCAGTGATTTTGTATTCTTCACTAGTATGTGTATAGAAATAAAATAAAATCATATTTCCTGACTCCAATAAAAGTAACTCAAAGTCACCCCTAAACTGTTATAAATCTGACCCTACAGTTACTACTGATCTGTCTTCTAAACAGAGAGGCCCCATGCTCCAGAGTTCTCTCTGTCATTGTAGATGATCAGAAAGTTGAGCTATTGCTCTATAGCTGTTCATGACCCTTTGTACTTTCAGGCTAAACCAGGCCCTGGGAGCCCATATACAAAACAATGCTGAATGATAACTTAATGTCTGCTTCCTGCCATATGCATTATGCTCCAATCTGTCCTATCCACCCACCCAGCACCATCAACACCTGAGAAACTTCTGCATGTCAGAAGCTCCTTTTGTAACAAGAATTGAAGTTCTGTGAATCATGCCATTTTGACAACAGGGAATAGAAAGATAAAAGGAATCTAATCAAATATTTCTGAAGGATGATCGCTGACAGCTCTTTACTACTACCTTCTAAACTATTTATAAAACTAGTCACACAAAACTGAATACAGAAGGGTCAAGAATTCTAGAAATCAAACCATTACTTTTCCAATGTTGTCCTATGGCACACCAAAGGCAATGCCTGTATATGCACACTGCAGAGTGACATTTAAGTTCCATACCTTGCCACTCCCAGGGCTACCGAGCCACCCCCACCCCTGTAAATCCACACTCAGGAAGAGTCAAAGGACAAGGGCCTCTGTTATGATCACCACATGGACCAACAGAACCACACTATGACCCACAGTCCATTTAGAACCAGCAGATCGGACTCAAATAGCTCTGCAGACTTGCTTCTCCTGTACCATCAATGGAGATTACTATAATAACCAGGGGATGGCTTGTGGTCTTCCAGGCAGCTTATAACACATGCATCTGAGGAGAATCCTGTAGAGAATCTGCAAGCTACCTTCCCCTAGTGTTCCTGATTGTTAGTCCTGCCCATAGTCCCTCATTAGCATGGAAAAGTCAGCTGGGCCTCAGGGCAACAGCAGCTCCTTCCACTGTGGGATCACAGAGCAAAAGATTTAGACAGCTAAAACCTTCCAAGCTAGGCTGTTACACCCTACATGCAGACATAGCCCTAGTCTGGAAAATTTACATTTATAAGAATGTTCTAGTCCTGGAGACCAAGTAATTTCCATTTAAAGGCCCAAGGTCCTTTCTTTATATATTCAATTATGCATGCAATACCCACTACAGCCACCTCTACTTCTTACTGGGGAAGTCCTGCAGCCAACCTGCAATCAAATTCATACATTGACAATAATTTAAAAGTGAATGTGACTATGACTTTTAAAACTAGAAGCAGTTATTGGGCGAGAAAAAGGAAGAAAAAGAAGAAATAAAATGTAAGGACATCACTGCTCCTAGGTATGGTGGAGGAGAAAGTATATTATACACAAAAGAGTGAACATAGCCAGACCCAATTATACCTGGGATAGTATAGAGTAGACATGACCTGGGACCTTGTGGAGAGAGGAAGGAGGGCAGAAGCAAGAGCCAGATCAAGATGATTAATGATAGATGAAAAGCCCAGTTCCTAAATGATTGGATTGCATAAGGAATGGCAGCTGGGAGATTGGCAGTCCTACTGCTGGGGTAGATGGCGAGGTATGCCAGCAATATGGTGTCACAACGAGGGCCTGTGATCTCATTTGACATTGCCCTAATCTGAAAAATGCCCGAAGATGACCAGTATGGAATTTAACTGATTGTGCAAAATTGATTACTTGACTCCTCATGGTGAATGTCAACTACTGCCAAAGCAGAAAGGCCTCACCTACCTTATTCCTCCTCCTTTTCTGTGCTGCAAGTATACCAGCTTCAAAGTTGGTCAGTGAACTCAACCTTATACCTGTCCCTCTTTATTTGTAATCACCTAATTTGTAACCCTGTAACCCAGGGAGGTTAGACAACACTCATTCCCTGGTGTCTTTTGTCTCACTGATCAGTCAGTACCCAGCCTGAAAGCAGTTGTAGGACTGTTTTCCAAGCCCTGGGCAGCAGAGGCTGGATTTAGGAGTTCAAAGCAAGTCTTAACTACATGGCATAAAGAAAGTAGGAGCTACAGGAGATGTTGCTCTAAACAGACAGATATGAAATCTCTTTAAAAACAGGAATGAAATTCTTAATTTTGGGGCAATATTGGAGAACAGAAACACTTAAGAGATCACCCATGGATAGTGAAAATGAAATTTAAAATCTAATACCAAAAATGAACTTTTTAAAAAGAAAAAAATAAATGAAAAAATATATTACTGTACTGATTTGAAAAAGATCATGCCCTTCCTGGTAGAAGGAATGGCAATAATAAGATAGTGTTTGACCTTGCCCCTATGATCTTTGTTAACTACTGAGATCTATAATGTGACACACACAGCTACAGCTAATGGCATGTGTTTATATTTCTGAGATCACTTAAATATGTCACCAAGGTTTGCACATATCTCATAATACAGATCATAAAATGGGAATTCATCACTCACTGGCTCAAGCTAACCTGCCCAAAATAAACACCCACCAATCTAGTTTTACTAATAACCATTCTCTGTTGTAAACTTCTCTCTCAATTTATTATTTGATTTTTTGTGTGAACTTGTAGTGTACTCAGTAACATGTGATCAGGTATTCTGAAAGATTTATAAGTACAGAGGACAAGGAGATATGGAAAAGAGAAAGGAGAAGTTTTTTTGCCCTTCCCCACTTAGGATCTTTTCGCTTTTCCTCTTAGATAGCTTTCATAGGTAACTTTTGACAACTTAGTAAAAACTCCATAACCATTTCTTTGAGTGTCTCATTTTCTTCCTGTGACTTCTGACCTGCAGGCTAAAAGTTAGAGACCAGCAGTTCCTTCTGAGATAGAGCAAAGGCCACACTGCTTAATCCTCTGCTGTTAGGCTACAGGTGTTAATCAACGAAGCCATCAGTCTTCTACCCTCAGAAAGAGCAAGGAAGGTTTTAGGCTCAGGTGCTCAAAGCAAGGCTTAACTACATGGCATAAGGAAAGCCTGAGCTACCGATGTTGCTGTAAACAGAAAGATATGTAATCTCTTTAAAAATAGGAATTAAATTATTGATTTCTGGGAAATATTGGAGAATAGGAAGAAGTAAGAGGTCAGAGCACCTATACATAAAGAAAATAAAAATTTAAAAAATAATACCAAATATTGGCTTTTTAAAAAGATAAATATAATTGAAAACTATGTCACTATACTGATTTGAAAAAGATCAGGCCTATCTTGGTAGAAGGAAAGGCATTTATGAGATAGTGTTTGACCTTGTCCCTAAGTGCTTTGTTAACTACTAAGATCTATAATCTAACACACACAGCTACAGAGAATGGCATGTGTTTTACATTTCTGAGCTCAATTAAATATGTCAACAAGGATTGCACAAATCTACATAATACAGATCCTAAAATGGGAATTCATTACACACTGGCTCAAGCTAACCTGATCAAATAAAACACCCTTCAATCTAGGTTTACTAAATTACATCCATACATGGATACAGTCTGTAAAATTACAAAATCATTCTCAGTCCCTGAATCAGGTCCTTCTCCATAACAGTGACCCCTGCAGCATACTCCCTTTTCCTTTGGTCTGTGACCTAGCTCTTCTCAGCACTCTTTTACCTGACAGTGTACACAGTAAGCTGTTCCTCTGGTTCTCATCCTGCCAAGTATATTTCTCCACACAAGCCCTTGACACAAAGGTTTTGACAAGATGCAGTCTTATAATAAAGTTACTCAGAGGCCACAGCTGGGACCAAAAGGAGAGAGTAGGTCCACAAAGGACCTCACAGATGTCCCCATCTGTCTGGCTGATGCTGACAATCCAGCCTCTGGGAAGAGATATTACACAAGCATCCTTTGCTAAGATGCTTGCTCCTCCTCTTTGTGGGAGATGACATTGCACTTACCATGTCTGAAGTTCTAAGTTTGCCTGAGCTAACCTCACAGCAACCTGCAAAAATAATAAGAACTGATTCCACAGAAACACTGAGATCAGCTGAGTTACACAGAGGAACATGCAGGCTTAGTACCTGGAAGAGTCACCTCCTCTTCTGACTGGCAGCTCCATGTGGAGGCTCTAATTCCCTATTGAGTCTTGAGTGAAGTGAACACCAGGCTTAGGGTTAGAGTGTACTGTAGAGATGCAGCCGAGTGGTTCCAGTCTGGGCCAATCCTTTTCCAGATCTGCAGATTTGCAGTTCAGTAGCACCAGTGTGTCTCCTCCAATAGTCTGTTCTCTCGCAAGCCCTTGGGAGAGGCTAAGATTCCTGATCCTTGCTGCCTAAGTGCCTGCCTCTCCCCTTTCTGGGCAGTGCCCCTGGGTTCACTGCTTTGAAAGTTTGGAGCTTGCCTGAGCTCCAATTCCAGCGCTCAGGAGGCAATTCCCCTTCTTCCTCCTGGAATCAAGGTGGATAGCTTACATTCCCCATCAATCAGCTGAAATTGGAGTTACCAAACTGTCCACAGGTGGTCAGTGCCCGAATATTAGTAACTGAAGAGAGATTTTAGGACATAAGATTTTGTGTTGTGGCTTCAGGCTGGGTCCAGGTAAACTGCAAGTACTTTCACCCAATGGCTATGAGCGAAGGCTCAGAGCAATTAGGACACATGTCAGACACTGTGGAGCACTCTTCTTAATCAGCACATTGTCCTCAGTGGGTTGTCAAAACAAACATAATAACAACAAACCCACACCTATATTGGAAAAATATATCACTGTACTGATATGAAAAAGATCAGGCCTTTCTTAGTAGAAGGAATGATATTAATAAGATAGTGTTTGACCTTGCCCCATGTGCTTTGTTAACTACTGAGATCTATAATGTGACACACACAGCTACAGCTAATAGCATGTGTTTTACATTTCTGATACATTATATCTATATAGTACAGATCCTAAAAGAGAAATTCATTATCACTGGCTCAAGCTAACCTGCACAAATTAAGCACCCACCAATCTAGTTTTATTTAATCACATGCATTATTTAATACATTTAGTGAAATTACAAAAGTATTCATCCTGCCTGACTCTCATCCTTCACTAGAATGGTGACACCTGGAGCAGATTCCCTTAAGCTTTTGTCTATAATCTAGCCATCTCCTGCCCTACTTCACCTGACAGAGATAACAGTAAACCATTGCTTCTGTTCTCTACTGAAGGTAGAAGAAATGAACAGTTCATTATATGACTCAAATGAGCTATTATAAAACACTATTTTGCTACATTCTTTAACTCAAGAATTTAGGAATTTCTATCAAGAGGAAAGCAAGGTCATTGCTCTGGGGAGTAGCAGACCAGGATCAAGGCTACCTAAGTCAACATAGCTTGTCTTAGAAACATCTCTATGAGGGGAAGACGAGACAGCTCTCCCAGAATTAACATGTCATCCCAGAAAGAAATCGCTCCATATACAACTAAAATATTAATTGGGAAAAATTTCTTAATGACAGCAATGGATTCAGCTCTGGCTAATACTCAAACACCAGTGAGCCAAAAACAGGTTTTGGATTCCACATATGCTCTCATCCATAAGTTTCTTTCCTGTTCAGTCCCCAGGTTATTTTGAACAATTTAAATATGGACTAGAGATTACAAATCCTACTTGAGACAGCTAGGAGATTTGCACAACAAAGATACCCAGAATCATTTATTAAGTGCCTCAGAGCCCTGAAATAGCAAGCCATTTTCCTGTGATGGGTTTCTGAGTTGGAGTTCCCAGGAGATGAGGAAAATAGCAAAAGTAGAAGTAGAATTTACAACAGCTGCAGTGGGAAGAGCATACACAAGCTATGTCTTATGCCAAGTAAACTTTTTAAGAGTAGCATCTTGTATCCTACTTACAGGGATAAGTGGAAAGAAATGGAGACCTCTATGAAGTCTGCAGAAACTAGCATACACTGGGAAAAACTCAGGAGAAGTCTAATAAAACAACCCTGCACAAGGGAACTGCCAAGTATCTGAAGAAAAACATTACTGACCAAGCCCCAAGTGGACTTGGGGACCCTACTCAGTGCAGGGAGGGACAGAATTATGGCATAGCACAGCAGAGAGGGAGGTGGAGTTGACTGGCACAGCAGAAGCAGGTTTGCAACTTCCCCTCCTTGCCTGCATTTTTTTGTATTTGCTGGAACCCTCGCACCAAGGCTGGCCAGAAATTTCTGTGGAAAACCTTTGGTACCCAGGCCCATATGATACTAGGGCTACTGAGCTTCCCACACCCCCATTAATCCACACTCAGGAAGGGTCAAAGGACAAGGGCCTCTGCTATGATCACCACATGGACCAACAGAACCACGGTCCTTGGTACCAGCAGATCTGACTCTAACAGCTCTGCAAACTTGCTCCTTCTGGCCTGGCAAAGGAGACACTTTACAATCACCATGACATGGCTTTTGGCCTTCTTCACAGTTTGCAACAGATGGCTCTGAAGAGACTCCCATAAAGAACCCCAAGCTACCTTCCACTAGGGTTCCTGATAGAGAGGCATGGACAGAGTCTCTCATTAGCCTTGAAAACACAGCTGGGACTCAGACAACAGCAGCTCCTCCACTGTAAGATCACAGAGCAAATGATTCAGACAGCTGAAGCTTTCCTGGCTCAGCAATTCTGCCACAGTTGCAGACAGAGCCCTAGTCTGGGAAATTTAAATTCGATAGACTATTCCAGACTCCCAGAGCACTTATTTTCCCTTTTAAAGTCACAGAGTCTTTCTTTGCAATTAAAGAACATTATTAAATTATACAGGCAATGTCCAGTGCAGCCATCTCTGCTTCATACTTGGGAAGCCCTGCAGCCAAACTGCAATCAATTCACACAGTAACAAAAATTAAAAAGAAAACCTCCCGCCAGAAGGCCATCCTGTACTCCAGCCCCGGACCTGACCAAGGACTCTTGCTAGCTTGGGAAGCATTCAGCGACCCCTCTCCCCGACTTCTCCTCCTTTTGGCCCCGAAGCCAGTGCCACCCCGGGGACCCCATTCTGTCCTAAGCTCTTCCGGGGTATCCAGCGTGGGATGCTGGAGACTGGGAACCTGGTGCCTAGAGCTGCCCTTTTCCACCACCCACCGAGTTGGGTCCGTGCCTTCCCATGGCCAGACAGCCACCCCGGGCCATGTGGAAAGCGTCCTGCAGTCCTCCCGCTCCTGCCTGCCCAGAGCACTGGAACTCTGGCTGGAAGTGAGCTCTCCCACTCTCCTCTTTTCCCCACATCGAAGGCACCGCAGGAGATGTCCTGGCACTTACCATGTTTGGAGTTCTGAGCTTGACTAACCTTCTCTCACAACACCCAGTAGAGTCACGCAGAACACATCACACAGAAACTCTCATGACTGCTGAGTTACAGAAAGGAGCTTGCAAGCTTGACCTGGAAGAGCCGCCTCCTCTTCTGACTGGCAGGTCCATGTGGAGGTTCTGATTGGCTATTGAGTCTTGAGTGACATGAGCACCACCCTTAGGGTTAGAGTGTGTTAAAGAGACACAGCATAGAGGTTCCAGCTTTGGCCAAAAGTTTTCCAGATCTGTAGATTTGAAGTTCATTAGCACAAGAACCTCTCGTCCAATTGCTTACCGGTCTGTCCTCCCATCAAGCCCCTGGGAGAACGTAAGACTTCACATCCCTGCTATTCAACTGCCTGCTTCTACCCCCTTGTGGGCAGTAACTCTATGCTTCCCTGCTTTGCAAATTTGGAGCTTGCTTGAGCTCCAATCACAGCACTCAGAAGTTATTTCCACTTCTTCCTCCTGGATTCAAGTTGGATGGCTCTCACAGTCAATAAATCAGATTAGCTTCAAAAGATTTTGCAATGCCTTTCTTCAAGTGTGGGAGCATTGAGATTTTACTCAGGGAATCTAGACACATTTACACATAGGTTTGCCTACTCCTATGAATGTCAAGTTAAATCCTTTTCTGAAGATGGTCAAATGTAAAAACTGAGATATTGAAGGGCATTCTTACCTCATAGTCATCCAGAATCATCCATAAATTATAAAAATGTAGGATATAAATGCATCTGGAAAGTACATCTTGTAGTACAGGTCTTAGCTGTAAATCAAGGGACAGCTGAGAACTCATATTTTGAACTCCACGAAAGTGGGAGCTTGCAATATGGGCGTGGTCAGAAGATGTTAAAGCCTGAAAATGCACCCAAGTGTCGCACCTCTTCCAAAAAGGCAGACCTGTGTTGCTTCCCAAACATTTTCACAAACTAGGAAACATGTATTCAAACTTATGAGTCTACGGGAGCCATATTAATTTAACAACCATCTGTCTCCTCAAACGTGAAAACACCTGTTTATCTAACATGACTCTACCATATCCTAAAGAGAGACTATTATGCTTTCAACATACAATGTCACAAAAGAAGCCTTACCAGAAAGAATCAGAGCATATAAACAATAAACAGAACAAACAAGACCAAAATTCAACAGGGAATCCATCAAAATTAATAGTTTCTTGTTCAGCAACTTGAGATTATGATGAAATTGCATAAGTCACAAGGTCATAGGTATTCCCACTCTTTTAGTTCTGTCACCTGAAGCACACACAGCTTTGTTTCCTCAAAGTCACTATCTTCTTTCAGCTTTCCTCAAAGCTGGTGTTTGTATCTCAAATCTATAATGTATAGCACTCTCTTATTTTATTGAAAGTAGGTTAGTGGGCTACAGGGATCATTCAGTTGTTGTTAAGAGCACTGCTCAAACCCATTTCACTTCCTAGCACTCAAATGGGAGTTCACTCATCTGTAGCTACACTTCTATGAAAATACTTGAGTATAAGCTGGTACGTGGCAATGACTTGGATGGTTACATAAGTGGTACATTTGCTCTAAATCCTGACATCTACATTTAAGATTAATGATATCAAAGTGTACCTCTGTTGCCAAGGACCAAGCCTGGGCTTGGAGAGTGGTAGAGAGAGAAGGGGTATCTGGGAGCATGAAAACAAAGGACTGGTAGTCAAGTCCTGTGACCAAGCTGTCAGTCTATGCTCTGCAGGAGACAGCTTCCCATCCTCCTTTAGCTGTATTCTGTTTTCTTTCTGATCTGCTTGCTCTGCAGGTCTCCAGACAGCTCTCTGTCTATGTTCTGCTGGAGACTCTTCACCAAGCAGCTATCTCCTGCTATTCTAAAAAATTCACTCAATAGTTCATCTCCTGCATACCATAACCAGAATCTATTATTATAACTCTCAACCCAACCATTTACTCCAGGTTTCCTTTTGATGGTCTTAAAATAGCATCCTGTGTCCGCAGGAACTTAATTCTTATGAGACAGCAAGCACACATTTTCTTTTAAACTTACAAAAGCAGATATCTGCCTGCCTCTGTGAAGCATAAAGGCTAAGCTCAAACTGCCTGGGTGCGACCCAGGCTTGAAATTACCATTTCTACCACACATGAGACTAAATTTGCTCTTTCCCAGGCTGATCCTGAAATCAGTAATCTGTCAGCCTTTCTGACCTGTCTAGCCAGTCCAGGTATTCGAGGGTCTCGAGGGGACCTCCTCCTAAGAACCAAATGGAGGGTAGAGAGGGACGAGGGCCTTGTGCGAATAACTACACGGAAACCGTTCTGGAATGCATCAAAGCCCCCAAATGTATTAGCCAGGCCCGAGGTTTAAATGCACAAGCAAAAGGGGAAGTACAGATACTTATCAGTGGGAGGGTAGGGCAATACAAGCAAAAGGAGAAGTACTTATGTGAGGGGGGCAATAGAAATTCTTTTGGCAGCTACACGGGGAAGCAGGAACTTGGTGGTATCAGGGTGTGGTCAGGACATCGGTGATGACCTAGGGCTGGAACATCCCCTGGTTCTCGGAATCCATGTGTCGGTGGCCTGCTTTTGACCCCTTTTCTTCTCGGGGGAAGAGGCCCAATTCAGAGATCAAGAGTTGTCTTAATAGCTCCCAACATCTCCCCCGTTTTAATATTTTTATAAAGGCATATTGTATAATAAATTTGTAGCCACGTTTTTAACGATCGCCTAAATGTCTGTTTGCTCACTGGGTGATTCTCTAAAACCATGAAGGACCCAAGGACAAGTCATCTATGAGGCTTGAATTAATGGTCCCAGTATGTTGGGTATAACCTGGTCCAGCAAAGGGATTTAGGAACGAAGCAAGCTCCATGGGTAGAGGTAGAGGTCTGATCCCCAGTGTGCAATGTTAGGGGCCATGTACAGGATTGACTCTCATGCCCAGAGATTTTTACCCAGAGTAACCCTGACCTGCTCCTGTGCCATTTTTCTTGGGGGAAGGACCCTAGGGCACTCAACCTTCATGCAATCAGACATGCCTCTCAGAGACTAACAGCTTCCAGACTAATCTCTGTGCAGTACTTAGTCTTACAACTCTCACGGGCGACTGCTTCAAGTTCCAACTTTTCTATGTGTCTAGCCTGGGAGGACTGTTTAGTTTCCAGTGTGGCCAGAACGTATATTACCATGTCGGAAGCACAGACTACGGCAATCTATAAATGATTTGTGGCATGAGACTGATGGCCGAATTTAGGGGGAGGGGAATGATCTTACTTAAGCATTTTATGGAAATTGAGTCCCTCTCCCCGAAATGAGGGTGATGAAGCGGTATCTACGTCTGACTCTTTTCTAGTAACCTGCTTGTTATCGCCAACGTCCAGCCAATGGTAATGAACTGAAACAAATGTACTTGAAAGAGATGAATCAATTTGAGATTTAACAAATCGGGTCAATTTTTGAAATGCCCAAGGACCGAAGGAGATCAATAATAGGAGTCCCAATAGGGGCCCTAAAAGGGAGGGCAACAAGGTCAGGGGGAGGTTGAAAACCAGTTTTAGTAGTCCACCTTTCTCCTAGGCCATTGTAAATACGTGTGTATGGGTGTAACTCAGCTATCTATAGTTCTAAGTATCTACTCCGGTTCCTCTTAGGTCTTAAACTTCCTTCTTTTTAGGTGATAGTAGATTCCTGTGTAAGGCAGTGACCTAGCTTTTATTCAAAGTGATAGTGTAATGCCAGAGGTAATTCTGAATGTCACTGAATAGGCAACTTTCTTTCTGAATTCCAAGCCCATGGTCAGCTCAAGGACTTTCTAGGATGCTATCTTTTGCCTCCAAATTTTTATCTATATAATATGTTGCTCTGACAAAGCTATGGAAATATTTCTATGCTTATCATTAACAAAATGTGCAGTATGTAGCTGCTAATCTAAAGCTGTGGTACCTTTTTTTTTTAGAACAGCAGACACCTTTATTACACTACGAGTTAGGCTCATTTGCCTTTCCGGGCTTTGATCTTCCACAGATAGAACTCCAGCTCCTTGCCTTCGAGCACATAGCCGTCTGCTCTGCCACACTGGCCTGGTCGTGAGGCAATACAGGCTAGAAGCTTGCCCTGCTGGAACTGCTCCTCCAGGAGGCTGCTGATTTTGGCATTCTTTTTCCTTTCGTCGTATTTCTTTTGAATTTTCTTTGATCGTTTTTTGTTTAAAATCTCTTCCTCCTCAGGAGTCAGCTTGGCCCCCTTCTTGCGGCCCAGGGGCAGTGCACAGTGGGACTCGTACCACTGTCGGTACGGTGTGCTGTCAATAAGCACGATGCAGTTCTTCACCAGGGTCTTGGTGCGGACAAGCTCGTTGTTGGATGCATTGTAGACAACATCAATGATCCTTGTTTTGCGAGTACAACACTCAGAGCCCCAGGAAAAGTTCCCCACATCCAATCTCAGGGCACGGTACTTCTTATTGCCTCCTCGAACTCGGACTGTGTGTATGCGGCGAGGGCCAATCTTCGTGTTGGCAGCGGGCCGTCCCAGCTCATACTTTCGCTTCTTGTGGTAGGGTTTTTCGCTTACCCCAGGTCTTTCGGCGTTTGTGCCAGTTGTCCTGAAAGATGCCCAACGCTCGGCGCTGGCTGGAAAGAGTGGTAGATACCTTTTTAAAGTTTGCATTTTCAGATTATTAAACCAAGGATCATTTTCTAACTCTAATAGGTCGCAAAACATAAGCAGGTCTCTTACAAAAACATAACAGTAGATTTCTTATCTAAATTAGGATCTACACAATAAATTGATTGACAAGAATTATAATGAATATAAAAAGACTTGCCAAGATTGGCGATCTTAACTCTTAAAGTTATCTAACAATAAGCATATAGGTAAGGTACACAAACTTTCATAGCTATAAGGAGCTGGCCTGAATGACCAAAAACAGTGTCTCTGACGAAAGCATCTTGTACATTCTCTGTACCAGTCATTTTGCCTCATTAGTCAGCTTTTTTAGTTGTTTTTATTTTAAGTTGGCACCAGGTTGGTACTCCTTGCTGCAGCCCATGGTGGAGATACGAAGTTTCTTTATCTGTTTGTAAGTGGCTGCTCTCAGATTTCTCCTCTTTTGTGCACTCAACACAGCTTTCTGGTCACCACTGTCAGGGCACGCACAGGTCACAGGTCAGCCTGTCACATTGGAATGCTCTTGTAAGCATTCTGTGGAAAAAACAGAAACATTCCCCGTTTTCCCCATATTAAGTATCTGAACAGGATCATGGCATGTGCCAATAAGTAGATCCTTATTATCTGCCCTAGACACTATTATATCCAGTTTTTCCAAAAACAAATATGTGATCCAAATAATGTGCACGGGGATATAATTTCTCCCCTTCTTTGTTTTTAAAGAAGATATAGTTTTTAAAGTTTTATAATACCTTGTCTTTGAGAATCATAAAATATCTCAGTAACATGTGTAACATTAAACTGTTGACAAAACATCTCAAATCTTTGGTTGTAATAGCCAGTTTTAATTTGATTTAGAACACCAAGAAAAAAAAAATCAACACAGGCAATGATTAACTATACTTTTAGTTGTTTTTCTTGTTAAAGTAGTTGTAATTAGAAAGACTAAAAAGGTATCAATAGTCATGTGTATATTTTTTTATTAAAAATGAGTATCCTTTTGCAATAATTGATTAAGTATAAGTCCTCGAGAATTAACACCAATGTGTGAAACAGGTAGAAACTGAGGACACTGAGAGCAAATCTTTACAATATGACATGCATATTTATTTATTTATTTATTTATTTATTTATTTATTTATTTTAAGTACCAAATTATTATTTTAAGCCATTACTATTTTGATGATGGAAAGAATGGGATTATATGGCCAATTATTTTTGTATAAGATCTATAATCTACCTGGGATATAAATCTAGCGTGGCATTGTCTTAAGAGCTCTTTTCCAGGCAATCTTTAACATTTTAAAACACCATCTACAGCACATAATTTAATTATCTGTGCTGAAGCAGGCAGAAACTCGAAAGAATAAACATGTGATCAATTCACATATACTTTTTTCCCATAGAAGGGTTGTTTTTAAATACAGTAAATGGGATGCATGCATGCATGAATTTATAGAAGATACAAAAGCATGTATATAAGCAATTTTAACCTATTTTTAGGATGAGTATCAATTTTATTTAAAATGATGGTATGCAATAGGTCAAATATCAATATTTTGCAATAACCAATTGGTGTTTGGAACAAGGAATTCTTAATTAGCACCACAGCAGTTTTATAATAGGATGTTAAAACTTTAAGGTGAAGAAGAATGATTTTACTTTAATGATTTTTCCTGCCAAAGAATAGCTGTGGACACATTTAATAACAATAACTAGAATATGTAGCTAATATTTGATTACCACCAATTATAATCGATACCAATAGATTGTAGAGCTTTTCCTCTACTTTCTCTTAAAGCCTTTTTGGTTCTCACCAGTTAATTTGAATCTCACTTGATAGCACCTAACAAAGGCTTAGGTTCTCCTGTGGTCAGTTTAAGGTAAGGTCTTTAGCCAATTAACATCTCCTGGAAGCTTTTGAAAATAAAATTTTAAAGCAAATTTTACCACAATTTTCCAGTATAACTAAAACCCTAAATATTAAAAATATTGCCTCTGAATCTTATGGAGCAACAATTATTCCCCAGAACTTTAAACTTTCCTTTAGAGGCATTGGCTAATAGAATACTTTTCATTTAGGAAACAATATATACTGAAAGAGTTAAACTTTGTTTCTTGTATTGAAGCAGACAATAAAAATTTCTTACATATTGTAAAGCTATTTAGCCATACCTACAGGCAAAATTATCTAGTGATCACCAGTTCATTAAAAGCAAAACTCTTCGAATTTAAGCATTATTTTAAACATCTGAATAGATCTGCAACAAAGCTAAAAAGAAATTCCCTTGAACACAGGGCAAACTTTCTCAGGCACTGTTTACAAGATAAAAGAAGGTTACAAGCTTTTTTTGGGCTGCCTTGAGCCTTGCATTAACTCAAACATAAAATATTTTTTAATCTGAGCATTTTGGCCTTCCTGTAATAAGGACCGATTTTAGAGGAACAATTTAACTGTCTATGACTCTAATTTTTGATACTCTTTTTTAAAGATGATTACTCTTATAATTAGCTTAATTACAATATACAGGTGAATTAAAGATCTTAAATTTGAAATCAAACTGCAAGCTGCAGTCAATGGAACACTGGCAATTTTAACCATAATTTTTAAGTTTCTGTTGCAATATTAGAATATAACTTTTGGAAAGCAAGACCCAATTTTAAACAATTTATTCTCCTTAAAATCAATACTAGAAACATCACTATCACGTTACAAAGTTTGGCTGCCAATTCATGAATGCATGACAGTGTAAATTTTAATGTTCTGTTAAAGAGACATTGTTTTAAAAACTTATCTCTATAAGTCTACTTTTTAGGATAAGAATTACATAAAATATTATGTCAATTTAGGAGTATCTTTAGAGGAGTAATTTTCTGGGCGGGTTTATGCCAGGTGCTTTTGTTTGAAAATGACTCTAGCCCTGAGTTACTACTTAAGCTAACTTTGTAACCAGTGTTATACCTTTTTAATCATACCCAAATAACTTATTAGCCAATTCTCTATGACCAAGATATGCAGATTATATTTATACCTTTAAGACCAGTCAAAACCCAAATGAAGTGGCTACACAAATCTTATAAATTTAGATCAACCAAAGAATTTTACTTTTTATAGCTATACTTATAAGATAAAAACACACTTTGTCATTTGCTAAACACAATACTCACAAAATTGTAGAGAATTTTTTAGGGAAAAAAACCAACTATCAACTTATTTGCCTTAGAACTAAGAGTTTGCAGATTCCTTTTCTTTAAAAACAAATTTTTCAGCAGGACCTCTCCTGCTGTGCTTGATGTTTGGCTAAAGGGAGGGGCCTCTGATCCTCAGTTGTGCAAACTGAGAGTGATTTAGCAGGTAAAGTTTTAACCATTTTATTTTCTTTAACATGAAACATAAAACAGCCAGTCATTCAGACAACGAAACAATCATTCGGACAATGAAACAGAAAACATACATGAATTGACATGTGATTGGTGCACCAAATATAGGCAATAGATAGAGGGTAGAGAACTTCTCCTGTAGGGGCCAGAGAGAATAAAACAGGGCATCCCCCGATTTCTCTCTGTCCCTGGGAGAGTTCTAAAATCCATTTTCCTCTATCCCTTCCTTTCCTTTCCTGCTTGTAAGAGGCAGCTTGTCAAACCAAGATTAAAATCCAAAATTTTCTAACAGCTCTGGCAAGCATCTAAAACTTCTAATTTATTTAATCTGAGGGCAAATTTTTGAGAAAACACACAATCTCTATACACTAAATGTCTCAAATAGCCTAAAAGTTTACCATGCTGAATCTTTTTTGAAGCCATTATCAGTGCACACTTAGTCAAATATTTTATAGCCATCTGCAAAAACGCTCTCTATTTTTTGCAACCAACAAAAACACCATCGGCAAAATGAATTATATATGTTTTAGGAAATGATTTCTTAACTTCCAATAAAACCTAATCTATGAATTTTTTGACACATTGCAGGATTGGGGAGTTGTAAATAAGGTAACAGTAATAATTGAGCTATATTTTGACCATTATGAAGTCTCTTTAAAACCCATTTTTATTTACTCTAAACGTGTTATTGCAAATCTCTAGCAAGGGCCTCGCGGAAGCATGCCTGGGCCCAACACACAACTTCCTACGCCAGAGAGTTCTGTCAAGGTAAGCTGAACTGACTCAAAGGGAAGCTGCCTAGCATCTGAAAGCAGGGTAAAATTTCCAAATAAGGCTATGCCCTCATAAAAGGGCACGGGGAAGCAGAAAAGCACATCCAGCAATCTTTAAATTCTGACGCATTATCTCTTTGTGTCTTATCCAACAAGGCTAAAGCAGAAGCATTCAATATAGACCACAGTAAATCAGTGGAAGAGCCCCCCCACCTTTGTCCAGGCCCATCGAGGCCTCGGTTTATCCAGGTCTGCGTGCTTGGCCATGGGCAGGCCTGCAATGGCAGAGTGTTCTTGCTCAGACCTGCCGCCTTAGGCCGCAGAAGCCCCGAAGGCCCAGCCTTGGCCTTCAGGCCTACCTGGTGGCTGCCTCGAGGGCGAGGGCACCTGGCGTCTGCCAAGGTAGGGACCTAGGCTGCTCCCGGGCCCCTCGGGCTCACCTGGCATGGCCGAGGCCATGAGGGGCTCGGGGCGAAGAAGGCCGAACTCTCGAGCTTGATGTGCTTTCTGCTGAAACCCTGCACAATCTCCCGTGGGGCGTAGGGGGTTGTCTGCAGTTGTTATTGGGGAGACGGGCCTCGCAGGGGGGCCCTCTGGCCGTTTCCCTGGACCTTAGTTACTAGGGTGTTCTGTCTTTGTGTAGGGCATTCTCTAGCAAAATGTCCAGGTTGGTTGCATCTATAGCAAGTTTTTTCTCCTTTATTTAGTTGTAGAGCAGCCCCAATGGCCAGGTTAATAGACTTAGAATCTTGTTGAGAAAACACATCTACCTGATTACAAAGTTTGATCATACCATTTATATCTAAACTTTTAGTTTTACTTCTCAGGGCAGCCCTAAACTCTGACTTCCAAGTTAAATATTTGTCTCTAGTGAGGACAGACTGAACAACTTTATTTCATTCATTGGGTATCAAGTAGCCTTCCCCTGCTAAACCTTCTAATATAGATACTGTGCGCCAGCAGCTTAGTTTCGCTTTTGCGAGATGGCGATCGGGAGTTTTCTAAAAAATCTTCAGTAAGGACTAGGAGGCGAGCACCTTCTCCACCCTCTTCTGCCTGTTTAAGGAGATCTCTGATGATTCCCCAATTGCTAAAAAAAGGACTCAGGGACATCTTCTTGTTTTATCAAAGCATTAATATCTTTGCCTACTTTATTCTAAGTTAAAGGGTGTATTTCTGAACCATTCAATACCAGCCATGGACATCTCTTGTCCACAAAACAAAAAAAAAAAAAAAAAACTTTATTAAATCCTTTTTTTTTTAACTCTTATCCCTCTCTCCTTAAGAGAACCCTTCATCTCTTGAATAAAGACTGCCTCTTTGGACAGAACCTTCCCCATGGTTAATGGGACAACAACTGAATGCCTAGGCTTACCTCTCCGATGTCCGATGTCCGTCCGTGACACTCTAGTGAAGTGGTGGGGGACTCTCCCACTGTCTCACTGTCTGCGTGGTACCTCTTTAATCCATTGTTCAGAGGGTGGTCGTACCTCGTGCCCCATGTCTGGTGCCACTTGACCGATCCAGCAGGTCCACTTATTCGAGGGTCTCGAGGGGACCTTCTCCTAAAAATCAAATTGGGGTGGTGGTGGTAGAGAGAGAGACGAGGTTCTTGTGAAAATAATGACACGGAAACGTTCTGGATTGCATCAAGACCCCAATGTATTGAGAAAGGCCCAAGGCTTAAATGCACAAGCTAAAGGGGAAGTACAGATACTTATCAGCGGGAGGAGTGGGGCAATACAAGCAAAAGGAGAAGTACTTATCAGTGCGGGGGGGAGGGGGCAATAGAATTGCACATTCTTTAGGCAGTTACTCGGGGAAGTAGGAACTTGGTGGTATCAGGGTGTGGTCAGGACATCAGCAATGGTGTGTAGGTGGCCAGCTTTTGACCCCCTTTTCTTCTCAGGGGGAGAGGCCCAATTTAGAGATCAGGACAATAGTGTTGTCTAAATAGCTCCCAACAGATGTGAAGTAAAAATTTATTTATTTCCAGGCCAATCCTGCAGTCTCCTCAGAATTAGGAGAGAATAGCAGCCCTGAGTGAAAAAAGAGGAAATTTTATATTTAAACTCAAGGCCAAGGTTCATAGTAGGCAATTACAAAGTTAGAATTGCTTTGCAGTTAATAATTTAGTTAAAAACCTGGCAGCTCTAAAACCATACCATGAACACTGGAAACAATTTACACCCTGTAAATCTCAAGATTATTGGGGAAAAACAAGTCAAAACGAAAAGTTGTCCTTTAACATAGAACATGATTAGAGAAAATACCATAGTAAACATAGGAATTACTGAATGTTTTTCTTTAGGATTAATTTGGAACAGGAAAAAGAATAGTCTTTAACTGGCCCTTAAAAAATATAGTTTAGAGCTGGGCGGTGGTGGCACATGCCTTTAATCCCAGCACTTGGGAGACACAGGTAGGCAGATTTCTGAGTTTGAGGACAGCCTGGTCTACAAAGTGAGTTCGAGGACAGCCAAGGATATACAGAGAAACCCTGTCTCGAAAAACCATATATATGTATGTATATGTTTGGATTGTTTAGAATCCTTTTTATTTTGAGACAGGCTCTCATTTAGAATGCAGCTGACCTTGACTCAGTAAATAAACTACAATTTAAAACACCTATTGGATCTGTAATAAAGAGTAGTATATATTTAATCCTGTGTTTTGGGCCACCATTACTTAAATGAGAGTCTTCAATACAAGATGGACCTGATTCATGATTTGGTATTGGGTGGTTTAGAAGTAAAGGAGAATGTTCATAAAGGGGTTGCTTCTTCAGGGAAGTCTATAATTGTCAATCTTGGGATTATTCCTAACTTCAAAGACACAGGACAGATTATAACTGCTCTAGAGATAAAGTTTGAACAATATTCCATCCTGGTTCCTATAGTTGGAAGGGGTGACTTTCTGGGTTCTGACCTTCCATACAACACGTGTGTATATTGACTTTTCTATTGTTATCAAAAAACACAGCATGGACAAACAAATTATAACTTAAGATATAAAATCAGGCTTACAGTGCCAAAGTGTTAGAGTCAATCATGGCAGCATAAACACATGACATCAGGCAGAGATGAGAATTCATATTTTGAACCACAGGCAAGAGGTAGCTAGCGATATGGGCATGGTCAGAAGATGTTAAAACCTGAAAATGTACCCATGTGACAGACCTCTTGCAAAAGGGCCACATGTATGCTCTCTGTCCCAAAGAACTCCACAAACTAAACCTAAGTTTTCAAACATATGAGTCTATGGGAACCACTCTCATTTAACTACTACAAGTTTTTCTAGAAGTAAAAACTATTTTTATCTGACCACACTGTACCATATCCTTAAGAGAGCCATTATGTTTCCAACATACAGTGTTATAATAAAACACACCTTACCAGAAAAAAAAATCAGAGGATAGGAAAGAATGAACAGACCAAACAAGACCAAAATTCAGCAGGGAAAACACCAAAACTTATAGCTTCTTGTTCAGCAATTTGAGATTATGATGAAATTGCCCTGACTCTATGGTCTTAGGTAGTCCCACTCCTCTAGCTGTGTCACCTCCTGCATACATAGCTTCTTTTTTTAAAAAAATAAAAAAAGATTTATTTATTATTTTTATGTAAGTACACTGTACCTGTCTTCAGACATCCCAGTAGAGGATGTCAGATGTCATTATAGAAGGCTGTAAGCCACCATCTGGTTGTTGGGATTTGAACTCAAGGCCTTCAAAAGAACAGTCAGTGTTCTTAACTGCTGAGCCATCTCTCCAGCCCCAACATAGCTTCTTTCCTACATACGCCACTACCTTCCTGCAGTTGTCCTCAAAGCTGGTCCTTGTATCTTGAATCTTTTGTGTATAATATTCTCTTTTATTCTATTGAAAGGGGGTTAGTGGACTGCTCAGATCATTCAGTTCTTTTTTTTTTTTTGGCAATTTTTTAAAGATTTAATTACTTATTTTTTGTAAATGAGTACACCATAGTGGTCTTCA
Source organism: Mus musculus (assembly GCF_000001635.26). Classification (NCBI taxonomy): domain Eukaryota; kingdom Metazoa; phylum Chordata; class Mammalia; order Rodentia; family Muridae; genus Mus; species Mus musculus. Next base: position 177,452,021 of record NC_000068.7, on the reverse strand, counting down.
AACACACCAAAAGAGAGCATTGGATTCCATTACAGATGGTTGGGAGGCACCATGTGGTTGCTGGGAACTGAATTCAGGATGTCTGTAAGAACAGCTAGTGCTCTTAACCACTGGGCCATCTCTCCAGCCCACAAATGTCATTTTAGCATTTGAAAATCTATTAAAAACAAATTAATTAAGTCATTATCTAGGCTCATATACCTCAAATTCCTGTTTATTAATTTTCTGTATTTTTCTTGAGCATTGTTCATAGTACACAATAAATAGTATTTCAATCTGATGAATGCTTATACTGGAAACACCAGCTTTCTGACAGTATGAAGTCACCGGAAAACTGAGTAATAACTAAGCAAAAGTGTTAAATAAAATAATACTCACACCTACATTAAGAACCTATTTGTTGTCAGATATTATCAAATGGATATACAGAAAATACTCATAGTGAAGAAAACGAAGTCTTCTGTGTAACATAATATATAAAACTGAGAGACAGTCCCTAAAAACAGAAAAGCTAAACATATCCATGTAATATTAGAACTCATTTAGGCACAATTGTTTCAACAAAAAGAAAAAACTAGAAACATTGTCATATGGCAACAAAGAGAACAAAAAATTTGGATGGCGCCTCCATAAGAGACAAAGAACAGCACTTGCCATTGACACCAAAAATTGAAGGTAAAATAGCCAAGCTCTCCAATACATTCAACTGTCAATCCCTGGTGAAAGACTTTTTTTTTCCTTCCAATTTTTCATTAGGTATTTACTTTATTTACATTTCAAATGCTATCCCAGAAGTCCCCTAAACGTTGCTTTCCCCCTACCCCCATGCTCCCCTACCCACCAACTCCCATGTCTTGGCTCTGGTGTTTCCCCTGTACTGGGGCATATAAAGCTTGGAAGACCAAGGGGCCTCTCTTCCCAATGGTGGCCGACTAGGCCATCTTCTGCTACATATGCAGCTAAAGATACGAACTCTGGGGGTAGTAGTTAGTTCATTTTGTTGTTCCACCTATAGGGTTGCAGACCCCTTCAGCTACTTGGGTATTTTCTCTAGCTCTTCCATTGGGGGCCCTGTTTTCCATCTAATAGCTGACTGTGAGCATCTACTTCTGTGTTTGCCTGGCACTGGCATAGCCTCACAAGAAACAGCTATATCAGGGTCCTTTCATCAAATTCTTGCTGACATATGCAATAGTGTCTGCGTTTGGTGGATGATTATGGGATGGACCCCCGGGTGGGGCAGTCTCTGGATGGTCCATCCTTTCATCTCATCTCCAATCTTTGTCTCTGTAACTCCTTCCATGGGTGTTTTGTTCCCAATTCTAAGGATGGGCGAAGTGTCCACACTTTGGTCTTCCTTCTTCTTGTGTTTCATGTATTTTGCAAATTCTATCTTGGGTATTCTAAGTTTCTGGGATAATATCCACTTATCAGTGAGTGCATATCATGTGAGTTCTTTTGTGATTGGGTTACCTCACTCAGGATGATTTTGTTGACAGGACCCTGACTTAGCTCTCTATTGTGAGTCTATGCCAATGCCTGGAAATACAGAAGTGTATGCTCACAGACATCTATTGGATGGAATATGGGGCCCCTACTGAAGGAGCTAGAGAAAGTACTAAAGGAGCTAAAGGCGTTTGCAACCCTATAGGAGGAACAACGATATGAACTAAACAGTAATCCCAAGAACTCTATGCCTCTAGTTGCATATGTATTAGAGGATGGCCTAGTCGGCCATCAATGGGAGGAGACACCCTTGGTATTGTGAAGATCATATGCCCCAGTACAGGGGAATGCCAGGACCAAGAAGTGGGAGTGGGTGGGTTGGGGACCAGGACGTGGGGAATGTATAGGGTACTTTGGGGATAGCATTTGAAATGTAAATGAAGAAAATATCTATAAAAAATTGTTTTTGGAAAAAAAAAAGAAATGTTCAAAGCCCTTACTCATCAGAGAAATGCAAGTCAAAACAACTCTGGGGTTCCATTTTATACCCACCATAATGGTTAAGATCAAAAAACTCAAAAGATTACACATACTGGCATGGATGGGAAGCAAGGAGAACACTCCTTCATTGATGTTAGGATTATAAACTTATATAACCACTCTGAAAATCAATTTGGTGGTTTCTGAGAAAACTTGACACAGTTCTACCTCATGACCCAGCTCATGACATTGTATTTTAAATGCTTTATGTTCATCAAATACCACCAATTGTGTGCAGAATTTCATTCAAATATTTGTACTGGAAAGGAATTCCCAAAAAATATTTCTAAAGAAATTACAATGATCAAGTTTTTCTGCTCAAAATGAATCATAGAGTCAGATGAATATGTTTGATTGTCAAAGGTATTTTTGTTGCTTCCTTCTCACATCAAAATTTGGGAAGATGCTGTAACCACATGTATAACCTTCCACATGCAAAGGTTTCTCTGTGTATTAAAAAAGGCTGTTATACTAAGTGCTTTAGAAAACATCAAAATGATTAGTCATCATCATCAAGGAAGCTTGATCTCTAGATTGTACTTAAAGTTCTGGTAGAGGTGAGAGAATCCCAAGACACAAAGGGAGGGACCATAGATGAAATGACCAACAGTGGAGAGAGGGAACATGTAGAATCCACCTACAGTATAATGACTGGACATTACATGAACGGATGGGATTGCCATCCAAAAGTCAAAAATTCTGACCCAGAATTGTTCCTTTCTAATAGAACTTCAGAGACAAAAAAGGAAAAGAGACTGAGGGGAAGGCGGTTCAGTGACCAGAACAAATTGGGATCCTTCTCATGGGGAGCCTCCAAGGCCTGACACTGCTACTGATTCTACAGTGTGCTTATAGGGTGGAGCCTAGCAAGGCTGCCTCCTGAGAGGACCAACAAGCAGCTGACTAAGCAGATACTTACACCCATCCAATGGTTTGAAGTCAGGGACTCCTGTGGTTGAAGTAGGGAAAAGCTGAAAAAGGCTGATGACCCTGAAAAGGTCAGCTCAGGAACTTTGGGAAGGTCATGAAACACTTGCCCTTACAGAAGGGAGAGGCCATTAACATTCCTCAGACCACAGGGCAGGGACCAACCTAGGGGTGGGGACACATTCCACAGGATAGACCTTTGTACACCTTCAGATGTGGGACATTCTAGTTACCTCATTCCCTAAAGACCAATCAGTTTAAATGGTGCACTATTTTACCAATAATATTGTGCCTAGATGTTGGTGCTCAATTTTTTTAAATTTTTTTTTTTGAGACAGGGTTTCTATATATAGCCCTGACTGTCCTGGAACTCAGGCTGGCCTTGAACTCAGAAATTTGCCTATCTCTGGAAGGAGAAAAGAAGGAAGAAAGAAAGAAAGAATGAAAGAGAGAGAGAGAGAGAGAAAGAAAGAAAACAAGTCAAATCAAATCAAATCAAAACAATAATATGTACATATTCCTTTAAGGAATATCCAATGTCCTCCCAGTTAAAGCTAATGACTGCATGGTGATCACAAGTCCAGGAGGCAAAGGTGTGGCTAATGTTTCAGCAAAATGGTAAATGCTGGGACCTTTGTGACTTCCCTTTAAAGCTTGGAAAAGACATATAAAAACATGGGTTCAAAACATGTTAATTCCTCAAAAAATAATGATGCAATTTGAATCATGAGGGTCTTCACAAATCTAAAGGAAGAAAAGCACTTGTCTTGTAGCTAACTTGTCAGAAAGATACTAAGGAAGGAGATAAAGAGATTTAGGGAGTGGTGATCACAGGAGATCCCATTCTCCCATTCAGCTTTTTTTTTTTTAAATGTTTTTAAAGGCAGACAGATTCCTGAGTTCAGGATCAGACTGGGACAGAGCAAGCAGAGCAAGGTTAAACCCAAATGTTATAGAAAAGGTAACTTCAGAACTGTTTCAGCTAGTTTAACATCCCTGCTTAACAAATGTGGGTTCATTTCTGGGTCTTCAATTTTATTCCATTGGTCTACCTGCCTGTCACTCTACCATTACCATGCAGTTTTTATCACAATTGCTCTGTAGTACAGCTTTAGGTCAGGCATGGTGATTCCACCAGAGGTTCTTTTATCATTGAGAAGAGTTTGCTATCCTAGGTTTTGTGTTATTTCAGATGAACTTTCAAATTACCCTTTCTAATTCATTGAAGAATTGAGTTGGAATTTTGATGGGGATTGCATTGAATCTGTAGATTGCTTTTGCAAGATAGCCATTTTTACTATATTGATCCTGCCAATCTATGAGCATGGGAGATCTTTCCATCTTCTGAGATCTTCTCTGGTTTCTTTCTTCAGAGACTTGAAGTTCTTATCATACATATCTTCAGTTCCTTAGTTAGAGTTACACCAAGGTATTATTTGTGACTATTGAGAAGGGTGTTGTGTCCCTAATTTCTTTCTCAGCCTATTTATCCTTAGTGTAGAGAAAGGTCATTGATTTGTTTGAGTTAATTTTATATCCAGCTACTGAAGCTGTTTATCAGGTTTAGGAGTTCCCTGGTGAAATTTTTAGGGTCATTTATATATACTATCATATCATCTGCAAATAGTGGTATTTTGACTTCGTCCTTTCCAATTTATGTCCCGTTGATCTCCTTTTGTTGTCGAATTGCTCTGGCTAGGACTTCAAGTACATATCGAATAGGGTAGGGAGAAAGTGGGCAGCCTTGTCTAGTCCCTGATTTTAGTGGGATTGGTTCAAGTTCCTCTCCATTTACTTTGATGTTGGCTACTGGTTTGCTATGTATTACTTTTATTATTTTTAAGTATGGGACTTGAATTCCTGCTCTTTCCAAGACTTTTATCATGAATGGGTGTTGGATTTTGTCAATTGATTTCTCAGCATATAATGAGATGATCATGTGGTTTTTGTCTTTGAGTTTGTTTATATAGTGGATTATGTTGATGGATTTCCATATATTAAACCATCCCTGCATTCCTGGGATGAAGCCTAATTGATCATGATGTATGATCCTCTTAGGAATGCTTTCATTGTGTCCCATAAGTTTGGTTATGTTGCGACTTCATTTTCATTAAACTCTAAAAAGTCTTTAATGTCTTTCCTTATTTCCTCTTTGACCAAGTTATCCTTGAGTAGAGTGTTGTTTTCAGCTTCCACCTGAATGTTGGCTTCCTATTACTTATGTTGTTATTGAAGATCAACCTTAGTCCAGTGGTGATCTGATAGGATGCATGGGATAATTTCAATAATCTTGTATCTTTTGAGGCTGTTTTTGTGATTGATTATATATGGTCAATTTTGGAGAAGGTACCATGAGGTGTCAAGAAGAAGGTATATCCTTTTGTTTTGGGATAAAATGTTCTGTAGATATCTGTTAAATCCATTTCTTTCATAACTTTTGTTAGTTTCTCTGTGTCTGTTTAGTTAGTTTCCAGGATCTGTCCATTGATGAGAATGGGGTGTTGAACTCTCCCATTATTATTGTGTGAGGTGCAATGTGTGCTTGGATCTTAAGTTTCTTTAATAAATGTGGATGCCTTTGCATTTGGAGCATAGATATTCAGAATTGAGAGTTCCTCTTGGAAGATTTAACCTTTGATGTGTATGAAGTGCCCCTCTTTGTCTTTTTTGATAACTTTGGGTTGGAAGTTGATTTTATTCGATATTAGAATGGCTACTCCAGCTTGTTTCTTCAGACCATTTGCTTGGAAAATTGTTTTCCAGCCTTTCATTCTGAGGTAGTGTCTGTATTTTTCCCTGAGATGCGTTCCCTGTAAGCAGCAAAATGTTGGGTCCTGTTTATGTAGCCAGTCTGTTAGTCTATGTCTTTTTATTGGGGTATTGAGTCCATTGATTTTAAGAGATATTAAGGAACAGTAATTATGCTTCCTTGTATTTTTGTTGCTAGAGTTGGCATTCTGTTCTTGTTGCTATCTTCCTTTAGGTTTGTTGAAGGATTACTTTCTTGCTTTTTATTGGGCATAATTTCCCTCTTGTGTTTGGGTTTTCCCTTTATTATCCTTTGAAGGGCTGGATTCGTGGAAAGATAATGTGTGACTTTGGTTTTGTAATGGAATACTTTGGTTTCTTCTTCTATGGTGTGATGGTTCGTATATTCTTGGACCAGGGAGTGGCACCATTTGGAGGTGTGGCCTTGTTGGAATAGGTGTGACCTGGTTGGAGTAGGTGTATCACTGTGGGTGTGGGCTTAAAACTCTCACCCCAGTTGCCTGGAAGTCATGCTTCCACTAGCAGCTTTTGGATGAAGACATAGAACTCTCAGCTCTGCCTGCGCCATGACAGCATGGATGCTGCCATGCTCCCACCTTAATGATAATGGACTGACCTCTGAACCTGTAAGCTAGCCCCAATTAAATGTTGTTTTTTATAAGACTTGCCTTGGTCATGGTGTCTGTTCAGAGCAGTAAAACCCTAACTAAGACATATGGTAATTGAGAGTTTGGCTGGGTATAGTACCCTGGGGTGTCATTTGTGTTCTCTTAGTGTTTGTATAACATCTGTCCAGGATCTTCTGGTTTTCATAGTCTCTGGTGAGAAGTCTGGTGTAATTCTACTAGGTCTGCCTTTATAGGTTACTTGACCTTTCCCCTTACTGCTTTTAAAAGTCTATCTTCATTTAGTGCATTTGCTGTTCTGATTATTATGTATCGGGAGGAATTTCTTTTCTGCTTCAGTCTATTTGGAGTTCTATAGACTTCTTGTATGTTCATGGGCATCTCTTTCTTTTGGTTAGAGACATTTTCTTCTATAATTTTGTTGAAGATATTTACTGACCTTTTAAATTGAAAATCTTCATTCTCATCTACTCCTATTATCCGTAGGTTTGGTCTTCTCACTGTGTCCTGAATTTCCTGGATGTTTTGAGTTAGGATCTTTTTGCATTTTGCATTTTCTTTGATTGTTGTGCCCATGTTCTCTATGGAATCTTCTGTCCCTGAAATTCTATCTTCCATCTCTTGTATTCTCTTGCTGATACTCCCATCTATGGTTCTAGATTTCTTTCCTAGGGTTTCTATTTCCAGCGTTGTCTCACTTTATGTTTTCCTTATTGTGTCTACTTCCCTTTTTAGGTCTAGTATGGTTTTGTTCATTTCCATCATCTGTTTGGATGTGCTTTCCTGTTTTTCTTTAAGGACTACTACCTGTTTGGTTGTGTTTTCCTGTTTTTCTTTAAGGACTTGTAACTCTTTAGCAGTGTTCTCCTGTATTTCTTTAAGTGAGTTATTAAAGTCCTTCTTGATGTCCTCTACCATCATTATGAGATATGCTTTTTAATCTGGGTCTAGCTTTTTGGGTGTGCTGGGGTGCCCAGGACTGGCTGAGGTGGGAGTGCTGGGTTCTGATGATGGTGAGTGGTCTTGGTTTCTGTTAGTAAGATTCCTACGTTTGCCTTTCGACACCTGGTAATCTCTGGAGTTAGTTGTTATAGTTGTCTCTAGTTAGAGCTTGTTCCTCTCGTGATTCTGTTATCGTCTATCAGCAGACCTGGGAGATTAGCTCTCTCCTGAGTTTAAGTGGGTAGAACACTCTCTGCAGGCAAGCACTCCTCTTGCAGGGAAGGTGCACTGATATCTGGCATTTGAACCTGCCTCCTGGCAGAAGATGAAGGCCCAAAACAGGGCCTATCCCAGAAGCTGTTAGCTTCTGTAGTCCACACTCTCACCTGCTCATACTAGTCTCGGTGGGTTATTCTGAAAGTTCCCAATACCCTTCCTCAGCTCTGCTTCCCTACCCACCCACTCCCACTTCTTTGCCCTGGCATTCCCCTGTACTGGGGCATATAAAGTTTCCAACACCAAGGGGCCTCTTTTCCCAGTGATGGCCGACTAGGCCATCTTCTGTTACATATGCAGCTAGACATATGAGCTCTGGAGATACTTTATACAGGCACTTAGCACTATATACTTTACTCTTAGGGCTGCTTTCATTGTGTCCCATAAATTTTGGTATGTTTTGCCTTCATTTGCATTTAATTTTATACAGTCTTTAATATCTTTTTTTTTCTTTCATTTCCAGAGATCATTGAGGTGTTCAATCTCCAAGTGTATTTAGGCTTTAGGTTTTCTGTTGTTATTGAAATCCAGCTTTATTCATATTGTCTGATATGATACTATTACTTCAATTTTCTTTCTTTTTTGAAGATTTATTTATTTTATGTATATGGGTACAATGTCGCTGTACTAATGGTTATGAGCCATCACCTGGTTGCTGGGAGTGAAGGTTGCTTACTTTGCTCAGCCACGATGGCTCAGGATCTGCTTGCTCCAGCCTGAAGTTTTATTGATTATTATATGTAAGTACTCTATAGTTGTATTCAGATGCAACAGAAGAGGACATCAGGTCTCATTCTGGATAGTTGTATGTTGTGGTAAATCTCCAACCCAAATATGCCCTGTCAATGATAACACAACACAGTTAATATGAATACAAGCTGTATGCTTAGACTGGGCAGATCTACTGCTACACAACCATCTTCTCCATCTATGAGACCCCTTAGAACTTGGGTTTCTCTAGGCCATGTGCTTTTCTGCTCTGCTTTTCTTCTTCCTCCTCCTCTGCATCCTCTCCCTCTCAAATTTTCTCCTTCTTCTCTCTCTCACCTTCTGCTCCACCTTCCCTTTGATCTGCCCAATCATCAGCTCTCCTTTATTTTACAAATGAAGGTGGGAAGCAGGTTTACAGGAAATCACCTGAGTGCTGACTCATTCCTTATTCACAACCACTCACAGGAGAATGGAATTAACATCTAATATAATTAGCTCCAGGGCTATTCACAACAGTTGGGAGCCACCAAGTGGTTGATGGGATTAGAACTCAGGACTTTCAGAAGAGCAGTTAGTGTTCTTAACTGCTGAGCCATCTCTCCAGCCCCACTTCAATTTTCTTTATCTGTTGAAACTTGCTTTGTGGGTGACTACATGGTTCTATTTGGAGAAGAATTCATGAGGTGCTGAGAAGAAGTTATATTGCATTGTGTTTGGGTGGAACATCCTATAGATGTTTGTTAAGTCTATTTGATTCATAGTGTCTGTTAGTTTCATTATCTCTCTGTTTAGTTCTTGCATGTTCACATGCATGTAGGGATCAAGGCTGGGTGCCTTCTTCATTCAGACCCCACCTTCTGTATTCAGCCAGTTCTCTCTCTGAACCTGAGTAGACTAGCTTGCAGGCAAGCCCTGAGGTTGCTCCTGTCTCTGCCTCACCAGTGCTGGGATTACAGCAAGTGCTACCACTCTCAGATTTTATGTGAGTACTTGGGATCTGAACTTGGGTCCCTGTGTTGATGCTTGTGAAAGAACCACAACGTGAGGACTCCCCCACGTTCTGACTCAGGAGAGGTGACACCCCAAATCACTCATGAGTAAAGGTCTTACTGCAAACTGCAAGAGGACTTTTATTATCAAGAGTGCTCTCGGGCTCACGGTCATAAACCACACAGGGGTAGAGAACCGTGGCTCCCCGAGTATCTGGGTAAGGGGGTATTTAAAGGAAGAAACCACAACTCAAAGGGGTGGGGAGAAAAACACCAAAAATACCAGTTAAGAATTACAAGGAAGTGGAAAGTCAAGACAGTTACAATGAACCTCTAGCAATAGCACTTTTGGATAGCGGGTTCCAGCCATGGTCAGGGTGGGTCATGGTGATTTTCTTTGAATGAACACTCTCAGAACCCAGGAAGCAGGTGCATCACAAGGAATGTTGCTATCTGTTTTATGATTAGCATACCTGGGAGCATTGAATCACAAAGGTCACATTCTCAAGCCTGGGCCTAAGGCCTAGTTTTTATGTTATGCTCTTTCAGTGCAAGAGCTTTATATAAAGAGTAAACTCTCTAGCTCCAATATACTCTGTACTGTGTAGAGAATGCCCAATCTTTGAGAAGACTTCAAGAAGGAAAAAGAAAAATTCTAAAAATTATGTTAAAACATCAACATGGAATTAATAGACAAGAATTGTAAATGTCTCCTCACCACTGGAAACAAAAGATCTTCATGTTTACCATGTGAGAAGACCAAGTTCAAAAGGAGGTCAGCATGTTTCAATGTATGGATACAGAAAAAGATGGGGTTATTTGTAGGGGTAAACATGTTTGAGAAGAAGAGAGGAATTATAGACTACAGTTAAGTATGGTTTGCCCATATATGCATGATGGGCTCTGTGGTGTTTGCATAAGCTTAGCTCAAAAAGCAGCACTGTTAGGAGGAATAGCTTTGTTGGAGTAAATGTGTTACTGTGGGAATGGGCTTTGAGAACTATCCTGAGCTTATCCCTGTTCCACAGGAAATAAACACAGGACACGCCAGGTTCTTCCATGGTTAACTTTACTTCAATAACATAGTGAGGTAGACAAAGAAGGCTCAGAAAGTGTGTGGCTTAAATACTTTTTGGTGACGTGTCTAAACTAGGACTGGTAGCAACACCCACGATTCTCATGCACCCTAGGGATAGGCTAAACACCCCAGGGGTTGGGCTAGTGCCCTGGGGGATGGACTGGTGCCTGGAAATGGGCTGGTAACTTTTGGCGGGTTTTTGCTTTTAGCACATGTGCATATAGCTTGTTCTTTGTTTAGGTGGCATAAGGCACTGCGGAGCCAGCGCCATCTTAAGATGGTAAATGTTATTGCGGCTCTCCACAGAGAACATCCTCCTAGTTGCCTGGGAGACAGTCTTCTGGATAACTTTCGTACAAGATGGAGAACTCTCAGCTTCTTCTCTAGCATCATGTCTGCTTGAATGCTGACATGCCTTTTGCAATGATGATATTGAATTGAACCTCTGAACCGATTAGACACCCAAATAAATTCTGCCTTTATCAAAGTTGCCTTGGTCATGGAGCCCCTTCACAACAATGGACACCCAACTAAGACTGCCTTTATATTGAATCTGTGGAACTATTACATCGGTGATTGAGGAGGAGCCTTAGCAACAAATGCAAAATAAGCCTTTAATAAAATGAAGCAAAAGTTCATAACTGAAAAGAGCCATGCAGCACACTGTGAATAAATGGGAAGGTGCAAAACTAAAACAAAACTTTGCATTACTTTGTAAGTAAATAGAGGCTCCCTAAATTAATAGGGCCTTTGGGTGTCAATAGGAAAGCCAGGGTACTACTCAGATGACAGAGATGACAGGCTGCCCACATGAAGTGTGAGGGCATATTGGACATCTTGAAAATCACTGTGTAGACCAGAGTGGCTTCAGATTCACAGATATCCATCTGCCTCTAGCTACAAATTGGTGGGATTAAGGAATGTGCCACCATGCATGGCTAAACGATTATTTTAATACTAAAACAAGAACAGTGAGATGTGGATTAGGCAACAGGATTCAAATGTTATAAAAAATAAAGGAGAGCTGCACAGTACTTCTACTGTCCTGTTGCTATTTCATTACATGTGCCCATGATGGCTATTCCTGTTTGTCAACTAGACTATAAATGGAATGAACTAGAACCCAGAAATGGAGGCTACACATGTGACCCAGATCCTGAGGCAAGAAGGCATAGGTTTCAGATTGCATCTTGACATGAAGAGTTTGAGGCATAGTGACCATGAAAATCTTAGGCCCAGGAAAAGTAGTTCATACCTTCAATCCCAGAATATTGAGGCAAACAGATCCCAGAGTTTAAGGCCAGCATGTTCAAAGAAAGTTCCAGATTCAAGCAGGGTGGTACATACCTCCATGTGATCAAGACTTAAGTTATTTATTCAACTATATACTTAAATTTTCCTTTCTATAGAGATTAATGTATCTGTCACTAAATATGTCCCCTTTATGATTATATAACTTGAATTAACATAAATTTCTATCATCTGTCTGAGATAAGGTTTTTCAATTATCCCCTGTTAACATTTGACCTATAATTTAAGTTCAAAACCTTTAAATTTTTTCTCACCCATGTACTTTCATTAAATTCCTGTGTCCTTATTGTATAATCCTATTTCCCAGGTCTAAAATTGTCATATGTGCATGAACAATCCCAGAATTCTGTATGGATCACATTCAAAAGAATCTAAGTGTTTGCTCTGCCATAAATGTGTTCAAATTTTCTTTAAAGCATTTTTTTTTCATTCCAGACTAGGGTTTCTCTGTATAGCCCTGACTGTCCTGGAACTCACTTTGTAGAACAGGCTGGCCTCGAACTCAGAAATCCCCCTGCCTCTGCCCCTCAAGTGCTGGGATTACAGGCATGCACTGCCAAGCCTGGCAAAAGAACACTTTCTTGCTTTTTCTAGAGTGCACTTTCCCTCCGTGTGTTGGCATTTTCCATCTATTTTCCTTTGTAGACCTGGATTTGTGGAAAGTTGATGTGTAAATTTGGTTTTGTCACAGAATATCATGGTTTCTCCATCTATGGTAATTGAGAGTTTTGCTGCGGACTGTAGACTGGGCTGGCATTTGTGTTCTCTGAGCATCTGTATGAGATTTCTAGGATCTTCTAGCTTTCATAGTCTCTGGTGAGAAGTCTAGTGTATTTCTGATAAGTCTGCCTTCATAAGTTACTTGACATTTTCTCCCTGACTGCTTTTATTACTACTTCTTGGTTTAGTGCATTTGGTGTTTTGATTACTATGTGACAGGAGGAATATCTATTTTGGTCCAATCTCTTTGGAGTTCGGTAGGCTTCTTGTATGTATATGGGCATCTATTTCTTTAGGTTAGGGGCGTTTTTTTATATAATTTTGTTGAAGATATTTACTGGCTCTTCAATTTGGGAATCTTCACTCCCTTCTATACCTACTATCTTTTTGTTTGTTTGTTTGTTTGTTTTGTTTTGTTTTGTTTGGAACAGGGTTTCTCTGTGTAGCCCTGGCTGTGCTGGAACTCACTCTGTAGACCATGCTGGCCTCAAACTCAGAAATCCACCTGCCTCTGCCTCCCAAATGCTAGGATTAAAGGCGTGTGTATGTGTCACCACTGTCCAGCTATACCTCTTATCCTTAGATTTGGTTTTCTTATTGTGTCCTAGATCTTCTGGATGTTTTGTGTTAAGAGCTTTTTGCATTTTTGCATTTTCTTGAATGTTGAATCAATGTTTTCTGTGGTATCTTCTGCACCTGTGATTCTCTTTTGTATCTCTTGTATTCTGTTGGTGATGCTTATATCCATGACTCCTGATCTCTTTCCTGTTTTCTATCTCCAGGGTTGTCTCCCTTTATGATTTATTGTTTCTATTTCCAGTGTTAGATTATGGGCAGTTTTGTTCCTTTCCTTCACCTGTTTACCTGTTTGGTTGTGTTTTCCTGTAATTTTTCTTTTCTTTTCTTTTCTTTTTTCTTTTTTTCTTTTTTTTTTTTTTTTTTTTTTTTGGTTTTTCAAGACAGGGTTTCTCTGTGTAGCCCTGGCTGTCCTGGAGATCACTCTGTAGACCAGGCTGGCCTCAAACTCAGAAATCCACCTACCTCTGCCTCCCAAGTGCTGTGATTAAACGTGTGTGCCACCATGCCCGGCTTCCTGTAATTTTTTAAGGGAATTTTTTTTCCTCTTTAAGGGCTTCCTGACAGAAACCACAAGGCTCCTGTCCCAGGCTGCTTCTAGTTTTCTGTGTCCTGAGGCTTTCAGGAGGGTCCCTGTGACCAGTAGTAATGGTTTTACCTGTGCTCACAGGTGTTTCAGTACTCCTGGGAGACTAGCTCTCTCCTGGTGCTATTTTGGTAAGGATCTTACCAAATGTGAATCTTAAAGCAGCCAGATTCTTCTGCAGGTAGCCAGAAGTTGATGGTCTTCTGTCCTGGGAAGAGCCTAAGCATAGGAGTTGATTTTTTTCTTAATTACAAATATGGGTGAGTTAACACTCTTGAGCTTGTGATCAAATTGAATACTGTAGCTAATGGGACATTGGCAGTGAATCTCTATTGTTAAGTTTCTTTTTAATATTATAGCATAACCATAATTTTGGAAAGAAAAACCCAGTTTTTATCAGTGCAAACCATCTGTTCTCTTTAAAATCAATACCAAGAGCATTACTTTGCCATTACAAAGTTTGTTTTCAAGTTCATATATATGAATGCATGACAGTACAGTTTTAATACCTCATAAAAGAGATATTCTTTTTAATCCATTTTTATTAGTTTAGTTCTAGTATAAGAATTACATAATATATTACTTTCATTTAGAAGTATGTTTAGAGACCTGCTTTCCTGGGTTGGCTCATGTCATTAGTTGTTGTTTAGAATGACTCCATCCCTGAGTTACCAGTTTTAAGGTAACTTTCTCTTACCAGTGTTCCAAATTTTTAATCATACCCAATGAGTTATAAGCCAATACTCCATAATGGAGACATGGAGTAAATATATTACTATTAAAACCAGTAAGTATCAAACATGACGTGGCTACACACATCTCATATAATTAGAACACAAAAAAAGATATTAATTTATCCCTTAAAATGACAACCAAACCATAATTTATAAAATAACCACACCCAAAAGTCAGGGATCAGCATGACAAGACTGCACAATGTCGTCCTGCTGAGTTTAAAGGGGTGAGTAGGGGTGCGAAAATTAGAAAACCTGGTTAGAATTAAGAAAGCATTTGTTTTCCAGTCTCTTCATGCTTAGAACACTCAGGTTTTGACTGAAGTTCAGTTATCTGTCTGAAAGGTTGGATGAATCAAGTCCATTTTGAATCAGCAGCAATTTCTGAAACTGTTCTGGAAGCAAGTCTCTGAAAACAGTATAAGGAGATAGGTACCTGGAAAAAGAGGTCAACTCAACATCCCAACTAATGAATCTAGTTGGCGGGGCACATTCTGCAAATGTGAATCTTACAGTAATGATTTTAGTTCTATTAAGATATTCATATGGAATGTGAAAGGAGCACAGATCAGTTAAGAATTAATTTTTGCTCCTCGTTAGAGCAGGTGAAAGACAACTATTCTTTTATGTGTTAATTTAATCAATAATAAATCTTCATTCATGTCATAGGATGGATGACGATGAATATTAAGTGTTCCATAACCAATAATATATATGTTCTAATTTTAGCTGAAGTTTTGGCTAGCGACTTTACATGTCTAGGCTAGTTACAGGGCTGTTCCCATGTGTAGGAAACAGCAAATCATGATGCCTGCCTGTTGGATTTTCTCAAACATTAATTTTTGGTAGCCAAGATCTTCAGGGGGTCTTCCCCTGTCACATCTGAGCTATATCACTCTGGAAGAGGTCCAAGGCAATTTCTTCCTTGCTATTAGCACAAATATAGATTCTCTCCCATAATACCATAGACTTTTAAATTTTTCTTTAAGGCAGTTTTTCGATTCATTTTCCATTGTGTAGAAATTAACACCTCTAATTATTTATTGTGGTAAGTTATCACTCTATCTTCATGCCTTTGTTTCCTACATTTGAGATCAAAGCCTGGATTACCTTATTCCATGTATACTCAACCACTTTTTTTATTAGATATTTTTTCATTTACATTTCAAATGCCATCCCCAAAGTCCCCTATACCCTCCCCCCCGCCCTGTTCCTCAACCCACCCACACCTGCTTCCTGGCCCTGGCATTCCCCTGTAATGGGGCATATGATCTTCACAATACCAAGGGGCTCTTCTCCCATTGATAGCCAACTAGGTCATCCTTTGCTACATATGCAACTAGAGGTATAGCTCTGGGTAGGGGGTACTGGTTAGTTCATATTGTTGTTCTGCCTATAGTTTTGCAAACACCTTTAGCTCCTTGGGTACTTTCTCTAAATCCTTCATTATGGGGCCTGTGTTCCATCCAATAGATGACTGTGAGCATCCCCTTTTGTATTTGCCAGGCATTGTCATAGACTCAGAAGAGAGAGCTATGTTAGGGTCCTGTCAGCAAAAGCTTTCTGACATAAGCAATAGTGTCTGTGTTTGATGGTTGTTCATGGGATGGATCTCCGGGTGGGGCAGTCTCTGGATGGTCTTTTCTTCTGTCTTAGCTCTAAACTTTGTCTCTATAACTCCTTCAATGGGTATTTTGTTCCCCTTTCTAAGAAGGTTCAAAGTATCCACACTTTGGTCTTCCTTTTTCTTGAGTTTCATGTGTTTTACAAATTGTATCTTGGATATTCTACGTTTCTGAGATAATATCTGTTTATCAGTGAGTGCATACCATGTGTGTTCTTTTGTGATTGGGTTACCTCACTCAGGATGATATCCTCCAGATGCATCCATTTGCCTAAGAATTTCATGAAGTCACAGGGCAGTGGTGGAGCCCACCTTTAATCCCAGCACTTGGGAGGCAGAGGCAGGTGGATTTCTGAGTTTGAGTCCAGCCTGGTCTACAGAGTGAGTTCCAGGATAGCCAGGTCAATACAGAGAAACCTTGTCTTGAAAAACCAAAAAGAAGAAGAAGGAGGAGGAGGAGGAGGAGGAGGAGGAGGAGGAGGAGGAGGAGGAGGAGGAGGAGGAGGAGAAAAAACTCCAAAAAGAATGTCATGAATGCATTGTTTTTAATTGTTGAGTAGTACTCCATTGTATAAATGTACCACATTTTCTGTATCCATTTCTCTATTGAGGGACATCTGGGTTCTTTCCAGCTTCTGCCTATTATAAATAAGGCTGCTATAAACATAGTGGAGCATGTATCCTTGTTATATGTTTGAGCATCTTTTGGGTATATATGCCCAGGAGTGGTATAGCTGGGTCCTCAGGTAGTACTATGTCCAATTTTCTGAGGAACCACCATACTGATTTCCAGAGTGGCTGTACCAGCTTGCAATCCCCCCCAACAATGGAAGAATGTTCCTCTTTCTCCACATCCTTGAGAGCAGATGCTGTCGCCTGATTTTTGTTCTTAGCTATTCTGCCTGGTATGAGGTGGGTTGTTTTGATTTGCATTTCCCTGATGGTTAAGGTTGTTGAACATTTTTTCAGATGCTTCTCAGCCCTTTGGTTTTCCTCAGTTGAGAAATCTATGTTTAGCCCTGTACCCCGTTTTTTTTTTTTTTTTTATAATAGAGTTATTTGAATTTCTGGAGTCCAACTTCTTGAGCTCTTTTTATATATTGGATATTAGTCCTCTATCTGATTTAGGATAGGTAAAGATACTTTCCAAATGTGTTGATGGCATTTTTGTCTTATTGACAGTATCTTTTGCCTTACAGAAACTTTGCAATTGTATGAGGTCCCATTTATCAATTTTTGATCTTACAGCACAGGCCATTGCTGTTCTGTTCAGGAATTTTTCCCCTGTGCCAATATCTTTGAGACTTTTCCCCACATTCTCCTCTATAAGTTCCAGTTTCTCTAGTTTTACGTGGAGTTCCTTGATCCACATCGACTTGACCTTAGTAGAAGGAGATAGAAATGCATCAATTCACACTCTTCTACGTAATAACCACCAGTATTACCAACACCATTTGTTGAAGATGCTGTCTTTTTTCTACTGGATGATTTTAGCTCCCTTGTCAAAGATCAAGTGACCATAGGTGTGTGAGTTCATTTCTGGGTCTTCAAATTCATTCCATTCATCTACCTGTCTGTTGCTGTACCAGTACCATGCAGTTTTTCTCAAAATTCCCTGGTTGTACAGCTTTAGGTCAGGCATGGTCGTTCCACCAGAGGTTCTTTTATCATTGAGAAGAGTTTTTGCTATCAAGGTTTTTTGTTATTCTGGATAAATTTGAAAATTGCCCTGTGGGGAATTGCAGGCTGGTCTCCAGTCTAGCTGAGCTCTGAACCCTGATGGTCATAATTCACCTACATGTTATGGTAGTCGGTAGTCTTTCCCTCATGATCCTGGTACTCTGGCCCCTGCCTAAGGTACCACATCCCACAGCCCCCACAACAGAAGTATGGTCAGTAGTCATGTAAGCAATGGCCCAAGCTTCTGACCTTCAGGCTAGACTCCTCTCCAGTTACCTAGCAACAGTGTAGACCATAAAAAGGGATGCTCAGCCCCCACCTCGCTCATTTAACCTCTTATCCCTTTGTCCTCTCACCTCTCTCACCACTTCTCTCTCCTCCTTTTGTCTTCTTTCCTTCTCTCTCTCTCTCTCTCTCTCTCTCTCTCTCTCTCTCTCTCTCTCTCTCTCTCTTTCTCCCTCCCTCCCTCCCTTCCTCCCTTCTTTCTACCTTCTTTCTTTCCCCTGCATTTCTATAATAAAGCTCTTAAAACATAGAGTCTCTGCTCTGCTCTTTCAAGTTCCTCTGTGCACTCTAGTCAGTGTTGGGAACTTCTTTCCCCTTCCCTCTATCCTACAACCCTGGTGGCTTTAGCAAACTAGCTCCAGGGGAGTACCCAGGCAGGGCTGTCCCTTGACCACCCCCTGAAGAGTGGGATAGAGGAATGCCTACACAAGGATGAATGGATAGGTAGATAGACACCTCCCATGCCTGACTGACTAAAGAATAGGGAAACTTTGGCGGGACAGTGGGCATATTTTTCCTATCCCACTTTCTCCCTAGGGCCCTGGAGGGCCCTCCATACCCTTCTTATTTTGCTCCCAACATTGCCCTTTCTAATTCACTAAAGAATTAATTTGGAATTTTGATGGGGATTTCACTGAATCTGTAGATTGCTTTTGGCAAGCCATTTTTACTATAGTGATTCTGCCAATACATGTGCATGGGAGATCTTTCCATCTTCTGAGATCTTCGTTCACTTCTTCAGAGACTTGAAGTTCTTATCATACAGATCTTTCACTTCCTTAGTTAGAGTCACACCAAGGTATTTTATGTTATTTGTGACTATTGTGAAAGGTGTTGTTTCCCTAATTTCTTTCTCAGCCTGTTTATCCTTTCTGTAGGGAAAGGCCATTGAATTTTTTGAGTTAATTTTATAATCGGCTACTGCACCGAAGCTGTTTATCAGGTCTAGGAGTTCCCTGGTGGAATTTTTAGGATCACTTATATATACTATCATACCATCTGCAAAAAAGTGATATTTTGACTTCTTCCTTTCCAATATGTACACCATTGACCCCCTTTTCTTGTCTAATTGTTCTGGGTAGGACTTTGAGTACTACATTGAATAGGTAGGGAGAAAGTGGGCAGCCTTGTCTAGTCCCTGATTTTAGCAGGATTGCTTCCAGTTTCTCTCCATTTACTTTGATGTTGGCTACTAGTTTGATGTAGATTGATTTTATTATGCTTAGGCATGGACCTTGAATTCCTGCTCTTTCCAAGGCTTTTATTATGAATGAGTCTTAGATTTTGTCAACTTCTTTCTGAGCATCTAACAAGATGATAATGTGGTTTTTGTCTATGAGTTTGTTTATATAGTGGATTACGTTGATGGATTTCTGTATATTAAATAATCCCTGCATCCCTGGAATGAAGCCTATTTGATCATGATGGATGATTGTTTTGATGAGATCTTGGATTCAGTTAGTGAGAATTTTATTGAGTATTTTTGCATGAATATTCATAAGGGAAATTGGTCTGAAGCTCTCTATCTTTGTTTGGTCTTTATGTGGTTTAGGTATCAGAGTAACTGTGGCTTCACAGAATGAACTGGGTAGAGTACCTTCTGTTTCTATTTTGTGGAATAGTGTGAGGAGAATTGGAATTAGGTCTTTGAAAGGCTGAAAGAACTCTGCACTAATCCTATCTGGTCCTGGGCTTTTGTTGTTGTTGTTGTTGGGAGACTATTAATGACTGCTTCTATTTCCTTAGGAGATACGGGAATGTTTAGGTCATTAATCTGATCCTGACTTAACTTTGGTACCTGGTATCTGTCTAGAAATTTGTCCATTTCACCCAGGTTTTCCAGTTTTGTTGAGTTTAGTCTTTGTAGTAGGATGTTATGGTGTTTTTTATTTCCTCGGGTTCTGTTGTTGTTATGTCTCCCTTTTCATTTTTGATTTTGTTAAGTAGGACACTGTCCCTGTGTCCTCTAGTGAGTTTGGCTAAGGGTTCATCTATCTTGTTGCTTTTCTCAAAGAACCAGCACCTAAATTGGTTGATTCTTTATATAGTTCTCTTTGTTTCCACTTGGTTGATTTCAGCCCTGAGTTTGATTATTTCTTACCATCTACTCCTCTTGGGTGAATTTGTTTCCTTCTGTTCTAGAACTTTTTAGGTGTGTTGTCAAGCTACTAGTGTGTGCTCTCTCTAGTTTCTTTTTGGAGGCACTTAACGCTATGAGTTTTCCTCTTAGAACTGCTTTCATTGTGTCCCATCAATTTGGGTATGATGTGGCTTCATTTTCATTAAACTCTAAAAGTCTTTAATTTCTTAATTTATTTTCTCCTTCAGTAGTGTGTTCTTCAGGTTCCACGTGAACATTGGCTTTCTATTATATATGTTGTTATTAACGGTCAGCCTCAGTCCGTGGTGATCTGATAGGATGTGTGAGATAATTTCAGAATTTTGTATCGGCTGAGGCCTGTTTTGTGACCGATTATATGGTTGATTTGGGAAAATGTGCCATGAGGTGCGGAGATAAAATATTTTGTAGACATCTGTTAAATCCATTCTTTTCATAACTTCTGTTAGTTTCAATGTGTCTCTGTTTAGTTTCTGTTTCCAGGATTTGTTTCTTGATGAGAGTTGTGTTGAAGTCTCCCACTAATATTGTGTGAGGTGCAATATTTGCTTTGACCGTTACTGTAGTTAATTTAATAGATGTGGATGCTCTTGCATTTGGAGCATAGGTATTTAGAATTGAGAGTTCATCTTGAAAGATTTTACCTTTGATGTGAATGAAGTACCCCTCCTTGTCTTTTTTGATAACTTTGGGTTGTAAGTCGATTTTTTTCTATATTACAATGGCTACTCCAGCTTGTTCCTTTGGACCATTTTCTTGGAAAATCGTTTTCCAGCCTTTTACCCTGAGGTAGTGTCTGTCTTTTTCCCTGAGATGGGTTTCCTGTTAGCAGCAAAAAGTTGGGTCCTGTTTCTGTAGCTAGTCTGTTAGTCTATGTCATTTTATTGGGGAGTTGAGTCTATTGATATTAAGAGATATTAAGGAAAAGTACTTGTTGCTTCCTGTTATATTTGTTGTTAGAGTTGGATTCTGTTCTTGTGGCTGTCTTCCTTTAGGTTTGTTGAAGGCTTTCTTTCTTTTTCTAGGGTGTATTTTCTGTCCTTCCGTTGGTATTTTCCCATTATTATTTTGTCATGGAATACTTAGGGTTCTCCGTCTATGGTAATTGAGAGTTTTGCTGTGTTTAGTAGCCTGGGCTGGCATTTGTGTTCTCTTAGGGTCTGTATAACATCTGTCCAGGATCTTCTGACTTTCAAAGTCTCTGGAGAGAAGTGTGGTATAATTCTAATAGGCCTGCCTCTATATGTTACTTGACCTTTTCCCCTTACTTCTTTCAATATTCTATCTTTATTTAGTGCATTTTTGTTCTGCTTATTAAGCGTTGGGAGGAATTTATTTTCTGGTCCAGTCTATTTGGAGTTCTGTAGGTCCCTTGTATGTTCATGGGCATCTCTTTCTTTAGGTTAGGGAAGTTTTCTTCTATAATTTTGTTGAAGATATTTATTGGTCCTTTGATTTGAAATTCTCCATTCTCATCTACATATTATTAGTAGATTTGGTCTTCTTGTTGCGTCCTGGATTTCCTGCATGTTTGGAGTTAGGATCTTTTTGCATTTTGCATTTCCTTTGATTGTTGTGTCCATGTTCTCTATGGAATCTTCTGCACCTAAGATTCTCCCTTCCATCTCTTGTATTCTGTTGCTGAGGCTTGCATCTAAGGTTCCTGATCTATTTCCTAGGGTTTCTATCTACAGAGTTGTCTCCTTTTGAGTTTTCTTTATTGTTTCTACTTCCACTTTTAGATCTTGGGTGGTTTTGTTCAATTCCATCACCTCTTTGGTTGTGTTTTCCTGTAATTCTTTAAGGGATTTTTTGTGTTTCCTCTTTAATGTCTTCTACCTGTTTAGCAGTGTTCTCCTGAATGTCTTTAAGTGAGTTATTAATGTGGTTCTCCAAATCCTATACGAACATCATGAGATATGATTTTAGATCTGAATCTTGCTTTTCAGGTGTCTTGGCATATTCAGAACTCGCTGTGGTGGGTGAACTGGGTTCTGATGATGCCCATTGGTGCTGGTTTCTGTTAGTAAGACTCTTTCATTTACCTTTTGCCATCAGGTAATCTCTGGTGCTAGATGTTCTAGCTGTCCCTGAATGGAGCTTTTTCCTCCTGTGATTCTTTAGCTTGTCAGCACTCCTGGGAGACCAACTGTCTCCTGTGTCCCAGTGGTCAGACCACTCTGCAGCCAAGCTCTCCTCTTGCAGAGGAAGTGCACAGAAGTCTGGAACTCAGATTCACCTCCTGATTCCGGAGGTCAGAGCCCTCCCTAGAGGCCGACTCTCTTCTGTCAGGGAAGGTGTCCAGGGGTCTGGTTGTCAGTTTTGTTTTCCTGCTGAGGATGAAGGCTTGAAGGGACCCTGTCCAAGAAGCTTGGTTGCTTCTGTTCTCCATCTGCTCTCCTGCATAAACTGGTCTCAGTGATCCCAAGATTCTGGGTGTGCTAGGGCCTGCCTTTTTCCTTTGACGCTGTTGTTACTATCAGAAGAACCTCTGGATTTTTTTTTTGTAACTTAGGTTGTGTTCCACTCACCAGTGATCTGAAGGACCCAGGTGTGCTAGGGGGCCTGGAGCATGGAGAGTCCTCTGGGGACCTTAGGGCCCTCTGCCAAGATCATGCCGAAGATGGCATGGGGGGCGTGGGGGGTGGCACCAACAAAAAGTAACCCCAGCCGCTGGTCGGGTGCTGTCCTTTGTCACTATTCCTGCTAGCACAAGACCCTCTGGATCTTGTGCGTGCCCGACTGGCCAGCAAGAATGATGCTGCAACAAGATCCTTCTGTACACTTTATTGGAAGAGCTTGATTGCAGAGGTGAAGAGACTCCAAGCCCAGAACTGGTGCTGCTTATATAGGCCTAGGAGAGGCGTGTCTCACACCCAGATTGGTTATGCATGGGTTATGCTTACCACCTCATTTGCATGTCTCACATCTGATTGGTTAGCTTCTCTCTCATCTGATTGGTTAATTCTCAAAACCTCATCTTGGCAAAAAAACTTTACTGCCTACGTATGCATGGTAGCCAGCGGTTACCCTGCAATGGCACATGTGACCTGCAAAGGCACATGAGGCTTCCCACATCTGGATTTTTTCGAACTGATGTAGCTTTCCACTCACCAGTGATTTCAAGAACCTGGGTGTGCTGGTGTGCCAGCCGTGTGGAGAGTCCTCTGGAGACATTAGGGCCCTCCACAGACATTGCCTCAAACACTCTTAAACAATTACCACTGTCTCATTTATCCTTAAAAGCAATTTTAAAAATTTCATCGATTTCTCTCAATTCTTTTTTCTGATTATAGCTCTGGGCAGTCTCTACCATCTACCTCTGTCTGTTTCTGACCAGCCTGTATCTTTGTACTGCACCTCTAATCTCAAACTATCTGAGACAGACAGAAATCTTTGAGAAGGGCCCATGGTAAAACCAGTCCAAGAAGGATGTTTGGATCAGCTTTGGGGATTTTGCTGAGTCCCAACTCATTCCATGAACCCAGGAATTATGCCTACCAATTCAGCTCAACTTTTCTTTTGGTTGTGAACCTGCACAGCCTGGTGACAAACCAGATGGCTAAGCCAAACCAGCAAATCTGCTAAGAATTCACTTTTCCACATCCATTAATTTCACATCTTAACATTTGGTATTCATTTGAGAATCTCCAATTAGTTTTTGTTTTATTTTTGTTTTTTTGTTTTTTGTTTTTGTTTTGTTTTGGTTTTTTGAGACAGGGTTTCTCTGTATAGCCCTGCCTGTCCTGGAACTCATTTTGTAGACCAGGCTGGCCTCAAACTCAGAAATCCACCTGCCTCTGCCTCCCGAGTGCTGGGATTAAAGGCATATGCCACCATGCCCGGCTTCCAATTAGTTTTAATACTAAGTTCCAGCCTATAGGTGTGATGCCTCCTGTAGACTAACTTGGTTACTCTGCTCTCCTATAGGATGCCACCTGTGTAAATTCCTAGCTCAGCTTGCAAGTGCTTTGGAGTCTGAAATGAAAGACAAACAGCTTTATTTAATATGCCAAATCAGCTTATTGGTTGGGACACTCCCAAACACCCACATTGCTAAGGGCTTCTCTGTGATACTCCTGAATTACTAAAATCTATAGCCCATCTTTGCTTCCCCAGAATCAATCAGAGGAGGGGATACTGGGGTCACTGTTTCCCAGCTGTTATGAGGCTGGTATTCTGTCTTTCCCAGCTCTCAAGCTGGCATCCAATTCCTTTACTGGCATGGAGATCCTCTTTGTTCCCCTTGTCATGAATCCAAAAGTCCCACCTTTGTCTCCTGCTTAGCCATCAGCTGCTGGCACTTTTGTTTCCCATTTACAACCAGCTTGGGGCAGGGAATCTCAGTGTCCCAATACAGGATTATCATGCAATTTGGGAACAATTTAACACGAGTAGCATGAGAACCAATACTCAATTGGGAATAAGCAGAAAAACCAAACCAAACCCAAACAAACACCAGGCCCTAAGTATTGCCTTTTTGTTATTACCCTGCATTTACTCATATGGTGAAAATAAGTTCAAGTTTCCAGGCATGGGGTATTGTGGCTGTCTCTAACAGTCTCTAACAGTCATAATGACTGTCTCTAACAATGCTTTTTGCTTTTCATCTTGTTTGTGCTAATCAAAACATGACACCTGTTTTTTACCACCAAAGAACAAATCCATATGATTGGTTAAAGTATAAGACCCTTATTCTATAACAGTAGACACTGTAATCTACATAAGCCCTTATCCCTAAATCCTGATTGGTGTGAAAATGAAGCTATATTTGGAAGGAATGTTTCTGTCTGTTCCTCCTTTTTTTTTTTTAATACTTCTTTTCTTTATATCTTCATTGTCTAATCTATTTTTACAAACCAGACCTTATACCCATTGTCTTATTCAGGGTTTCTATTCCTGCACAAACATCATGACCAAGAAGCAAGTTTTACAGGAAATGGTTTATTGGGCTTATGATTACATACTGCTGTTCATCACCAAGGAAGTCAGGACTGGAACTCAAGCAGGTCAGGGCACAGGAGATCATTCAGAGGCCATGGAGGGATGTGTCTTAACTGGCTTGCTAACCCTGGCTTGCTCAGGCTGCTTTCTTATAGAACCCTAGTCTACTATCCCATAGAGATGGTCCCACCCACAAGGGGCCTTTCCTTCTTGATCACTAATTGAGAAAATGCCTTATAGCTGGATCTCGTGGAGGCATTTCCCCAACTGAACTTCTTTTCTCTGTGATAACTCCAGCTTGTATCAAGTTGACACAAAACTAGCCAGTACAATTGACACCTTGTCAACTTGACACACAAACACATCAGAACTAAGCCTCAATCCTTAGTTTCTTCTTCATCCCCAAGATATACACAACTTTGAAAGTCCCACAATCTTTACATTTTAAAAGTTCAATCCTTTTAAAATTTCCAATATCCTTTAAAAACCAAAGCCTTTTCCAACTAAAAGTCCCTTACCTATGGAATCCACTAAAATATTTTCTCCCTTCAAGGGAAAACTATCATGGCATAGTCACAATCAAAAGCAAAAATTAAACTCCAACTGTCCAATGTCTGGGATCCAACTCACGATCTTTTGGGCTCCTCCAAGGGCTTGGGTCACTTCTCCAGCCCTGTCCTTTGTAGCACACATCTTGTCCTCTAGGCTCCAGATGCTTGTACTTTACTGCTGCTGCTGTTCTTCGTGGTCATTCATGGTTCTGGCATCTCCAAAACACTGCATGACCCCTTAATTTCTGGGCCATCAATTGCACCTGAGGCTGCACCTTCACCAATGGCCTTCCATGGCCTCTCACAGTGCTGGGCCTTAGCTGCTCTGCATGATCCCTTTATACCTTCAAAACCAGTACCACCTGGGTAACTCTTACACATTACCAAGTGCAGCCACAGCACAAGATACTACCTTGGCTATCTCTAGAACACTTCCTCTGTGCTCTCAGAAAACACTTCCCAGAAGATGCCACCTCAATGATGCTGTTCTCTTCTTAATCTCTGCTAATTTTTTAGCTCCAGTTAACCAGCATCAATAGCCCCAGCAATGCAAAATTTTCACTCTAGGAGTTCTGGTATCTTGTTAATCACAGCTGATTCTTCAGCCCTAGCTAACCAGAAACTTCACAAATCAAAACTATAATGACCCTGAAAAGAGTCTTTAATTTTCGCTGTGAAATTTCACAAGCCAGGCCTCCATCTTCTGCACTGTTCTCAACATTATCTTCCAAGCTCCTACAGAACATCCCATAGAGTTCTTAACACAGAATGGATCTTCTGGCCCAAAGTTCCAATGTCCTTCCACAGTCCTCCCAAAACATGGTCAGGTTGTCACAGGAATACCCCACTCCTGATACCATTTTGTCTTAGTCAGGGTTTCTATTCCTGCACAAACATCATGACCAAGAAACAGTTGGGGAGGAAAGGGTTTAATCCAGCTTACATTGTCCACATTGCTGTTGATCTCCAAAGGATGTCATGACTGTAACTCAACCAAGACAGTAAGAAACATTTCTTGTATCCCCTTGATTTCCTTTGTATGATTATTTTCACGATGGTGATTTAGAAATGATTAAAGGCTTCCCCATATTTAATGCATTCATAGAGTTTCTCTTTCATAATGATGAAGATTTGGGAAATCTGAAAAGGTTTTACCATATTATATTCCTTAATTTCTTTGCAGTATGGATTGTTTCATTGTGAAGACTCTAGATATATTCAAAAAGTTTCACCATTTTAAATACTCTCACAGGATTTTGTCTCTATTATGATTTTTTTAGCATTGATACATTTTTTAAAAAATATTTTTATTACGTATTTTCCTCAATTATATTTCCAATGCTATCCCAAAAGTCCCCAGACCCTCCACCCAACTCCCCTACCAACCCACTCCCACTTTTTGGCCCTGGTGTTCCCCTGTACTTGGGCAGACTCCCCACCCAAGGTGCCCTGGTGCTGGTGCCAGTGCCAACTGTAAGGGACTTGTGACCCTGGTCAGCCTGGTTTTCTGCTTCCCTAATTAATGCTGTCTCAAGTCCTGTGCAATTGGATTGGAGCAGCAGTTGTGTTCCATTCACCAGAGGTCTTAAGATCCTGTGGGGAGTCCTCTGGGGACTTTGGGGGTGTCCGCAGACTCCGTGCCCAAGGTGCGTCTGTGCTGGCAATGACCTGAAGGAACCTATCCTTTACTTTTTATTTCTTCTTTGTCTTCCCTTTTCTCTCCCATTAACTGCTTCTAGCTTTAAAATACATAGCCACTTTTACTTTTAAATTATTGTTAATGTATGAATTTTATTTCAGTTCAGCTGCAAGACTTTCCTATTAAGAAATAGAGATGGCTGCACAGGACATTGCATGCATAATTAAATATAAAATGAAAGGACCCTGGACCTTTTAAATATAAAATACTTGGTCTGCAGTACTAGAACATTCTTTTACATGTAAAATTTTCAGACTAGGGCTATGTCCACATGTAGGATGGAACAGCAGAGCTTGGAAGGTTTCAGCTCTTTGAGTCATTTGCTCTGTGATCCAATGGTGAAGGAGCTGCTGTTGTCCTGAGGCCCAGCTGGGTTTTCCAAGCTAATGAGGGACTATGGTCACGCCTAACAATCAGAAACACTAGCTGAAGGTATCTTGCAAGATCTTTACAGGATTCTCCTCAGATGCATGTGTTAAATGCTGCCTAGAAGACTACAAGCCATTTCCTGGTTATTATAGTAATCTCCATTGACAGTACAGGAGGAGCAAGTCTGCAGAGCTAATTGAGTCTGATCTGCTGGTTCTAAATGGACTGTGGGTCAGAGTGTGGTTCTGTTGGTCCATGTAGTGATCATAGCAGAGACCCTTGTCCTTTGACTCTTCCTGAGTGTGGATTTACAGGGGTCCCAGAGGCTCGGTAGCCCTGGAAGTGGGAAGGTATGGAACTTAAATGTCACTATGCAGTGTATGTAGAGACATTGCCTTTTTGTGCAGAAGGACAGCATTGGAAATGCAATGGTTTGATTTCTAGAATTCCTGACCCTTCTGTATTCAGTTTTGTGTGATTATTTTTATGAATAGTTTAGAAGTTAGTAGTAAGGAGCTGACAGCGATCATCCTTCATAAATATTTGATTAGATTCCTTTTACCTTTCTGTTACCTTTTGTCAAAATGGCATGATTCACAGAACTTCAATTCTTGGTTACAAAAGGAGCTTCTGACGTGCAGAAGTTTCTCAGGTGTTGATGGTGCTGGGTGAGTGGATAGGAAAGATTGGAACATGATGCATATGGAAGGAAGCATTGTTTTGTATATGGGCTGGAGTGGGGCTGGTTTTGCCTGAAATTACTAAGGGTCATGAGCACCTATAGAGCCATAGCCCAACTTTCTGACCATCTACAATTACAGAGAGAGCTCTGGAGCATGGGTCCTCTCTGTTTGGAAGACAGATCAGTAGTATCTGTAGGGTCAGAATTATAAAAGTTTAGGAGTCACTTTGAGTTATTTTTATTGGAGTCATGAAATATGATTTTATTTTATTTCTATACACACACTAGTATAGGTAACATTGGTCAAGATCACATTGTTCCTGATGTATTTGCCTTAGTTATTTAAGAAAAGTTGAAAATTGGTCACATGGAAATGGACAGAAGAAGCTTTCCCTGATATTGTTTTGCTGCTCTGTGGGCTACTATGAGCAATGTGTCTAGGGTAAGAGATAGTGGGCTTGGTCTTAAGATGGACTGTTTAAGGAGGACTGACTATGGTTGAGGAGGGTGTGTCTGCCCATACTTGCGGGCTAAGACAGATACATGTTGCAAGAAAGAAAGGGGAGATGGAAAAGGTCTTTTGTATCTGCAGGTAACATGGACAGGTGAGAGGAAACTGATTCCTAAGGGCACTCTTGCATATTGGGTCTCAGGGAGCAAAAATGAGGGAAGGTCTAGCAGCATTCTGCATGGTTCCATGTATTAACATCTTAATACTATGGCATCAGGTTCCCAGAGATCATTTATTTACTTAAGTTTTTGTTGTCCAACTGTGAAAGACTGGATAAAAAGTACTATGTGGGTGGGCAGGGCAGTCAGCAAGTATTCATTTAGAAGTACACATTTACACTCTTGCCGGTATCATATTTTTTTTTATGTACACACGCTTCAAATCTTTTAGGATTTAGTCACCTATGATGGCCTGCATGTGAACTTCACTCAGGAAGAGTGGGCTTTACTGGATCCTTCTCAGAAGAATCTCTACAAAGATGTGATGCTAGAGACCTATAGGAATCTCTCAGCTATAGGTAATATTATGATTTTTTTATTTGCTTTGTAAAATGTCTATGTTATTGTTATTTGTTTTTGTAATTTCAATTGAGAATGAAGAAGAATAAGGTGAATAAATCACTCATGGTTCTAAAGTTCAAGGGAGTTAGTAACTTAAATGTTGCCTAATTTCCAATAATGTAACATACTTTCTCTAGTACTGGGTTTAGGTTACATTTGGGAAGGACATACAAGTGAAGACTATTTTCAAACTTCTAGAAGTCATGGAAGGTAATTTTACTCTTCAAGCTGATGATAAAATGCCTATAAAGAAAGTTTAGCGTGTGCTACAGGTTGTAAAGAAAACCATTAGGGTACAATAAGCACACCTTTCACTTATGGATGTATACTGAATTTCATAAAATCATATATGTCTATAGCAGGTATGTAATTATAATGTATGTAATTATACTTTGCAAGGCATTCCATTAGTTCAAAGACAGAGAAATAATGGCTTAACATATATATATATATATATATATATATATATATATATATATATTAGTGTTTAAATCAAGCCTAGTAGAGCCATGCTGCACAAGTGCAAGTCTCTTCAGTCTCATATCGCTTAGCTATTGCAAAAGGAACACACAGTGATTAGGTGACAAGTATATGTCTAAAACCTAGTAATAAGCAAATAATCCATAGTATATCTGAGCTTAATGAAATACTTGTAATAACATTGCTAAATTTAGTGAGATGGACAGTTCATAAGATTCAAGAATGGTTTTGTGGTAAAACCTTAACTCTGTACCACATCTCTGTGGTGAAAAAAAGTCAGCTGTGTGAATATAAAATGGAACTTATTCATTTGTTATTCTCTTTTGATATGGATGTCATAGGTTAGGATGGATACAGGCCTTGTGAGCATTGGGGCATTGAACGAAGCCACACACCTTTCACTTTTCCAGAATGATTAGAGGATATGCAGTATACCACACTTTGAGTAGACATTCTAAATGTGCTATAAGTTTATAAATAATTAGTTTTCCAACATTATTGGGGACAAATACCAACTCAAACTGCTGAAAAATCACAATAAGAATTAGGGTAGTAGAAATTTTCTTCTGTTTGCATTTGTTCATGTTCCAAATGTAGTATTACTTTCATTATTAAAAAAAATTGTGAATGCAGAGTTCTTCCTGTTTTTTTTCAAATATGTGAATAACCTTTTAAAAGTATGCTATAAATGTGAGCCAGATAATCAGTACTGTTCCCATTCCATGTATCCTCAAAGATGTAAAACAATCCATAATGAAGGAGAAAACCTTTGAATGTAAAAGTCATATTATGTTAACATTAGATTGCTCTTTTCAATGAAGCCAAATTATAAAAAAAAAATTCATACAGATAAAAAGACTCATCAGTACAATCAATGTGAGAAAGATTTCACGTATGCCAATTGTATTTGCAGGCATGAAAGAAATTGTACTGCAGTGCAACACTCTGAGTTTATTCAATGTGGTAAAGCCTTTGCATATCAGAGTCTTAGACAAAGGCATGAAAGAACACATAATGGAGAGAAAGACTATTGCTGTAACCAATGTGGTAAAAACTTTATAATAAGCAGTCATCTCCAAATACATAAACGAAGAAATACAGGAGACAAACCCTATGAATGTAACCAATGTGGTAAAGCCTTTGCAGGAAGTGGTGACTTCCAAAAACATAAACGAAGACAAAGAGGAGAGAAACCCTATGAATGTAACCAATGTGGTAAAGCCTTTACAAAAAGCAGTAATCTCCAAATACATGAGCGAACACATACAGGAGAGAAAGCCTATGAATGTAACCAATGTGGTAAAACTTTTATAAGAAGTGGTCACCTCCGAATACATAAGCGAACACATACAGGAGAGAAACCCTATGAATGTAACCAATGTGGTAAAGCTTGTATACATAGTGGTAACCTCAAAAGACATGAAAGAACACATACAGGAGAGAAACTCAATGAAGGCATCTAATGTTATAAAACCTTTGCAGCAAGCATTGTTCTCCAAGTATATAAATGAACACATACCAGAAAGGAACCTTGTAAATGTAACCAACGTGGTAAAGCTTTTTCGAAAACCAATCGTCTTTACACACATAAAAGCACATATAGTTGAGAGAAATGCTTTGACTTCAACCAATGTAGTTATACTTTTTCAAAAAGCAGTCATGAACAAAATCATAAAAGAACACATATAGGAGAGAGATTTTTGAATGTTAGCAATGTCCTTTTACACCTTATTCACAAAGCAGTGGTCTCCAAATATATAAAGAAATACATACAGGAGAGAAACCCTATGAATATCATCAATGTTCTAAAGCCCTTCTACATCACAATCATCTTCAAATCCGTAAAGAACATGAGGTGGAAAGAAATCCTCTGAATATCACTAATTAGGTAAAGTCATTGTACAAAAGAGTCATTTCCCAACACAAAAGTATACACACTGGATAGAAACCCTATGAATATAAGAATGTGGTAAACATTTTATAAGTCACAGTAGTCTCTAAGTAAATAAAAGAAGACAGAGTTGAGAGAAACCCTATGAAAGTTATCAAAGGGACAAAGCCTTGTACATAAAGATCTTCAAATACATAAAAGTAGACAGAGGTGAGAAACCCTATGTCTGTAATGCATGTGGCATTGCCTATACTTATGAGTCATATTCAAAGACACACACAAAAATCATAATAGAGACAAAATCCTGTGAGAGTATTTAATATGGTGAAGCTTTTTGAATATTTCTAGAGTCTTCACAATGAAACAATCCATACTGCAAAGAAATTTAGAAATATAATATGGTGAAACCTTTTCAGATTTCCCAAATCTTCATCATTATGAAAGAGAAACCCTATGAATGCATTCAATATGGGGAAGTCTTTAAGCATTTCTAAATCATCATCATGAAAATAATCATACAAAGGAGACCAAGGGGGATACAAGAGATGTTTCTTACTGTCTTGCTTGAGTTATAGTCCTGACATCCTTTGGAGATCAACAGCAATGTGGAAAGTGTAAACTGGATTAAACCCTTTCCTCCCCAAGTGTTTCTTGGTCATGATGTTTGTGTAGGAATAGAAGCCCCGACTAAGCTGGGCGTGGTGGTGCACACCTTTAATTCCAGCACTTGGGAGGCAGAGGCAGGTGGATTTCTGAGTTCAAGACCAGCCTGGTCTACACAGTGAGTTCCAGGACAGCCATGGCTACACAGAGAAACCCTCTCGAAAAATCAAAAAAAAAAAAAAAAAAAAAAAAAAAGAAAAGAAAAGAAAAGAAAAGAAAAGAAAAGAAAAGAAACCCTGACTAAGACAAATTGGTATCGGGAGTGGGGTATTCCTGTGACAACCTTACCATGTTTTGGGAGGACTGTGGAAGGACTTTGGAACTTTGGGCCAGAAGATCCATTCGGTGTTCAGAACACTGTGATGACTCGGTGGGATGCTGTGTAGGAGCTTGGAAGATAATGTTGAGAATAGTGCAGAAGATGGAGGCCTGGCTTGTGAAATTTCACAGGGAAAATTTAAGACTCTTTTCAGGGCCATTACTATTTTGGATTGTGAAGATTCTGTGGTTCTGGTTATCTAGGGCTAAAGAATCAGCTGTGATTAACAAGATACCAGAACTACTAGAGTGAAAACTTTGCATTGCTGGGAATATTGATGCTAGTTAGCTGGAGCTAAGAATTTAGCAGTGATTAAGAAGAGACCAGCATCATTGAGGTGGCATCTTCTGGGAAGTGTTTTCTGAGAGCACAGAGGCAGTGTTCTAGAGATAGCAAGGTTGTACGTTTTACTGTGGCTTAACTTGTTAATGTGTAAGTGTTACCCAGGTGGTACTGGTTTTGAAGGCATGAAGGAATCATGCAGAGCAGCCGAGGCCCAGCCCTGTGAGAGGCCATGCAATGCCATTGGTGAAGGTGCAGCCTCAGGTGCAATTGATGGCCCAGAAATTAAGGAGTCGTGCAGTGTTTTGGAGATGCCAGGACCATGAATGACCACCAAGAACAGCAGCAGCAGTAATGTACAGGCATCTGGAGCCTAGAGGACAAGCTGTGTGCTACAAAGGACAGGGCTAGAAAAGTGACCCAAGCCCTTGGTGTTGCCCAGAAGATCGTGAGTTGGATTCCAGACATTGGACAATTAGAGTTTAATTTTTGCTTTTGATTGTGACTGTGCCCTAATATTTTTCCCTCTTGAAGGGAGAAAATATTTTAGTGGATTCTACAGTTAAGAGACTTTTAATTGTAAAAGGCTTTGGATTTTAAAGGCTATTGGATATTTTTAAAGGATTGAACTTTTAATATGTAAAGATTATGGGACTTTCAAAGTTGTGTATATCTTGGGGATGAAGAAGAAACTAAGGGTTGAGGGTTACTAGTGATGTGTTTGTGTGTCAAGTTGACAAGGTGTCAATTGTACTGGTAAGTTTTGTGTCAACTTGACACAAGCTGGAGTTATCACAGAGAAAAGAGCTTCAGAAATGCCTCCACGAGATCCAGCTATAAGGCATTTTCTCAATTAGTGATCAAGCAGGAAAGACCCCTTGTGGGTGGGACCATCTCTCTGGGCTGGTAGACTTGGGTTCTATAAGAGAGCAGGCTGAGCAAGCCAGGGGAAGCAAGCCAGTTAAGACACATCCATTCATGGCCTCTGCATCAGCTCCTGCTTCCTGACCTGCTTGAATTCCAGTCCTGACTTCCTTGGAGATGTAGAGCAGTATGTAATCATAAGCCCAATAAACCTTTTCCTCCAAAACTTGCTTCTTGGTCATGATGTTTGTGCAGGAATAGAAACCCTGAATAAGACAATGGGTATAAGGAGTGGATTGTAAAAATAGGTTAGACAATAAAGAAATAAAGAATCCAAGGAACTAAAGGGAACTGCAACCCTATAGGTGCAACAACAATATGAACTAACCAGTACCCCGGAGCTCTTGTCTCTAGCTGCATATGTATCAAAAGATGGCCTAATAGGCTATCACTTGAAAGAGAGGCCCATTGGACTTGCAAACTTTATATGCCACAGTACAGGGAAATGCCAGGGCCAAAAAGGGGGAGTGGGTGGGTAGGAGAGTGGGGGGGGGCAGGTATGGGGGACTTTTGGTATAGCATTGGAAATGTAAATGACCTAAATACCTAATAAAAATGGGAAAAAATAAAGAAATAAAGAAAAAAAGTATTAAAAAAAAAAGGAGGGACAAACAGAAACATTCCTTCCAAATTATAGCTTCATTTTCACAGCAATCAGGATTTAGGGATAGGGGCTTATGTAGTTTACAGTGTCACCTGTTATAGAATATGGGTGTTATAGTTTAACCAATCATATGGATTTGTTCTTTGGTGGTAAAGAACATGTGTTATGTTTTGAGGAGCACAAACACGATGAAAAGCAGAAAGCATTGTTTTCTGTCTTTATGTTTTCAAGAACAAAATATGGGTAAAATTAGGTTGGATCTCCACAATACTCCATGCCTGGAAACTTGAACTTAGTTTCACCATATGAGTAAATGCAGGGTAATAACAAAACGGCAATACTTAGGGCCTGGTGTTCGGTTTGGTTTGGTTTTTCTGCTCATTCCCAATTGTGTATTGGTTGTCATGCTACTCATGTTAAATTGTTCCCAAATTGCATGATAATATTGCATTTGATAAACTGAGATTTCCCCCCCCCCCAAGCTGATTGTAACTGGGAACAAAAGGGCCAGCAGCCAATGGCTAGGCAGGAGACACAGG
This sequence comes from Mus musculus, assembly GCF_000001635.26. Lineage (NCBI taxonomy): Eukaryota > Metazoa > Chordata > Mammalia > Rodentia > Muridae > Mus > Mus musculus. The sequence goes on along the minus strand of NC_000068.7, from coordinate 177,417,064 downwards.
CAGGACAGCTAGAACATCTAGCACCAGAGACTACCAGATGGTGAAAGGCAAACGAAAGAATCTTACTAACAGAAACCAGGACCACTGGGCATCATCAGAACCCAGTATGCCCACCACAGTGAGTCCTGAATATGACAACACACCTGAAAAGCAATATTCAAATCTTATCTCATGATGCTGGTATAGGATGTTCAGAAGTGCATTAATAACTCACTTAAAGAAATTCAGGAGAACACTGCTAAACAGGTAGAAGCCCTTAAATAGGAAGCACAATAATCCCTCAAGGAATTATAGGAAATCACTGCTACACAGGTAGAAGACCTTAAAGAGGAAAGACAAAAATCCCATAAAGAATTACAAGGAAACACAACCAAAGAGGTGATAGAATTGAATAAATCCATCCAAGATCTAAAAATGGAAGTAGAAATAATAAAGAAACCCAAAGGGACACAACTCTGTAGATAGAAACCCTAGGAAAGAAATCAGGAACCTTAGATGCAAGCATCAGGAACAGAATACAAGAGATGGAAGGGAGAGACCCAGGTGCAGAAGATTCCATAGAGAACATGGACACGGCAATCAAAGAAAATGCAAAATGCAAAATGATCCTAACCCAAAACATGCAGGAAATCCAGGACTCAAAGAGAAGACCAAACTACAGATAATAGGTATAGATGAGAATGGAGAATTTCAACTCAAAGCACCAGTAAATATCTTCAACAAAATTATACAAGAAAATTTCCCCAACCAAAAAGAGATGCCCATGAACTTACAAGGGACTTATAGAACTCCAAATAGACAGGACCAGAAAAGTATCTCCTGACACATAATAATCAGGACAACAAATACACTAGATAAAGATACAATATTGAAAGCAGTAAGGGACAAAGGTCAAGTAGCATATAGAGGCAGGGCTATTAGAATTACACCAGATGGTCCCTTCCAGTCGGTGCCAGCACAGGGTCACCTTGGGCTCAGAGTCGACGGACATCTCTAAGGTCCCTAGAGGACTCTTCTCGTGATCTTAGGACCATCGGTAAGTGGAACACAACTTCTGTTCCAATCCATCGCGCACGGAACCTGAGACAGCATTAGGGACGCAGAAAACCCACTTGACCAGAGTTACAAGTCCCTGTTGGCGCCAGTACCTGGTCACCTTGTGTGCAGAGTTGGCGGACACCCCCATGGTCCCTAGAGGACTGTCCACACTAACTTAGGACTACTGACCAGACAGCTCCACGCTCCTCAAAGGAAACACCACCTCCAGGCACTGTAACATGCCCAGGATCTTTGACAACAGGATCCTAGAATAAAAAGAGCTTGTTCACACCAGTATTTCAGGGTCTCAGAGGAAGCTTGACTGCCAAAAAGTCTGACACACCCAGAATCTCAGATTCACAGGAGCCCACAAGCAAAGGATCACAGAGAAAGCTGGACTCTTACCAGTCCTGAATCAACTGGGATTGTAGGAACGACAGGCTACAATCAGATATATTGAGGGCAGCAAATACTTGAGATGATCAGATGGCAGGACGCAAGCTTAAGAACAGAAGCAACAGAAACCAAGGTTACTTGGCATCATCGGAACCAAACTCTCCCACCATAGCAAGTCCTGGATACACCATCACACCAGAAAAGCAAGACATGGATCTAAAGTCACTTCTTATGATGATGATGGAGGACTTTAATTAGGAAATACAGGAAAACACAGGTAAACAGCTAGAAACCCTTAAGCAGGAAACACAAAAATGCCTTAGAGAGTTACAGGAAAACAATACCAAACAGGAGATGGAATTGAACAAAACCATCCAGGATCTAAAAAGGTAATAGAAACAAAAAGGAAACCTAAAGGGAGAAAACTCTGGAGATAGAAACCCTAGGAAAGAAAGCAGGAACTGTAGAACAACAGAATAGAGGATATGGAAGAGAGAATCTCAGTTGCAGAAGATTCCTTAGGGAACATGGTCAAAACAACAAACGAAATGCATAATGCAAAAAGATCCTAACTCAAAACATCTAGGAAATGCAGGATACAATGAGAAGACCAAACCTATGGATAATAGGAGTAGATGAAAATGAAGATTTTCAACTTAAAGGCGAGCAAATATCTTCAACAAAATTATAGAAGAAAACTTTCCATACCTAAAAAAGAGATGCCCATGAACATACAAGAAGCCTACAGAACTCCAAATAGACTGGACCAGAAAAGAAATTCCTCCTGACACATAATAATCAAAATAACAAATGCACTAAATAAAGACAAAATATTAAAAGCAGCAATGGAAAAAGATCAAGTAACATATAAAGGCAGGTCCATTAGAATTACTGCAGACTTTTCACCAGAGACTATGAAAGCTAGAAGATCCTGGACAGATGTTATACAGACACTAAGAGAAGACAACTGCCAGCCCGGGTTACTATAACCAGCCAAACTCTCACTTACCATAGATGGAGAAACCAAAGTATTCCATAACAAAACCAGATTCACAAAATGTTTTGCACGAATTTAGCACTCAAAAAATAATAACAGAAGAAAACCAATACAAGGATGGAATCTATGCCCTAGAAAAAGCAAGAAAGTAACCTTACAACAAACCTAAAAGAAGACAGCCACAAGAAGAGAATGCCAACTCTAACAACAAAAATAATAGGAAGCAACAATTACTTTTCCTTAATATCTCTTAATATCAATGGACTCAATTCCCCAATAAAAAGACATAGACTAACAGACTGGCTACACAAACAGGACCCAACATTTTGCTGCTTACAGGAAACCCACCTCAGGGAAAAAGATACTACCCCAGAGTGAAAGGCTGGAAAACAATTTTCCAAGCAAACTGTCCGAAGAAACAAGCTGGAATAGCCATTCGAATATCGAATAAAATCGACTTCCAACCCAAAGTTATCAAAAAAGACAAGGAGGGGTACTTTATAGTCATCAAAGGTAAAATCTTTCAAGAGGAACTCTCAATTTTGAATATCTATGCTCCAAATGCAAGGGAAGCCACATTCATTAAAGAAACTTTAGTACAGCTTAAAGCACACATTGCACCTCACACAATAATAGTAGGAGACTTCAACACCCCACTTTCATCTATGAGCAGATCGTGGAAACAGAAACTAAACAGGGACCCAGTGAAACTAACAGAAGTTATGAAACAAATGGATTTAACAGATATCTACAGAACATTTTAACCTAAAACAAAAGGATAATACATCTCAGCACCTCATGGTACCTTCTCCAAAATCGACCATGTAATTGGCCACAAAACAGGCCTCAACAGATACAAAAATATTGAAATTGTCCCATGCATCCTATCAGATCACTATGGACTATAAGGCTGATCTTCAATAACAACATAAATAATAGAAAGCCAACATTCACCTGGGAACTGAACAACGCTCTCCCCAATGATACCTTGGTCAAGGGAGAAATAAAGAAAGAAATTAAAGACTTTTTAGAGTTTAATGAAAATGAAACCACAACATACCCAAACGTATGAGACACAATGAAAGCAGTCCTAAGAGGAAAACTCAAAGCTCTGAGTGCCTCCAAAAAGAAAGCAGAGAGAGCACACACTAGCAGCTTGAAGCACAACTAAAACCTCCAGAACAAAAGGAAGTAAAATCACCCATGAGGAGTAGATGGCAGGAAATAATCAAACTCACTGCTGAAATCAACCAAGTGGAAATGAAGAGAACTATACAAAGAATCAACCCATCAAAGAGCTGGTTCTTTGAGGAAATCAACAAGATAGATGAACCCTTAGTCAAACTCACTAGAGGGAACAAGGACAGTATCCTAATTAACAAAATCAGAAATGAAAAGGGAGACATAACAACAGATCCCGAGGAAATAAAAAACACCATCAGATCGTACTACAAAACTGGAAACCTGGATGGAACGAACAAATTCTAGATAGATACAAGGTACCAAAGTTTAATCAGGATCAGAATAATAACCTAAACAGTCCTATATCTCCTAAAGAAAAGGAAGCAGTCATTAATAGTCTCCCAACCAAAAAAAAAAAAAAGCCCAGTACCAGAAGGGTTTAGTGCAGAGTTCTATCAGATCTTCAAAGAAGACCTAACTACAGTTCTTTTCAAACTATTCCACAAAATAGAAACAGAAGGTACCTTACCCAATTCATTCTATGAAGTCACAATTACTCTGATACCTAAACCACAAAAAGACCCAACAAAGATAGAGAACTTCATCAGGGAAAAAGACAGACACTACTTCAGAGTGAAAGGCTAGAAAACAATTTTCCAAGCTAATGGTCTGAAGAAACAAGCTGGAGTAGCCATTCTAATATCTAATAAAATCGACTTCCAACCCAAAGTTATCAAAAAAGACAAAGAGGGACACTTCATACTCATCAAAGATACAATCCTCCAAGAGGAACTCTCGATTCTGAATATATACGCTCCAAATGCAAGGGCAGCCACATTCATTAAAGACACTTTAGTAAAGCTCAAAGCACACATTGCACCTCACACAATAATAGTGGGAGACTTCAACACACCACTTTCATCAATCGACAGATCGTGGAAACAAAAACTAAACAGGGACACAGTGAAACTAACAGAAGTTATGAAACAAAGGGATCTGACAGATATATACAGAACATTTTATCCTAAAACAAAAGGATATACCTTCTTCTCAGCACCTCACGGGACCTTCTCCAAAACTGACCATATAATTGGCCACAAAACAGGCCTCAACAGATACAAAAATATTGAAATTGTCACATGTATCATATCAGACCACCATGGCCTAAGGCTGATCTTCAATAACAACATAAATAATGGAAAGCCAACATTCACGTGGAAACTGAACAACACTCTTCTCAATGATACCTTGGTCAAGGAAGGAATAAAGAAAGAAATTAAAGACTTTTTAGAGTTTAATGAAAATGAAGCCACAACATACCCAAACCTTTGGGACACAATGAAAGCATTTCTAATAGGGAAACTCATAGCTCTGAGTGCCTCCAAGAAGAAACAGGAGAGAGCACATACTAGCAGCTTGACAACACATCTAAAAGCTCTAGAAAAAAAGGAAGCAAATTCACCCAAGAGGAGTAGACAGCAGGAAATAATCAAACTCAGGGGTGAAATCAACCAAGTGGAAACAAGAAGAACTATTCAAAGAATCAAACAAGGAGGAGCTGGTTCTTTGAAAAAAATCAACAAGATAGATAAACCCTTAGCCAGACTCACTAGAGGGCACAGGGACAGCATCTTAATTAACACAATCAGAAAGGAAAAGGGAGACATAAAAACAGATCCTGGAGAAATCCAAAACACCATCAGATCCTTCTACAAAAGGCTATACTCAACAAAACTGGAAAACCTGGATGAAATGGACAAATTTCTAGACAGATAACAGGTACCAAAGTTAAATCAGGATCAAGTTAACGATCTAAACAGTCCCATATCCCCTAAGGAAATAGAAGCAGTCATTAATAGTCTCCCAACCAAAAAAAGCCCAGGACCAGATGGGTTTAGTGCAGAGTTCTACCAGACCTTCAAAGAAGATCTAATCCCAGTTCTTCACAAACTATTCCACAAAATAGAAGTAGAGGGAACTCTAGCCAACTCATTCTATGAAGCCACTATTACTCTGATACCTAAACCACAGAAAGATCCGACAAAGATAGAGAACTTCAGAACAATTTCCCTTATGAATATCGATGCAAAAATCCTCAATAAAATTCTTGCTAACAGAATCCAAGAACACATTAAAGCAATCATCCATCCTACCCAAGCAGGTTTTATTCCAGGGATGCAGGGATGGTTTAATATACGAAAATCCATCAATGTAATCCATTATATAAACAAACCCAAAGACAAAAACCACATGATCATCTCGTTAGATGCGGAAAAAGCATTCGACAAGATCCAACACCCATTCATGATAAAAGTCTTGGAAAGATCAGGAATTCAAGGCCCATACCTAAACATGATAAAAGCAATCTACAGCAAACCAGTAGCCAACATCAAAGTAAATGGTGAGAAGCTGGAAGCAATCCCACTAAAATCAGGGACTAGACAAGGCTGACCACTTTCTCCCTACCTCTTCAACATAGTACTTGAAGTCCTAGCCAGAGCAATTAGACAACAAAAGGAAAACAAGGGGACACAAATTGGAAAAGAGGAAGTCAAAATATCACTTTTTGCAGATGATATGATAGTATATATAAGTGACCCTAAAAATTCCACCAGAGAACTCCTAAACCTGAGAAACAGCTTCGGTGAAGTAGCTGGATATAAAATTAACTCAAACAAGTCAATGGCCTTTCTCTACACAAAGAATAAACAGGCTGAGAAAGAAATTAGGGAAACAACACCCTTCTCAATAGTCACAAATAATATAACATATCTTGGCGTGACTCTAACTAAGGAAGTGAAAGATCTGTATGATAAAAACTTCAAGTCCCTGAAGAAAGAAATGAAAGAAGATCTCAGAAGATGAAAAGATCTCCCATGCTCATGGATTGGCAGGATCAACATTGTAAAAATGGCTATCTTTCCAAAAGCAATCTATAGATTCAATGCAATCCCCATCAAAATTCCAACTCAATTCTTCAACGAATTAGGAAGAGCATTCTGCAAATTCATCTGCAATAACAAAAAACCTAGGATAGCAAAAGCTCTTCTAAAGGATAAAAGTACCTCTGGTGGAATCACCATGCCTGACCTAAAGCTTTACTACAGAGCAATTGTGATAAAAACTGCATGGTACTGGTATAGTGACAGACAAGTAGACCAATGGAATAGAATTGAAGACCCAGAAATGAACCCACACACCTATGGTCACTTGATCTTCGACAAGGGAGCTAAAACCATCCAGTGGAAAAAAAAGACAGCATTTTCAACAAATGGTGCTGGCACAACTGGTTGTTATCATGTAGAAGAATGTGAATCGACCCATTCCTCTCTCCTTGTACTAAGGTCTAAACTAAGTGGATCAAGGAACTCCACATAAAACCAGAGACGCTGAAACTTATAGAGGAGAAAGTAGGGAAAAGTCTTCAAGATAGGGGCACAGGGAAAAAAATTCCTGAATAGAACAGCAATGGCTTGTGCTTTAAGATCGAGGATTGACAAATGGGACCTCATGAAACTGCAAAGCTTCTGCAAGGCAAAAGACACCGTCAATAAGACAAAAAGACCACCAACAGATTGGGAAAGGATCTTTACCTATCTTAAATCAGATAGGGGACTCATATCCAATATATATAAAGAACTCAAGAGGGTGGACTCCAGAAAATCAAATAGCCCCCTTAAAAGATGGGGCTCAGAGCTGAACAAAGAATTCTCACCCGAGGAATACCGAAAGGCTGAGAAACACCTGAAAAAAATGTTCAACATCCTTAATCATCAGAGAAATGCAAATCAAAACAACCCTGAGATTCCATCTCACACCAGTCAGAATGGCTAAGATCAAAAATTCAGGTGACAGCAGATGCTGGCGAGGATGTGGAGAAAGAGGAAACTCCTCCATTGTTGGTGGGACTGCAAGCTCGTACAACCACTCTGGAAATCAGTCTGGCGGTTCCCCCGAAAATTGGACATAGTACTACTGGAGGATCCCCCAATACCTCTCCTGGGCATATATCCAGAAGATGTTCCAACTGGTAAGAAGGACACATGCTCCACTATGTTCATAGAAGCCTTATTTATAATAGCCAGAAGCTGGAAAGAACCCAGATGTCCCTCAACAGAGGAATGGATATAAAAAATGTGGTACATTTACACAATGGAGTACTACTCAGCTATTAAAAAGAATGAATTCACGAAATTCCTAGGCAAATGGTTGGACCTGGAGGGCATCATCCTGAGTGAGGTAACCCAATCACAAAAGAACTCAAATGAAATGTACTCACTGATAAGTGGATATTAACCCAGAAACTTAGTATAGCGAGATATAAGGTACAATATGTAAAACATATGAAACTGAAGAAGAACGAAGACAAAAGTGTGGACACTTTGCTCATTCTTAGAATTGGAAACAATCACCCATGGAAGGAGTTACAGAGACAAAGTTTGGAGCTGAGACAAAAGGATGGTCCATCTAGAGACTGCCATATCCAGGGATCCATCCCATAATTAGCCTCCAAGCGATGACACCATTGCATACACTAGCAAGCCTTTGTTGCAAGGACAGTGATATAGCTGTCCCTTGTGAGACTAGGCCGGGGCCTAGCAAACACAGAAGTGGATGCTCACAGTCAACTATTGGATGGATCACAGGGCCCCCAATGGAGGAGCTAGAGAAAGTATCCAAGGAGCTAAAGAGATCTGCAACCCTATCGGAGGAACAACATTATGAACTAACCAGTACCCCAGAGCTCTTGACTCTACCTGCATATGTATCAAAAGATGACCTAGTCGGCCATCACTGGAAAGAGAGGCCCATTGGTCAGGCAAACGTTATATGCCCCAGTACAGGGGAATGCCAGGGCCAAAAAATGGGAATGGGTGGGTGGGGGGGCACTTTTGGGATAGCATTGGAAATGTAATTGAAGAAAATACGTAATAAAAAAAAGGAAAAAAAATAGAGAACTTCAGACCAATTTACCTTATGAATATCAATGCAAAAATACTCAATAAAATTCTTGCTAACCGAATCCAAGAACACATCAAAAGGATCATCCATCATGACCAAGAGGGCTTCATCCCAGGGAAGCAGGGATGGTTTAATATGCAGAAATCCATCAACATAATCCACTATATAAACAAACTCAAAGACAAAACTCACATGATCATCTTGTTAGATGCTCAGAAAGCAGTTGACAAAATCTAACACTCATTCATGATAAAAGTCTTGGAAAGAGCAGGAATTCAAGGCCCATATCTAAACATAATAAAATCAATCTACATCAAACCAGTAGCCAACATCCAAGTAAATGGAGAGAAGCTGGAAGCAATCCCACTAAAATCAGGGACTAGACAAGGCTGCCCACTTTCTTCCTTTCTATTCAATATAGTACTCAAAGTCCTAGCCAGAACAATTAGACAACAAAAGGAGGTCAATGGGATACAAATTGGAAAGGAAGAAGTCAAAATATCACTATTTGCAGATGATATGATAGTATATATAAGTGACCCTAAAAATTCCAGCAGAGAACTCCTAAACCTGATAAACAGCTTCAGTGAACTAGCTGCATATAAAATTAAATCAAACAAATCAGTGACCTTTCTCTACACAAAGGATAAACAGGCTGAGAAAGAAATTAGGGAAACAGTACCCTTCACAATAGTCACAAAAAATATAAAATACCTTGGTGTGACACTAAGGAAGTAAAAGATCTGTATGATAAGAACCTCAAGTCTCTGAAGAAAGAAATCAAAGAAAATCTCAGAAGATGGAAAGATCTCTGATGCACATGGGTTGGCAGGATCAATATAGTGAAATTAGCTATCTTGCCAAAAGCAATCTACAGATCCAATGCAATCACCATCAAAATTCCAACTCAATTCTTCATCGAATTAGAAAGGGCAATTTGCAAATTCATCTGTATTAACAAAAGACCTAGGATAGGAAAAATTCTTCTCAATGATAAAAGAATCTCTGGTGGAATCACTATGCCTGACCTAAAGCTGTACTACAGAGCAATTGTGATGAAAACTGCATGGTACTGGTATAGCGACAGTCAAGTAGACCAATGGAATAGAATTGAAGACCCAGAAATGAACCCACACACCTATAGTAACTTGATCTTTGACAAGGGAGCTAAAACCATTCAGTGAAAAAGAGACAGCATTTTCATTAAATGGTGTTGGCACAATTGGCAGTTATCATGTAGAAGAACGTGAATTGATTCATTCTCATCTCCTTGTTCTAAGGTCAAACCTAAGTGCACCAAGGAACTCCACATAAAACGAGAGACACTGAAACTTGTCTAGGAGAAAGTGGGGAAAAGCCTTGAAGATATGGAGAAAAGTTCCTGAATAGAACAGCCATGGCTTGTGCTGTAAGGTTGAGAATTGGCAAATGGGACCTCATAAAATTGCAAAACTTCTGTAAGGCAAAAGACACTGTCAATAAGACAAAAAGGCCACCAACAGATTGGGAAAGAATCTTTACCAATCCTAAATCAGATAGGGGACTAATATCTAATATATATAAAGAACTCAAGAATGTGGACTTCAGAAAATCAAATAACCCCATTAAAAAAATGGAGCTCAGAGCTAAACAAAGAATTCTCAACTGAGGAATACCAAATGGTTGAGAAGCACCTGAAAAAATGTTCAGTATCCTTAATCATCAGGGAAATTCAAATCAAAACAACCCTGAGATTCCATCTCACACCAGTCAGTATGAATAAGATCAAAAATTCAGGTAACAGCAGATGCTGGTGAGGATGTGGAGAAAGAGGGACACTCCTTCATTGTTGGTGGGATTGCAAGCTTGTACAACCACTCTGGAAATCAGTCTGATGGTTCCTCAGAAAATTGGACATAGTACTACTGGAGGATCCAGTAATATGTCTCCTGGGCATATACCCAGATATTCCAACTGGTAATAAGAACACATGCTCCTCTATGTTCCTAGCAGCCTTATTTATAATAGCCAGAAGCTGGAGAGAACCCAGATGTCCCTCAACAGAGGAATGTATACAAAAAATGTGGTACATTTACACAATGGAGTACTATTCAGCTATTAAAAGCTATGAATTTATTAAATTCCTAGGCAAATGGATGGATCTGGAGAATATCATCCTGAGTGAGTTGACCCAATGACAAGAGAACTCATATGATATGCGTTCAGGGATAAGTAGATAGTAGCCCAGAAACTTAGAATACCTAAGATACAATTTGCAAAACACATGAAACTCAAGAAGAAGGAAGACCAAAGTGTGGACACTTCACCCCTTCTTAGAATTGGGAACAAAACACCCATGGAAGGAGTTACAGAGACAAAGTTTGGAGCTGAGACAAAAGGATGGACCATCTAGAGACTGCCCCACACTGAGGTCCATCCCATAATCAGCCTCCAAACACAGACACTATTGCATATGCCAGTAAGAATTTGCTGAAAGGACTCTGATATAGCTGTCTCTTGTGAGTCTATGCCAGTGCCAGGCAAACACAGAAGTGGATGCTCACAGTCAACTATTGGATGGAACACAGGGCCCCCAGTGGGGAGCTAGTGAAAGTACCCAAGGAGCTGAAGGGGTCTGCAACTCTATAGGTGGAACAACAATATGAACTAACCAATACCCCTGAGCTAGTATCTCTAGCTGCACATGTAGCAGAAGATTGCCTATTCGGCCATCATTGGGAAGAGAGGCCCTTTGGTCTTGCAAACTTTATATGCCCCAATACAGGGGAAACACCAGGGCCAAGACATGGGAGTTGGTGGGTAGGGGAGCATGGAGGAGGCAATGTATAGGGAACTTCCAGGATTGCCTTTGAAATGTAAATAAAGTAAATACCTAATAAAAAAATTGGAAGAAAAAAAAAGTCTTTCACCATGGATTGACTGTTGAACATATTGGAGAGGTTGGCTATTTTACCTTCAATTTTTGGTGTCAACGGCAAGTGCTGTTCTCTGTCTCTTATGGAGGCACCGTCCTAATTTTTTGTTCTTTGTTGCCATATGACAATGATTCTATTTCTAGTTTTTTTCTCTTTGTTGAAACAATTGTGCCTAAATGAGTTCTAATATTACATGGATATGTTTAGCTTTTCTGTTTTTAGGGACTGTCTCTCAGTTTTATATGTTATGTTGTTACACAGAAGACTTCGTTTTCTTCACTATGAGTAATTTCTGTATATCCATTTGATAATGTCTGACAACAAATAGTTCTTAATGTAGGTGTGAGCATTACTTTATTTAACATTTTTGCTTAGTCATTACCCAGTTTCCCAGTGACTTCATACTGTCAGAAAGCTGGTGTTTCTATGATAAGCATGCATCAGATTGAAATGCTAATTATTGTGTACTATGACCAATGCTCAAGAAAAATACAGAAAATTAACAAGCAGGAATTTGAGGTACATGAGCCTAGATAATGACCTAATGAATCTGTTTCTTTTTTTTAATATAGATTTTAAATGTTAAAATGGCATTTTTGGGCTCGTGAGATGGCCCAGTGCTTAAGAGCATTAGCTGATCTTACAGACATCCTGAATTCAATTCCCAGCAACCACATGGTGGCTCCCAACCATCTGTAATGGGATCCAATGCTCTCTTTTCCTGTGTCCAAAGACCACTATCGTGTACTCATTTACATAAAATAATTAAATAAAAATTTTCAAAATGACAAAAAAAAAAAAGAACTGAATGATCTGAGCAGTCCACTAACCCACTTTCAATAGAATAAACGAGAATACTATACACAAAAGATTCAATACAAGGACCAGTTTTGAGGACAGCTGCAGAAAGAAGATAGTGGTGTTTGTAGGAAAGAAGCTATGTAGGGGCTGGAGAGATGGCTCAGCAGTTAAGAACACTGACTCTTCTTTTGAAGATCTTGAGTTCAAATCTCAACAACCACATGGTAGCTTAGAACCTTCTATAATGACATCCTACATCCTCTCCTGGTGTGTCTGAAGACAGCTACAGTGTACTTACATATAAGTAATAAATAAATCTTTTTTATTTATATTTTTTAGAAAGGAAGCTATGTATGCAGGAGGTGACACAGCTAGAGGAGTGGGAATACCTAAGACCTTAGAGTCAGGGCAATTTTATCATAATCTTAAATTGCTGAACAAGAAGCTATAAGTTTTGGTGTTTTCCCTGCAGAATTTTGGTCTTGTTTGGTCTGTTCATTCTTTCCTATCCTCTGACTTTTTTCTGGTAAGGTGTGTTTCTATTATAACACTGTATGTTGGAAACATAATGTCTCTCTTAAGGATATGGTACTGTGTGGTCAGATAAAAATAGTTTTTACTTCTGAAAAAAACTTGTAGTAGTTAAATGAGAGTGGTTCCCATAGACTCATATGTTTGAAAACTTACTTTTAGTTTGTGGAGTTCTTTGGGACAGAGAGCATACATGTGGCCCTTTTGCAAGAGGTCTGTCACATGGGTACATTTTCAGGTTTTAACATCTTCTGACCATGCCCATATTGCTAGCTACCTCTTGCCTGTGGATCAAAATATGAATTCTCATCTCTGCCTGATGCTGTGTTTATGCTGCTATGATTGACTCTAACACTTTGGAACTGTAAACCCGATTTTATGCCTTCAATTATAATTTGTCCATGGTGTGTTTTATAATAACAATAGAAAAGTAAATATACACATATGTTGTGTGGAAGGTCAGAACCCAGAAAATGCCCCCTTCCAACTATAGGAACCAGGATGGAATACTGTTCAAACTTTATCTCTAGAGCAGTTATAATCTGTCCTGTGTCTTTGAAGTTAGGCATGATCCCAAGATTGACAATTATAGACTTCTCTGAAGAAGCAACCCCTTTATGAACATTCTCCTTTACTTCTAACCCAACCAATACCAAATCATGAATCAGGTCCACCTTGTATTGAAGACTCTCATTTAAGTAATGGTGGCCCAAAACACAGGATTAAATAAACACTACTCCTTATTACAGATCCAATAAGTGTTGTAAATTGTAGTTTATTTAGTGAGTAAAGGTCAGCTGCATTATAAATGAGAACCTGTCTCAAAAAAAAAAGGATGATTAAACAATCTAAACTATATTTTAAGGGCCACTTAAAGACTATTCTTTTTCCTGTTCCAAATTAATCCTAAAGAAAAAAATACAGTAATTTCTATATTGTTTAGTACGGTATTTTCTCTACTCATGTTCTATGTTAAAGGACAACTTTTCATTTTGACTTGTTTTTCCCCAATAATCTTAAGATTTACATGGTGTAAATTGTTTCCAGTGTTCGTGGTATGGTTTTAGAGCTGCCAGGTTTTTCACTAAATTACTGACTGCAAAGCAATTCTAGTTTTGTAATCACCTACTATGAACCTTGGCCTTGAGTTTAAATAGAAAATTTCCTGTGTTTTTACTCAGGGCTGCTATTCTTTCCTAATTCAGAGGAGACTGCAGGATTGGCCTGGAAATAAAATAACTTTTTACTTCACATCATTTAGGTCATTGCTCCTTTGTTCTTGACAGTGCAACCATAACTATTTTTTAAAAATATGGACGTGACTATGTAGAACATTGTGTCCTCAAATTCATGGATGTGAATTTGCCTCCAAACTGCTGGAATTGATAGCACATGCTATTATGTTTGGCTATATTCATTTTTGAAAATGATTGTATGGCATTGGATCCAAACATCTTAAATAACTTTAAGGGTTATAGTACTGTCCCAATTCCCCAATGCTCTTTTTATCATGTTATTAATTTTGTTTTTCTTTTCCTGTGAGTGTGTGTGAGTGTGTGTGTGTGTGTGTGTGTGTGTTGATATGTAATAATGGCTATCCAAAATCTCAGGGATCTCCTCTGAGCTCTGAGTGCCTGGACTGAAGCAATGCATTGCATGCTACTGAAAAGGTGAGCTCAGCAACTTTGGGAAATTCCACCAGACCCCTCCCCTCCTGAAAGACAATGGTCATAGAACATGTAGGCACCCCTGTGCTCCAGAAGGGAGAAGCTAATTTAATTAAATTCTGCAGACCATAGGGGGGACCTACTGCTGACCACATGCAGACAAGGGAAACCCAGAGCACATAGACACACTCCTCAAGGTGAAGAGACAGGTCACATACCCCCACCACCTCTCCTCCTCTAAACTCCCCCTGCCCCCGCAGCCAAGAAAAGCCCTTGCTACCTCAGCCCATAAAGACCAAACTCTTTAAAGGGTACACTCTTCCACTAGTCATATTGTGTCTACTTGCTGCTACTCTGAAAACTGTATTAAAAAATTAATGAATGGACTGCACGAGGTCACCACCTCTCCTTCAGGTGTAGTATAATCCCAAAACATTCAAACAATAAATTCCTCTTGCTTTTAGCATTGATTTCCTGCTCTGCATTGTTCACTCAGGGGTTTCCCTGTAAGGTGATGCTTGCCAGAGTCTTACTTTATCCACAGCTTCGCAATAAGGTCTCTTGAAAAGGTTAACTCAGGAACTTTGCGAAGGTCATGAAACACTTGCCCCTCCATAAGGGAGAGGGTAATTAACATTTCTCAGACCACAGGGCAGGACAACCTGTGGGTGGGAACACATTCCACAGGATGGACCATTGCCCCCTTTCAGACAAGGGAAGTTCCTTGTCACCTCATTACCTAAAGACCAGTTTAAAGGGTGCACTGTTCCACCAATCATATTTCGCCTAGTTGCTGATGCTCTATTCTGCCCTGGAAACCATATAAAAACTTGGTTACTACAGAATGGCATGGTTTCTGCCCCTCTCACAGGACCAGTGGATGTGGGCCTCTGAAAGTGCTAATGACTACCATGAGCTTAAGGCTTGTTTACAGAATAATGTACATATTTTACAATCCTCCTTTAAGGAATGTTCTCCCTGTTAACATTAATGAGTACATGATGATCAGAAACAGCACAAGTCCAAAAGCAAAGGTGTGGCTCATGTCTCAGCCAAATGGTAAATGCTGGGACTTTCAAGACAGCCCTTAAGACTGTGGAACAGACCCCTAAAACATCGATTAAAAATATATTATTTCTCAATAAATAATAATGTATATAAATTATGAGGGACGTCAAGAATCTAAAGGAATGAAAGCCAACTTCTCAGAAAGATACTAAGGAAGGAGATAAAGAGATTTGGAAAGTGGTGATAACAAGATCTCACCCAGCTAATGTTTTCGTTGTTGTTGATGATGATGATGCTTAGAAAGGCTGACAGTTTACTGATTTCAGGATCAGCCTGGGAAAGAGCAAATTTAGTCTCATGTGTGTTAGAAATGGTAATTTCAGGCCTGGGTCCCACCCAGCCAGTTTGAGCTTAGCCTTTATGCTTCACAGAGGCAGGCAAATATCTGCTTTTGTAAGGTTAAAAGAAAATGTATGCTTCCTGTCTCATAAGAATTAAGTTCCTGTGGATACAGGATCTATTTCTTAAGACAATCAAAAGGAAAACTGGAGTAAATGGCTGGTTTGAGAGATATAATAATAGATTCTGGTTATGGTATGCAGGAGATGAACTATTGAGTGAATTTTTTAGAATAGCAGGAGATAGCTGCTTGGTAAAGAGTCTCCAGCAGAACATAGACAGAGAGCTGTCTGGAGACCTGCAGAGCAAGCAGATCAGAAAGAAAGCAGAACACAGCGAAAGGAGGATGGGAAGCTGTCTCCTGCAGAGCATAGACTGACAGCTTGGACACAGGACTTGACTACCAGTCCTTTGTTTTCATGCTCCCAGACACCCCTTCTCTCTTTACCAGTCTCCAAGCCCAGGCTTGGTCCTTGGCAACAGATGTATACTTTGATATCATTAATCTTACATCTAGATGTCAGGACTTAGAGCAAATGTATCACTTATGTAACCATCCAAGTCAATGACAGGTACCAGCTTATACTAAAGTATTTTCATAGAAGTGTAGCTACAGATGAGTGAACTCCCATTTGAGTGCTAGGAAGTGAAATGGGTTTGGGCAGTGCTCTTAACAACAACTGAATGATCCCTTAGCCCACTAACCTACTTTCAATAAAATAAGAGAGAGTGCTATACATTATAGATTTGAGATACAAACTCCAGCTTTGAGGAAAGCTGAAAGAAGATAGTGACTTTGAGGAAACAAAGCTGTGTGTGCTTCAGGTGACAGAGCTAGAAGAGTGGGAATTCCTAAGACCTTGTGGCTAAGGCAATTTCATCATAATCTCAAGTTGCTGAACAAGAAACTGTAAGTTTTGATGGATTCCCTGTTGAATTTTGGTCTTGTTTGTTCTGTTTATTGTTTATAATGCTCTGATTCTTTCTGGTAAGGCTTCCTTTGTGACATTGTGTGTTGAAAGCATAATAGGCTCTCTTTAGGATATGGTACAGTGATGTTAGATAAACAGGTGTTTTTACGTTTGAGGAGACAGATGGTAGTTAAATTAACATGGCTCCCATAGACTCATAGGTTAAATTAATATGGCTCCCATAGACTTCCTAGTTTGTGGAACTGTTTGGGAAGGAACACAGGTCTGCCTTTTTGGAAGAGGTGTGACACTTGGGTGCATTTTCAGGCTTTAATCTCTTCTGACCACACCCATATTGCAAGCTCCCACTTTGGTAGAGTTCAAAATGAGTTCTCACCTTTCCCTTGATTTACAGCTAAGACCTTGTAATACAAGAGGAACATTCCAGATGCATTTATGTCCAACATAATTTATGGATAATTTATGTCCAACATAATTATGGATTATATTTTTTATAATTTATGGATGATTCTGGATGACTATGAGGTAAGAATGCCCTTCAATATCTCAGCTTTTACATTTGATCATCTTCAGAAAAGAATTTAACTTAACATTCATAGGAGTAGGCAAATCTATGTGTAAATGTGTCTAGATTCCCTGAGTAAAATCTCAATGTTCCCACACTTGAAGAAAGGCGTTGCTTTGGAAATGGCTCCTGTGCTCTCCTTACCCATCACTGGAAAAATCTTTTGAAGCTGTTCTGTCTTGTCTGCTGTGCTAGGTATTCTTGTCAGTCAAATTGAACACATCTGGAATTAGCTGAAACAGAAAGAGTTGGGTACTGTGAGGGATTTTTCTTAATTGTAGTTTTCAATCTGGGAAAAGTATTTTTAATCTGGGTCTTTTGGGGTGATAAGATCCACCTTGGATCTAGGCAACAGCTTATGGTGTCAGCCTACATATATAAAGGACATTGAAGATGGTAGCTCTATCTCTTTGCCTTAATGCCCTACCTCTTTCTAACAACTTTTTGTTGTTGTTGTTGTTATTATTGTGTGTGTTTGTTTGTTTTTTTGTTTTATTTTTGGCAGTAGTGCATAATTTTGAAAATTAAGGTATATAATGAAGACTAGTTGAGACGTCAAGCCACATGAACTGAACTACTATTGGAAATTTTAAATGTGTAGACAGCCATTTTTGGACTGGTTGAATGGCATCCTGTGAGTCATTCTAATAAATGCATTAACTATATAATAGAGATTCATTCTATCAGTTCTGTTCATCAGGAGAATCTTTGATAGCACAGCTGTGGGTTTGTGGTTGTTGTTTCCTGCTTTGCTCTGAGGCTTGTCTCAGAAACACCAGGTGAACAGTCCTTGCAGTGTAGCTGAACCCAGCGTAAAGGCACCAAACAAATATTGCTTTCTAAAATCTTTCTTAATTGTTAATATTCTGGGCACATTTCCACATTTGGGACAGATTTAACTCCATTGTAATCTGATTTATTGACTGTGAGAGCCATCCAACTTGAATCCAGGAGGAAGAAGTGGAAATATCTTCTGAGTGCTGTGATTGGAGCTTAAGCAAGCTCCAAATTTGTAAAGCAGGGAAGCATAGAGTTACTGCCCACAAGGGGGTAGAAGCAGGCAGTTGAATAGCAGGGATGTGAAGTCTTATGTTCTCCCAGGGGCTTGATGGGAGGACAGACCGGTAAGCAATTGGACGAGAGGTTCTTGTGCTAATGAACTTCAAATCTACAGATCTGGAAAACTTTTGGCCAAAGCTGGAACCTCTATGCCCTGTCTCTTTAACATACTCTAACCCTAAGGGTGGTGCTCATGTCACTCAAGACTCAATAGCCAATCAGAACCTCCACATGGACCTGCCAGTCAGAAGAGGAGGCGGCTCTTCCAGGTCAAGCTTGCAAGCTCCTTTTGTAACTCAGCAGTCATGGGAGTTTCGGTGTGATGTGTTCTGCATGACTCTACTGGGAGTTGTGAGAGGAGGTTAGTCAAGCTCAGAACTCCAAACATGGTAAGTGCCAGGTCATCTCCTAAGGTGCCCTCGGTGTGGCGAAAAGAGGGGAGTGGGAGAGAACTCGCTTCTGGCCAGAGTTCCATTGCCCTGGGCAGGCAAGAGCGGGAGGACTGCAGGATGCTCTCCACATGGCCCCGGTTGGCTGTCTGGCCATGTGAAGGCAGGGACCCAACTCGGTGGGTGGTGGACAAGGGCAGCTCTAGGCACCAGGTTCCCAGTCTCCAGCATCCCACGCTGGATACCCTGGAAGAGCTTAGGACAGAATGGGGTCCCCGGGGTGGCACTGGCTTCGGGGCCAAAGGGAGGAGAAGTTGGGGGATAGGGGCCACTGAATGGTTCCCACGCGAGCGAGCATCCTTGGTCAGGTCCGGGGCTGGAGCACAGGATGGCCTTCTGGCGGGAGGTTTTCTTTTTAATTTTTGTTACTGTGTGAATTTGATTGCAGTTTGGCTGCAGGGCTTCCCAAGTAGGAAGCAGAGATGGCTGCACTGGACATTGCCTGTATAATTTAATAATGTTCTTTAATTGCAAAGAAAGGCTCTGTGCCTTTAAAAAGGAAAATAAGTGGAGTCTGGAAAATTGTAGTGAATGCAAATTTCCCAGACTAGAGCTCTGTCTGCAACTGTGGCGGAATTGCTGAGCCAGGAAAGCTTCAGCTGCCTGAATCATTTGCTCTGTGATCTTACAGTGGAGGAGCTGCTGTTGTCTGAGTCCCAGCTGTTTTTTCCAGGCTAATGAGGGACTCTGTCCATGCCTCTCTATCAGGAACCCTAGTGGAAGGTAGCTTGGGGTTCTTTATGGGAGTCTCTTCAGAGCCATCTGTTGCAAACTATGAAGAAGGCCAAAAGCCATGTCATGGTGATTGTAATTGTCTCCTTTGCCAGGCCAGGAGGAGCAAGTTTACTGAGTTATCTGAGTCAGATCTGCTGGTTCCAAGGACTGTGGTTCTGTTGGTCCATGTGGTGATCATAGCAGAGGCCCTTGTCCTTTGCCCCTTCCTGAGTGTGGATTAATGGGGATGTGGGAAGCTCAGTAGCCCTAGTAGCTTGTGGACTTGGGTACCAAAGGTTTTCCACAGAGATCTCTTGCCAGCCTTGGTGCTAGGGTTCCAGCAAATACAAAGGAATGCAGGCAGGGAGGGGAAGTTGCAAACCCACTTCTGCAGTGCCAGTCAACTCCACCTCCCCCTCTGCTGGGCCATGCAGTAATTCTGTGCCACCCTGCACTGAGTAGGGTCCCCAAGTGCACTGGGGGCTTGGTCAGTAATGTTTTGTTTAGATACTTGAGTTCCCTTGTGCAGGGTTGTTTTATTAGACTTCTCCTGAATTTGTCCCAGTGTATTCTAGCTTCTGCAAACTTCATAGAGGTCTCCATTTCTTTCCACTTATCCCTGTAAGTAGGATACAAGCTGCTACTCTACTTTTTTTTTTTGAGACAGGGTTTCTCTGTGTTGCCCTGGCTGTCCTGGAACTCACTCTGTCGACCAGGCTGGCCTCGATCTCAGAAATCCGCCTGCCTCTGCCTCCCAAGTGCTGGGGTTAAAGGCGTGCGCCACCACGCCCGGCTGATGCTACTCTTAAAAAGTTTACTTGGCATAAGACATAGCTTGTGTAAGCTCTCCCCACTGCAGCTGTTGTAAATTCTACCTTCTACTTTTGCTGTTTTTCTCATCTCCTGCGACCTCCAACTCAGGAACCCATCTCTGAGAAATGGCTTGTTATTTCAGGGCTCTGAGGCACTTAATAAGTGATTCTGGGGGTCTTTGCTGTGTAAATCTCCTAGCAGTCTTAAGTAGGACTTGTAATCTCCAGTCCATATTAAAATTGTTCAAAATAATCAGGGGACTGAACAGGAAAGAAACTTATGGGTGAGAGCATGTGTGGAATCCAAAACCTGTTTTTGCCTGCCTGGTCTTTGAGCATTAGCCACAGCTGAATCCATGCTGTCATTAAGAAATTTTTCCTAATTAATATTTTAGTTGTATATAGAGAGATTTTTTCAAGGATGAGATGTTAGTTCGGGGAGAGCTGTCTCTTCTTCCCCATATAGAGATGTTTCTAAGACAAGCTATTTTGACTCAGGTAGCCCTGATCCTGGTCTGCTGCTCCCCAGGACAATGGCCTTGATATAAATATATAATATTTATATAAATATAAAATATATATCCTCTTGATATAAATTCCTAAATTCTTGAGTTAAAGAATGTAGCAAAAAAGTGTTTTATAATTGCTCATTTGAGTCATATAATGAACCCTCCATTTCTTCCACCTTTAGATAAGAACGGGAGCAATGGTTTACTGTTATCTCTGTCATGTGAAACAGGGCGGGAGATAGCTTGATCATAGATAAAACCATGAGAGAATCTGCTCCAGGTGTCACCATTCTAGAGAAGGATAAGAGTCAGGCAGGGTTAATAATTTTGTAATTTAACAGCATGTATTAAATAATGCATGTGATTAAATAAAACTAGATTGGTGGGTGCTTAGTTTGTGCAGGTTAGCTTGAGCCAGTGATAATGAATTTCTCTTTTAGGATCTGTACTATATAGATAGAATGTATCAGAAATGGAAAACACATGCCATTAGCTGTAGCTGTGTGTGTCACATTATAGATCTCAGTAGTTAACAAAGCATATAGGAACAAGGTCAAACACTATCTTATTAATGCCATTCCTTCTACCAAGAAAGGCCTGATCTTTTTCAAATCAGTACAGTGATATATTTTTCCCAATATAGGTGTGGGTTTGTTGTTGTTATGTTTGTTTTACCAACCCACTGAGGACAATGTGCTGATTAACAAGAGTGCTCCACAGTGTCTGACATGTGTCCTGCTTTGCTCTGAGCCTTGTGTCATAGCCATTAGGTGGAAAGTACTTGCAATTTACCTGAACCCAGCCTGAAGCCACAAAACAAAGTTTGTGTCCAAAAATCCCTCTTCAGTTGCTAATATTCTGGCACTGACCACCTGTGGACAGTTTGGTAACTCCAGTGTCAGCTGATTAATGGGGTATGCAAGCTATCCAGCTTGATTCCAGGAGGAAGAAGGGAAATTGCCTCCTGAGTCCTGTCATTGGAGCTCAGGCAAGCTCCAAAGCAGTGAACCCAGGGTCACTGACCAGAAAGGTGGAGAGGCAGGCAGGTAAGCAGCAGGGATCAGGAGTCTTAGCCCCTCCCAAGGGCTTGGCGGGAGAACAGACAGGTAGGCCATTGGAGGAGACACATTGGTGCTACTGAACTGGAAATCTGCAGATATGGAAAAGGATTGGCCCAGGCTGGAAACACTATATTGTGTCCCTTCAGCAAACTCTAACCCTAAGGGTGTTGCTCATGTCACTCAAGATTCAATAGCCAATCAGAACCTCCACATGGTTCGTGCCAGTTAGAAGAGGCAGTGACTTCCGGGTACCAAGCCTGCAAGTTTCTCTGTGTAACTCAGCTGATCTCAGTGTTTCTGTGTGATCTGTTCTTAGTGTCTTCGCTGGATACTGTGAATTTAGCTCAAGCAAGCTCAGAACTTCACACATGGTAAGTGCAGTGTCATGTCCCACAAAGAGGAGGAGCTAGCATCTTAGCAAAGGATGCCTGTGTAATAGGTCTTCCCAGAGCCAGGATGGTAAGCATCAGCCAGACAGATGGGGCCACCTGTGAGGTCTTTTGTGGACCTAGTCTCTCCTTTTGGACCAGCCTGTGGCCTCTGAGTAACTTTATTATACGACTGTACTGCAAAAAACCTTTGTGGCAGGGGCTTGTGTGTGGAAATACACTTGGCAGGATGAGAACCAGAGGAACAGCTTACTGTGTACACTGTCAGGTAAAACAGTGCTGACAAGAGCTAGGTCACAGACCAAAGGAAAGGTGAGTATGCTGCAGGGGTCACTCTTATGGAGAAGGGCCTGATTAGGGCAGTGAGAATGATTTTGTTATTTCACTGATTGTATTAATTATGCATGGATGTATATAAAACTAGATTCGTGGGTCTTTCATTTGGGCAGGCTAGCTTGAACCAGTGGGTAATGAATTCCCATTTTAGGATCTGTGTTATGAGATATGTGCAATCCTTGGGTGACATATTTAAGTGAGCCCACAAATATTAAACAGGTGACATTATCTGTAGCTGTGTGTGTCACATTGTAGACACCAGTAGTTAACAAAGCACTTAGGGGCAAGGTCAAACACTATCTTATTAATGCCATTCCTTCTACCAAGAAGGGCCTGATCTTTTTCAAATCAGTACAGTGATATATTTTACTTATATAGGTGTGGGTTTGTTGTTATGTTTGTTTTACCAACCCAGTGAGGACAATTGTTCTGATTAATGCACTGAGTGCTCCTCAGTGACATGTGTCCTGCTTTGCTCTGAGCCTTGTCTCATAGCCATTAGGTAGAAAGTACTTGCAATTTACCTGAACCCAGCCTGAAGCCACAAAACAAAATCTTGTGTCCTAAAATCCCTCTTTAGTTGCTAATATTCTGGCACTGACCACCTGTGGACAGTTTGGTAACTCCAGTGTCAGCTGATTGATGAGGTATGCAAGCTATCCAGCTTGATTCCAGGAGGAAGAAGGGGAAATGCCTCCTGAGTGCTGGATTTGGGGCTCAGGTAAGCTCCAAACTTTCAAAGCAGTGAACCCAGGGTCACTGACCAGAAAGGTGGAGAGGCAGGCAGGTGAGCAGCAGGGATCAGGAATCTTAGCCCCTCCCAAGGACTTGGCAGAGGATCAGACAGGTAGGCTATTGGCGAGACACACTAGTGCTACTGAACTGGAAATCTGCAGATATGGAAAAGGATTGGCCCAGGCTCGAACCATTGTGCTGTGTCCCTACAGACACTCTGACCCTAAGCATGGTCCTCATGTCACTCAAGACTCAATGGCCAATCAAAACCTCCACATGGAGTTGCCAGGCAGAAGAGGAGGTGACTATTCCAGGTACTAAGCCTGCAAGTTTCTCTGTGTAACTCAGCTGCTCTCAGATTTTCTGTGGAATCGGTTCTTATTATTTTTACTGAGTGCTGTGAGGTTAGCTCAGGCAAGCTTAGAACTTCAGACATGGTAAGTGCAACTTCATCTCCAACAAAGTGGGGTGAGCAAGCATCTTAGCAAAGGATGCCTGTGTAATAGGTCTTCCCAGAGGCAGGATGGTAAGCATCAGGCAGACAGATGGGGCCACCTGTGAGGTCCCTTGTGGACTTAGTCTCTCCTTTTGGACCAGGCTGTGGCCTCTGAGTAACTTTATTATAAGCCTGCATCTGGACAAAACCTTTGTGGCAGGGGCTTGTGTGTGGAGAAATATACTTGGCAGGATGAGAACCAGAGGAACAGCTTACTGTGTACACTGTCAGGTAAAACAGTGCAGACAAGAGCTAGGTCACAGACCAAAGGAAAGGGGAGTATGCTGCAGGGGTCACTGTTATGGAGAAGGACCTGATTAGGGCAGTGAGAATAATTTGATAACTTCACAGATTGTATTAATTTATGGATATAGTTTAGTAAAATCTGATTGGTGGGTGTTCAATTTGGGCAGGTTAGCTAGAACCAGTTAGTAATGAATTCCCATTTCAGGATCTGTATTAGATAAACATGTGCAATCCTTGGGTGACATATTTAAGTGAGCTCAAAAATGTAAAACACATGCCATTACTTGTAACTGTGTGTGTCACATTATAGGTCTCAGTAGTTAACAAAGCACATAGGGGCAAGGTCAAATGCTATCTTATTAATGCCATTTCTTCTACCAGGAAGGGCCTAATCTTTTTCAAATCTGTACAGGAATATATTTTTTCAATTATATTGATCTTTTTAAATATTAAATTTTGGTATTACTTTTCTGAATTTCATTTTCATTATGCATAGGTGATTTGACGTCTTACGTGTTTCTATTCTCCAATATTTCCCCCAAATTAAGAATTTCATTCCTATTTTTAAAGAGATTTCACATCTGTCTGTTTAGAGAAACATCTCCTGTAGCTCCTACTTTCTTTATGTCATGTAGTTAAAACTTGCTTTGAACTCCTCTTCCAGCCTCTGCTGCCCAGGGCTTGGAAAACAGTCCTACAACTGCTTTCAGGCTGGGTTCTGACTGATCAGTGAGACAAAAGACACCAGGGAATGAGTGTTGTCTAACCTCCCTGGGTTACAGGGTTACAAATTAGGGGATTACAAATAAAGAGGAACAGGTATAAGATTGAGGTCACTGAACAACTTTGAAGCTGGTCTACTTGCAGCACAGAAAAGGAGGAGGAATGAGGTAGGTGAGGCCTTTCTGCTTTGGCAGTGGTTGACATTCACCATGAGGAGTCATGGAATCAATTTTACACAATCAGTAAAATTCCATACTGGTCATCTTGTGGCATTTCCCAGATTAGAGCAATGACAATTGAGATCACAGTCCCTGCCTGTTACAGCATATTGCTGGCATACCTCACCATCTAACCCAGGAGTAGGATAGCCAATCTCCCAGCTGCCATTTCTTATGCAATCCAATCATTTGGGAACTGGCCTTTTCATCTATCATTAATCCTCCTGACCTGGCTCTTGCTTCTCCCCTCCTTGCTCTCTTCACAAGGTCCAAGGTCATGTCTACTCTAAATTTTACTAGGTACAAATGGGTCTGGCTATGTTCTCACTTTGTGTATAATATACCTAGGTGCAATATACCTAGGAGCAGTGATGGTCTTTTTTTTTTAATTTCTTCTTTTTTTCCCCTTTTCTCGCCCATTAACTACTTCTAGGTTTAAAATTCATAGCCACTTTCACTTGTCAATTTTTGTTAATGTATGAATTTGATTGCAGGTTGGCTGCAGGAATTCCCCATAAGAAGTAGAGATGGCTATAGTTGGTATTGCATGCATAAGTGAATATATAAAGAAAGGACCTTGGGCCTTTAAAATGGAAATTACTTGGTGTGCAGGACTAGAACATTCTTTTAAATGTAAATTTTCCAGACTACAGCAATGTCTGCATGTAGGGTCAAACAGCAGAGCTTAGAAGGTTTTAGCTGTCTAAATCCTTTGCTCTGAGATCCCACAGTAAAGGAGCTGCTGTTGCCCTGAGGCTCAGCTGGGTTTTCCATGCTAATGAGGGACTCTGGGCAGGCCTAACAATCAGGAACACTAGGGGAAGGTAGCATGCAGGTTCTTTACAGGATTCTCCTCAGATGCATGTGTTACAAGCTGCCAGGAAGACCACAAGCCATCCCCTGGTTATTATAGTAATGTCCATTGACAGTACAGGAGGAGCAAGTCTGCAGAGCTATTTGCGTCTGATCTGCTGGTTCTAAATGGACTGTAGATCAGAGTTTGGTTCTGTTGTTCCTTGTGGTGATCATAGCAGATGCCCTTGTCCTTTGACTCTTCCTGAGTGTGGATTTACAGGGGTGCTGGTGGCTCAGTAGCCCTGGGAGTGGGAAGGTATGGAACTTAAATGTCACTATGCAGTGTGTATATACAGGCATTGCCTTTGGTGTGCCATAGGACAGACAACATTGGAAAAGTAATGGTTTGATTTCTACAATTCCTGACCCTTCTGTATTCAGTTTTGTGTGACTAGTTTTATAAATAGTTTAGAAGTTAGTAGTAAAGAGCTGATCACGATCATCCTTCAGAAATATTTGCTTAGATTCCTTTTACCTTTCTGTTACCTATTGTCAAAATGGCATGATTCACAGAACTTCAATTCTTGCTACAAAAGGAGCTTCTGACATGCAGAAGTTTCTCAGGTGTTGATGGTGCTGGGTGGGTGGATAGGACAGATTGGAACATAATGCATATGGAAGGAAGCAAACATTAAGTTGCCATTCAGCATTGTTTTGTATATGGACTCCTGTGGGCCTGGTTTGGCCTGAAAGTACAAAGGGTCATGAACAGCTATAGAACAGTAGCTCAACTTTCTGATCATCTACAATGACAGAGAGAGCTCTGGAGCATGGGTCCTCTCTGTTTGGAAGACAGATCAGTAGTAACTGTAGAGTCAGATTTATAACAGTGACTTTGAGTTATTTTTATTGGAGTCAGGAAATATGATTTTATTTTATTTCTATACACATACTAGCACAGGTAACATTAGTCAAGTTCACATTGTTCCTGGTGTAGTTGCCTTAGTTATTGAAGAAAAGTTGAAAATTGGTCACATGGAAATGGGCAGAGGAAGCTTTCCCTGATATTGTGTGGCAGTTCTGTGGGCTACTATGAGAATCCTGTCTAGGAAAAGAGATAGTGGGCTTGTTCTTTAGACAGACTACTTGGTCTTCGGGAGAATTGGCTATGGTTGAGAAGGGGGTGTCTGTCCATACTTGGGGGCTAAGAAGGGAAGGGGACATGTGGCACGAAGAAAAAGGGAGATGGAAATGGTCTTCTCTATCTACAGGTGACATGGATAGGTGAGAGGAAACTGCAGTTTGAAGGTAATTCTTGCATATTTGATCTCAGGGGACAAAAAAGGGGAAGGTCTACCAGCATTCTACGTGGTTCCAAACACAACATCTTAATACTAAGGCATCAGGTTCCCAGAGATCATTTATTTACTTAAGTTTTGTTGTCCAACTGTGAAAGACTGGATAAAAATACTACGTGGGTGGGCAGGGTAGTCAGCAAATATTCATTTTGAAGTACACCTTTACACTGTTGTCTGTATCATTTTTTTTTAATGTACGCACATTTGGGATCTTGTAGGATTTAGTCACCTATGATGACGTGCATGTGAACTTCACTCAGGAAGAGTGGGCTTTGCTGCATCCTTCTCAGAAGAGTCTCTACAAAGGTGTGATGCTAGAGACCTATAGGAATCTCACAGCTATAGGTAATATTGTGATTTTTTATTTACTTTATAACATGTATGCACAACTGTTTCTTTGTTATTGTTATTTGTTTTGGTAATTTCAATTGAGAGTGAGGAAGAATATGGTGAATCATTCACTCATGGTTTTAAAGTTCAATGGTATTAGTAACTTAAATATTGTTTAATTGCCAATAATGTAACATACTTTCTCTGGTACTGGGTTTAGGTTACATTTGGGAAGAACATACAATTGAAGACCATTTCCAAACTTCTAGAAGTCATGGAAGGTAATTTTCCTCTGTAAGCTGATGAGAAAATGCCTATGAAGAAAGTTTAACGTATGCTACAAGTAGTAAAGAAAACCAATAGGGTACAATAAGCACTGATTTCAGTTATGGATGTTTACTGAATTTCATAAAATCATATATGTCTATGGCATGTATGTAATTATTGTTTGCAAGACATTCCATTACTTCAAAGACAGAGAAATATGGCTTAACAGATATGTTACTGTTTAAATCAAGCCTAGTAGAGCCATGCTGTACAAGGGCGAGTGTCTTCAGTCTCATATCGCTTAGGTATTGCAAAAGGAACACACAGTGATTAGGTGACAAGTATATGTCTAAAATCTAGTAATAAGCAAATAATCCATAGTATATCTGAGCTTGATGATATATTTGTAATAACATTGCTAAATTTAGTGAGATGAACAGTTCATAAGATTCAAGAATGGTTTTGTGGAAAACCCTTAATCTCTGTACCACATCTCTGTGATGAAAAAAAAGTCAGCTGTGAATGTAATGTGGAATGTTCACTTGTTATTCTCTTTTGATGTGGATGTCAAAGGTTAGGAAGGATAGAAGCCTTGTGAGCATTGGGGTATTGAAAGAAGCCACATACCTTTCACTTTTCCAGAACAATTAGAGGATATGCAGTATAAAATACCTTGAGCGACATTCTAAATGTGCTATAAGTTTATAAATAATTTTTTTCCGAACATTACTGCGGACATTTACCAACTCAAACTGCTGAAAATAGTAATGAGAATTAAGGCAGTAGAAATGTTTTTTTCTTTTGCATTTGTTCATATTCCAAATGTAGTATTACTCTCATGATAACAAAATTTGTGAATGCAATCATTGTGCAAACACTGTGATTTCTTCCTGTTTTTTTCAAATATGTGAGTAATCTTTTATAGAAAAAGTATGTTATAAAGGTGAGCCAGATAATCAGTACTGTTCCCATTTCATGTATCCTCGAAGATGTAAAACAATCCATAATTTAGTAGAACTCCTTTGAATGTAAACAAATAATATTATGTTAACATTAGATTGCTCTGTTCAATGAAACCAAAATTTAAAACAATTCATATAGATAAAAAGACTCATCAGTATAATCAATGTAAGAAAAATTTCACATGTGCAAATTTTATTTGCAGGCATGAAAGAAGTTGTTCTGCAGAGCAACCCCCTGAGTTTATTCAATGTGGTAAAGCCTTTGCATATGAGAGTGGTAGACAAAGGCATCAAATAAAACATACTGGAGGGAAACACCATGACTGTAACCAATGTGGTAAGGACTTTAGAACAAGGAATGCCCCCCAAATACATAAGCGAACACATACAGGAGAGAAACCCTATGACTGTAACCAATATGGTAAAGCCTTTGCAAGAATCAGTCATCTTCGAGTACATAAGCGAACACATACAGGAGAGAAACCCTATGAATGTAACCAATGTGGTAAAGCCTTTGCAAGCAGTAGTGACCTCCAAAAACATAAACGAACACATACAGGAGAGAAACCCTATGAATGTAACCAATGTGGTAAAGCCTTTGCACAAAGCAGTCATCTCCGAATACATAAGCGAACACATGCAGGAGATAAACGGTATGAATGTAACCAATGTGGTAAAGCCTTTACACAGAGCAATAATCTCCAAATACATAAGGGAACACATGCAGGAGAAAAACGGTATGAATGTAACCAATGTGGTAAAGCCTTTGCAAGCAGTAGTGACCTCCAAAAACATAAACGAACACATACAGGAGAGAAACCCTATGAATGTAACCAATGTGGAAAAGCCTTTGCAAAAAGTTGTGACCTCCAAAAACATAAGCGAACACATACAGGAGAGAAACCCTATGAATGTAAACAATGTGGTAAAGCCTTTGCAATAAGCTATACTCTCCAAATCCATAATCGAACACATACAGGAGAGAAACCATATGAATGTAAACAATGTGGTAAAGCCTTTGCACAAAGCAGTAATCTCCGAATACATAAGCAAACACATACAGGAGAGAGACTCTATGAATGTAACTAGCTTTGCAGGAAGCAGGGGTCTCCAATGCCATAAAAGATCACATACAGGAGAGACACCATATGAATGTAACCAAGGTGGTAAACCCTTTGAATGAAGCAGTGGTCTTGAATATCATAATCGAAAACACACACAGCTGAAAAACCCTATGAATGTAACCAACGTGATAAAGCGTTTGCAGGAAGGAGTGACATTTAAAGAGAAAAGACCATACAGGAGAGAAACTCTATCAAGGTATCTGATGTTATAAAGCCTTTGCAGCAAGGATTGATCTCCAAGTACATAAATGAACACATACCAGAGAGGAACCTTTTAAATGTAACCAATGTGGTAAAGCTTTTTCGAAAAACAATAGACTTTACAAACATAAAAGCACATATAGTTGAGAGAAATGTTTTGATTTTAAAGAATGTGGTTAAACTTTTTCAAAAAGCAGTCATCAACAAAATCGTGAAAGAACACGTATATATAGGAGAGAGATTTTTGAATGTTAGCAATGGTGCTTTTACACCTTTTTCACAAAGCATTGGCCTCCAAATATATAAAGAAACACATACAGGAGAGAAACCCTATGAATATCAGCAATGTTTTAAAGCACTTCTACATCACACTCATCTTTAAATCTGTAAAGACAATGAGGTGGAGAGAAATCCTCTGAATAACACTAATTAGGGAAAGCAATTGTACATAAGAGTCATCTCCCAACACAAAAGTATACACACTAGATAGAAACCCTATGAATATAGGCAATGTGGTAAACATTTTATAAGTCACAGTAGTCTCTAAGAAAATAAAAGGAGACACAGTTGAGAAAAACCCTATGAAATGAACATATGAACAAAGCCTTGTGCATTAAAATCTTCAAATACATAAAAGAAGACATAGAGGTGAGAAACCCTATGTCTACAAGCCATGCGGTATTGCTTTCACTTGTCAGTCATATTCAAAGACACAAAAGAAAACAAAATGTAGAAAAAGGCTGAGTGTATTTAATATGGTGAAACTTTTTGAATATTTCTAGAGTCTTCACAATGAAACAATCCATACTGCAAAGAAATTTAGGAATATAATATGGTAAAACCTTATCAGATTTCCCAAATCTTCATCATTATGAATGAGAAACCCATGAATGCATTCAATATGGGGAAGCCTTTAAATATTTCAAATTCTTCATTATCATGAAAATAATCATACAAAGGAGATCAAGGGGATACAAGGCATGTTTCTTATGGTCTTGCTTGAGTTACAGTCCTGACATCCTTTGATGATAAATATCAATGTGGAAAGTGTGAGCTGGATTAAACCCTTTCCTCCCCAACTGCTTCTTGGTCATGATGTTTATGCAGGAATAGAAACCCTGACTAAGACAAATTGGTATCAGAAGTGGGGTATTTTTGTGACAAACTGACCATGTTTTGGGAGGACGGTGGAAGGACTTTGGAACTTTGGGCTAGAAGATCCATTCTTTGTTAAGAACTCTGTGGGATGTTGTGTAGGAGCTTGGAAGATAATGTTGAGAGCCGTGCAGAAGATGGAGGCCTGGCTTGTGAAATTTCAGAAGGAAAATTAAAGCCTCTTTTCAGGGCCATTGTTACTTTGTGAAGATTCTGTGGTTCTAGTTAGCTGGGGCTGAAGAATCAGCTGTGATTAACAAGATACCAGAACTAGTAGAGTGAAAACTTTGCATTACTGGGACTGTTGATGATGGTTAGCTTGAGCTAAGAAATTAGCAGTGATTAAGAAGAAACCAGCATCATTGAAGTGGCATCATCTGTGAAGTGTTTTCTGAGAGCACAGAGGAAGTGTTCTAGAGATAATCAAGGTGGTACCTTGTGCTGTGGCTGGACTTGGTAGTTTGTAAGACTTTCCCACGTGGTGCTGGTTTTGAAGTCATGAAGGGATAATGCAGAGCAGCTAAGGCCCAGCACTTTGAGAGGCCATGGAAGGCCACTGGTGAAGGTGCAGACTCAGGTGAAATTGATGGCCCAGTACTGAAGAGATCATGCAGTGTTTTGGAGTTGACAGGTCCATGAATGACCACGAAGAACAGCAGCAGCAGTAAAGTACAGGCATCTGGAGCCTAGAGGACAAGCTGTGTGCTACAAAGGACAGGGTTGGAGAAGTGACCCAAGCCCTTGGAGTTGTCCAAAAGATCGTGTGAGTTGGATCTGAGACTTTGGACAGTTGGAGTTTAATTTTTACTTTTGATTGTGACTGTGCCCTGATATTTTTCCCTCTTGAAGGATGAAAGTATTTTAGTGGATTCCATACTTAAGAGACTTAATTGTAAAAGGCTTTGGATTTTAAAAGATATTGGATATTTTAAAAGGATTGAACTTTTAATATGTAAAGTCTGTGGGGCTTTCAAAGTTGTATATATCTTGGGGATGAATAAGAGACTAAGGGTTGAGGATTACTAGTGATGTGTTTGTGTGTCAGGTTGACAAGGTGTCAATTGTACTGGCTAGTTTTGTGTCAACTTGACACAAGCTGAAGTTATCACAGAGAAAGGAGCTTCAGTTGTGAAATGTCTCCATGAGATCCAGCTTTAAGACATTTTCTCAATTTGTGATCAAGGGGAAAGGCCCCTTGTGGGTGGGACCATCTCTCTGCACTGGTAGTCTTGGGTTCTACAAGAGAGCAGTCTGAGCAAGCCAGGGGAAGCAAGCCAGTAAAGAAACATCCCTCCGTGGCCTCTGCATCAGTTCCTGCTTCTTGACCTGCTTGAGATCCAGTCCCGACTTCCTTGGTGATGAACAGCAAGCAGTATGAAAGTGTAAGCCGAATAAACCCTTTCCTCCCCAACTTGCTTCTTGGTCATGATGTTTGTGCAGGAATAGAAACCATGAATAAGACAAGGTGTATAAGGTATGGATTGTAAAAAAAGATTAGACAATAAAGAAATAAACTTATTTTTTTTTAAAAGGAGGGTCAGACAGAAACATTCCTTCCAAATTATAGCTTCATTTTCACACCAATCAGGATTTAGGGATAGGGGCTTATGTAGTTTACAGTGTCAACTGTTATATAATATGGGTGTTATAGTTTAACCAATCATATGGATTTGTTCTTTGGTGGTAAAGTACAGGTCTTATGTTTTGAGGGGCACAATGAAAAGCAGAAAGCATTGTTAGAGACAGTCATTATGTTTTAAGAAGAAAATATGAGTAAAGTGAGGTTGGATCTCCACAATACCTAATCCTTGGAAACGAACTTAGTTTCACCATATGATTAAATTCAGAATAATAACAAAAAGGCAATACTTAGGGCCTGGTGTTTGGATTTGATTTGTTTTTCTGCTAATTCCCAATTGTGTATTGATTCTTATACTACTCCTGTTAAATTCTTCCCCAATTGCATGCTAATCCTGTATTGGGACACTGA
The DNA here is from genome assembly GCF_000001635.26 of Mus musculus. Classification (NCBI taxonomy): domain Eukaryota; kingdom Metazoa; phylum Chordata; class Mammalia; order Rodentia; family Muridae; genus Mus; species Mus musculus. The sequence continues at coordinate 177,383,742 of NC_000068.7, read as the reverse complement.
GATTCCCTGCCCCAAGCTGATTGTAAATGGGTAACAAAAGTGCCAGCAGCCAATGACTAGGCAGGCGACAAAGGCAGGACTTTTGGATTCATGGCAAGGGAAACAAAGAGGATCTCCATGCCAGTAAAGGAATTGGATGCCAGCTTGAGAGCTGGAAAAGACACAATACCAGCCACATAAAAGCTGGGAAAGAGTGACCCCAGTGTTCCCTCCTCTGATTGGTTCTGGAGAAGCAAAGATGGGCTCTAGATTTAGGAAATTAGGTGTATCACAGGGGAACCAATAGCAATGTGGATGTTTGGGAGTGTCCCAGCCAATAAGCTGACTTGGCATATTACATAATGCTGTTTGTCTTTCATTTCAGACTCCAAAGCACTTGTATCCTGAGCTAAGAACTTACACAGGTGGCATCTTATAGTAGAGCAGAGTAACCAACTGAGTCTACAGAAGGCATCACACCTATAGGCTGGAATGCACTATTAAAAATTAATTGGGGATTCTCAAATGAAAAACAAATGCTAATATGTGAAATTAAGGGATGAGGAAAATTGGATTCTTAGTGGATTCGCTGGTTTTGCTGAGCCATCTGAGTCCTCACTAAGCTGTGCAGGTTCACAACTAAAACAAAAGTTGAGCTGAATTGGTATGCATAATTCTTGGATTTGTGAAATGAGCTGGGACTCAGAAAAATGTCCCAAGCTGATCCAGACATCCTTGTTGGTCTGGATTTACCATGAGCCCTTCTCAAAGATTTCTGTCTGCCTCAGGTAGTTTGAGCTTGGAGGTGCAGTACAAAGAGACAGGCTGCTCAGAAAGCAGCGACAGAGGTAGATGGTAGAGGCTGCCCAGAGCTATAATCAGAAAAAAGAATAGAGAGAAATCAATGAGATTTGTTTTAATTTCTTTTAAGGAAAAATGAGCAGGTGGTGATTGTGTAAGAGTGTTTGAGGCAATCTCTGTGAAGGGCCCTAATGTCTGCAGAGGATTCTCCACATGGCTGGCACCCTAGCACACCCAGGTCCTTGAGATCACTGGGGAGTGGAATGCAATATAAATTCCAAAAAATCTAGAGGGTCTTGTGTAGCAGGAACAGGGACAAAGGACAGCAGCCTGACTAGAGGCTGGGGTTGGCCCCACCCTCCCACCCCCATGCAATCTTCAGCAAGATCTCAGCAGAGGGCCCAAAGGTCCCCAGAGGACTCTCCATGCTGCAGGCCCCCTAGCACACCTGGGTCCGTGAGATCACTAGTGAGTGGAATGTAACATCACTTCCAAAAAATCCAGAGGGTCTTGTGCTAGCAGCAACAGGGTCAAGGAGAAAGGCAGGCCCTAGCACATCCAGAATCTGGGGATCACTGAGAACTGTTTATGCAGGAGAGTAATTGGGCAGATGAAGCAACCAAGCTTCTTGAACAAGGTCTCTTCAGGCCTTCATCCTCAGCCAGAAGACAGACGTAATACCCAGAACCCTGGACACCTTCCCTGCCAGAGGGGAGTCGGCCTTCAGGGAGGGCTCTGACCCCAGGAATCAGGAGGTGGATCTGAACTCCAGACTTCTGTGCACCTTCTCTGCAAGAGGAGAGCTTGCCTGCAGAGAGTGTTCTGACCACTGGGACACAAGAGAGAGTTGGTCTCCCAGCAGTGCTGACAAGGCTAAAGAATCACAGGAGGAACAAGCTCCTACCAGAGACAGCTAGAATATCTAACACAAGAGACTACCAGATGGCAAAAGGCATAGGAAAGAATCTTACTAACAGAAACCAGGACCACTGGGAATCATCAGAACCCAGTATGCCCACCATAGCGAGTCCTGAATATGCCAACACACCTGAAAAGCAAGATTCAGATCTAAAATCATATCTCATAATGCTGGTATAGGATTTTTAGAAATGCATTAAAACTCACTTAAAGAAATTCAGGAGAACACTGCTAAGCAGGTAGAAGCCCTTAGGAAGCACAAAATCCCAAAAGGAATTACAGGAAATTACTTCTAAACAGGTAGAAGACCTTGAAGAGGAAATATAAAAATCCCTTAAAGAACTACAGGAAAACACAACCAAAGAGGTGATGAAATTGAACAAAACATTGCAAGATCTAAAAATAGAAGTAGAAACAATTAAAAAAGAAAAAAAGATCCCAAAGGGAGACAACTCTGTAGATAGAAAACCTAGGAAAGAAATCAGGAACCTTAGATGCAAGCATCAGCAACAGAATACAAGAGAGGGAGAATCTCAGGTGCAGAAGATTCCATAGAGAACATGGTCACAACAATCAAAGAAAATGCAAGGAGATCCTAACCCAAAACATGCAGGAAATCCAGCACCCAATGAGAAGACCAAACCTACAGATAATAGGTAGATGAGAATGGAGAATTTCAACTCATAGGACCAGTAAATATCTTCAACAAAATTATAGAAGAAAACTTTCCATGCCTAAAGAAAGAGATGCCCATGAACATACAAGAAACCTACAGAACTCCAACTAGATTGGGTCAGAAAAGAAATTCCTCCCGACAGATAATAATCAGAACAACTAATGCACTGAATAAATACAGAATATTAAAAGCAGTAAGGGAAAAAGGTCAAGTAACATAAAGGCAGACCTATTAGAATTACTCCAGACTTCTCACCAGAGACTATGAAAGCCAGATGATCCTGGACAGATGATATACAGACTCTAAGAGAACACAAATGCCAGTCCAGGCTATTATAACCAGCAAAACTCTTAATTAACAGAGATGGAGAAACCAAAGTATTCCATGACAAAACCAAATCCACATAATATCTTTTCATGAATCCAGCCCTTCAAATGATAATAAAGGGAAAACACCAATAGAAGGACTGTATCTATGCCCTAGAAAAAGCAAGAAAGTAATCCTTCAACAGACCTTAAAGAAAACAGCCAAAAGAACAGAATCCCAATTCTAACAACAAAAATAACAGGAAACTACAAGTACTTTTCCTTACTATATCTTAATATCAATGGCTTAATTCCCTAATAATAAGAAATAAACTAACAGACTGGCCAAATAAACAGGACCCAACTTTTTGCTGTTAACAGGAAACCCATCTCAGGGGAAAAGACAGACACTACCCCAGGGTAAAAGGCTGGAAAACACATTTCCAAGCAAATGGTCTGAAGAAACAAGCTGGAGTGGCCATTCTAATATTGAATAATATCAACTTCCAACCCAAAGTTATCAAAAAAGACGAGGGTCACTTCATACACATCAAAGGTAAAATCTTCAGAGATGAACTCTCATTTGTGAATATCTATGCTCCAGATGCAATAGCATCCACATCTATTAAAGAAACCATAGTAACGGTCAAAGCACATATTGCACCTCACACAATAATAGTGGGAGACTTCAACACACAGCTCTCATCAAGGAACAGATCCTGGAAACAGAAACTAAACAGAGACACATTGAAACTAACAGAAGTTATGAAAAGAATGGATTTAGCAGATGTCTACAGAACATTTTATCCTAAAACAAAAGGATATACCTTCTTCTCAGCACCTCATGGCACCTTCTCCAAAATCGACCATAGAATTGGTCACAAAACAGTCCTCAGCACATACAAAAATATTAAAATTATCCCACACATCCCATCAGATCACCACAGACTAAGGGTGATCCTTAATAACAACAGAAATAATCGAAATCCAATGTTCACGTGGAAGCTGAAGAATACTCTACTAAAGGAAGAAATAAAGAAAGAAATTGAAGACTTTTTAGAGTTAAATGAAAATGAAACCACAATATACCCAAACTTATGGGACACAATGAAAGCAGTCCTAAGAGGAAAACTCATAGCTCTGAGTGCCTCCAAAAAGAAACTAGAGATAGCACACACTAGCAGCTTGACCTCACACCTAAAAGCTGTAGAACAAAAGGAAGCAAATTCACCCAAGAGGCATAGATGGCAGGGAATAATAAAACTCTGGGCTGAAATCAACCAAGTGGAAACAAAGAGAACTATACAAAGAATCAACCAATCTAAGAGCTGGTTATTTGAGAAAATCAACAAGATAGATGAACCTTTAAGCCAAACTCAAGAGAACACAGGGACAGTATCCTACTTAACAAAATCAGAAATGAAAAGGGAGACATAACAAAAGAACCTGAAGAAATAAAAACACCATCAGATCCTACTACAAAAGACTAAACTCAACAAAACTGGACAACCTGGATGAAATGGATAAATTTCTAGACAGATACCAGGTACCAAAGTTAAATCAGGATCATAGTAATGACCTGAACAGTCCCATAAACCCTAAAGAGAGAGGAGCAGTCATTAATAGTCACACACCCCCAAAAAAAAAGCCGAGGACCAGATAGGATTAGTGCAGAGACCAATCAGACTTTCAAAGAAGACTTAATTCCAATTCTCCTCACACTATTCCACAAAATAGAAACAGAAGGTACTCTACCCGATTCATTCTGTGAAGCCACATTTACTCTGATACCTAAACCACATAAAGACCAAACAAAGTTTGACCATGGAGTGGCTGACTCCATGGTCAAACTTGGTGTGCCTTTCAAGCTGGTTAATGCTAATAGTTCCAGAATGCCTCCTGAGATAAGACTAAGTGAAGCCAGCCAAGTATGACAAGTACTTATTAGTGTTTATAGACCCCTTTTCAAGCTGGGTAGAAGCTTTTCCTACCAAGACTGAGATTGCCAATGTGGTAGCCAAGAAGATCCAAGAAGAAATCTTCCCGAGGTTTGGGATACCCATGGTAATTAGGTCTTATAAGTGACCTGCCTTTGTTGCCCAGGTAAGTCAGGGACTGGCCAAGATATTGAGGATTTATTACAAGTTACACTGTGCATACAGGCCCCAAAGCTCAGGATGGGTAGAGAAGATAAATAGAACCATTTATGAGACCCTTAATAAATTGACAGTGGAGACTGGCCCCTATGATTAGATAGCTATCCTACCCTTTGTGCTCTTCAGTGTTAGAAACACCCCTGGGCAGTTTGGGTTGACCCTGAAAGACTCCTTGAGGAGCCCTTCGCTCAGGCCTTGGGATAATAGGAGGCCCCCAGGAACTCATGAGAGACCAAGCTTGATGCAAACCACTCGAGTTTTTATTCGGGGAAAGCCAGAGCTCTGGTCATGACTCCTATCAGATTTCTAAACAATGTCTATTCCAAAATGATTGATTCCTCAAGAAATGGGTATGGGAGGGAAACAAGAAGGAGTCTAATGAAGGTGCAGCAACTCTACATTAGCCCCGACTGTGGTGGCTAGGGAGATTTTCTGACTCTTTCCCAGCAACCAATATAGCAACCAATATCACAGATGTCTGTCATTGAGGTGCAGCAATGGCACACACCTGGTCAGAACATTGGCAGCCACACAGGTTCGAGGAGTAGCCAGAGCATTGTGCCCCTCTATTTTTCTAAATCAGTGAACCTAGTTTTACTAACAATGAAATCTATTTTGCCAATTTCAGGGCTTCTGTGACCTTTTACATTCTGTCAGGATATTTCAACCCTCTATAAATCACTCTACGGGGGCAGGGGGGCTCCACTGGTAGAATAGCCTCTGTACATAGTGCTGACATGCTGCTTTCCCAGCCTTTGTTCTCTAGCCTCAAGGCGCTCAGTGGGTGAGACAGCAAGCAAAGGAGCAGCTCCAGAAGGCCTACTCAAGAGAAGGAGACTTGCAAGCCCCACATTGCTTCCATGTTAGAGATTCAGTCTACATTAGACGCCACCATGCAGAAAACCTTATCTTGTACTCTTGACCACTCTCCTTTCTACCCTTATGGGACCCCTTTTGATTTTCCTTCTGCTTGTAATTATAGGTCCATCTGTGTTATCGAATTTATTAGAGCAAGAATTAGTGCAGTGCAGCTTTTAGTTTTGAGACAACAGTACCATGCCCTAAAGGATCAAGTGTGTCAGAGAGAAGATAGTGTCTAGTTCTAAGATTAAAACTACTAACATGTAGAAGTCGGGAATCAAAAAGTGAAACATGAAAATAAAAAATCCTAGGCCTTTAGGCCCAGGCTTGAGAATTTGACCTCTGTGACTAAATGCTCCAAGGCATGCTGATCATAAAACAGATAGCAACATTCCTCCACCCACCTGCTTCCTGGGTTAAGGGAGTGTTTCTTCAAAGAAAGTCACCCTGACCCACCCTGACAGGTCCCGGAACCTGCTATGCAATTGTGCTATTGTTATTGAGACTCATAGAAAACTCTCTTGACTTTCCACTTCCTCAAGCCTCTTAACTGGTATTTTGGGTATTTCCCAACAATTCCCTCCCCACCCCCTTGAGTTGTGGTTTCTTCCTTTAAATACCCCCTTGCCCAGCTAGTCGGGGCAGCTTTAAAAGAAGAATGCTGCTTCCATATTGACCATTCAAGGGCAATTAGAGACTCTATAGCCAAACTCAAAGAAAGGTTAGAAATATGAAAATGAGAGTGAGAGGCTAATGAAGGATGGTTTGAAGGTTGGTTCACAAAATCCCCATGGATGACTACTTTACTATCTTCCCTCATTGGCCCCTTATTAGTTTTGCTTCTTTTATTTACGATAGGCCCCTGCATAATTAACAAGATAATGACTTTTGTCAGAGAGCAGATCAGTGCTATACAGGGTCTTTTTTTTTTTTTTTTTTTGAAACTCACTTTGAAGACCAGGCTGGCCTTGAACTCAGAAATCCGCCTGCCTCTGCTTCCCAAGTGCTGGGATTAAAGTTTTGTGCTGCCATCATGCTGGCAATGTACAAGTTCTTATGCTGAGCCAACAATATCAAAAAGTAAAACAGGCTGATACGGGATGTACTGAGTCAGAGGTTTAATTTTTCTTGTTCTATGATTAGAACTATTTACTAGAAGGAGTGGGGAATGTAAGACTCCAACTCAATGTGTTTCTTAGACCCCTAGAAACAAAGCCCAGCAGGGAGTTCTTTGTTTTTTGCCTTCAGCCTAAGAGAATGATGACCACTGGGTGACTCACCAAGGCACCTGACCCATAGTGTAAGGGACCTAGAATGTTTGCCAAAGGTAGTCTGTAACCTTTACGTGAGAGATGAGCAGTAATTCACCATCTCCATTCTTAAGATGTTTACTCAGCTTCCCCATTCTTTGTGGTCTTATTCTCTCCTCACTTTGCAGTTTATTCTTTAAAAACCCTCGACTACAACTGCTGGGGGTGGATCTACTCTGCCCCTGTGTGGGTTACGAGCTCAGCCTTAGGATGCTGATACCCGAATAAACCTCACGCAACATTGCATCAAGAACTTTTTCTTTAGAGTTACTGGGGTGTCGGCTCATCCCGGGACTTGAGGAGAGTCTCCCCCAAAACGGGGGTCTTTCATCACTTCTATTGAATTCCTTTCTACATATTGTATGGACCTATTTCCATCCTCTGCATTTGTTATACCAGGCTGAACAATCCAAGAATCCCCAGGTAGGCCATGTTCAAAGATCTAGATTATTTGGCCTGGCATAGACATTTTTGAATTTTCTTTAAAGCATTTTTCTCAACCAATCATCCTTCTGTGTGTCTTTGTTTTCTATATATGAGATCAAAGGCTTGAATTTCTTTATTCTATATATACTTAAAAATATTTAAACAATTACCATTATATTATCCTCTAACCTTACAAACAAGTAAATCAAAATTAATTTATCACCGGGCAGTGGTAGCATACACCTTTGATCCCAGCACTTGGGAGGCAGAGGCAGGAGGATTTCTGAGTTTGAGGCCATCCTGGTCTACAGAGTGAGTTCCAGGACACCCAGGGCTACAATGAGAAACCCAGTCTGGAAAACAAACAAAAAACAAATAAACAAACAACAACAACAACAAAACCCAAAATTAATTTATCTCTCTCCTGTGATTATCTGCTTGTTGGAGTCCAGTAGTCTATATTGTCTGCCTCTCTCTGCCTTCATCTAAGTAGCCTGTCTATTTGAACAGTAGTGACTCCCAGTACCTCTAAGCCTAAACTCTTTGTATAGTTCTAAACTTCCAAACAAAATCCCTACGTGGCTTGGTCTAAATTTGTAACCTGTTCAGAAGCCAGTATTTCTCTTCTTCTAATCTTATATCATGGTCTGTGTATTCCATCCCAGACTCTCTAAATAATTTTTACAAATGTTGGGTGCCATCTGTAGTGGTGAATTGTTAATTCAGTTGAGCTCCCAGCAGGTTGCTCACGTACTGCACCTGTCCAAGTGTTCTGGATTCATGAATAAATAGCACACATATGTCCATTTAATTTTTAATATGCCTAAGTAGCTCAATGGCTGTGCACTTCTAATCCTGCTGTCCACTATCACATATTTCTCTCCATAATCTTGAGTTATCATTTTCTAAATGTCCTTATAATCTTTGCTTCCTCAGAACCAAACAGGGGAGTAGCCCCTGGGGCTCCTTCCCTAGATACTCGGATGTCTACATGTCTTTAATTCTGATCTCTCTGCTCCCTTCATGGTGATTCTTCCTTTCCATGCCCCCCCCCCATTTCCTTGATTATGCCATTTAAAAGATCTGCCTCCATCTCACTGCCTAGCCATTGGCTGTACTGAAATAATTTGTTACCATTGGAGGACAGCTGGAGGAAGGGTCACTCAGCATCTTGATAACATCAATTTTGGGAGGCAAAATAAGACACATCATCATATTCAGTCTCCAACATACACACTTAAGCAAGTCTTCGAACCTTCAGATGGGTTTACTTTGAAAGAGCACAGCTGGTACCAGGCTCAGAATCTGCTATAGAAATGCCCAGTCTTTCCAGATACTTTCTAATTAGTGATGCTCTATGCAAGCTTTGGGTTTGTTTGTTTTCATACAAATTGATTGCTAAGGATAATTTTGGATATCAAAATGTAATTGTTAAGAAAATATATTAATCATAATCTACAGATTTCTAGAATTTTTCATTTTACATCATATTTATTTTCATTTTATTTACATGGGTGTTTTGCCTGCATGTGTTAATTCTCTGGAACAAAAATTACAGACAGTTGTAAGTTGTCGTGTAGGTTCTGGAAATTGAACCTAGGACTTCTGGATGAGTCGCCAGTACTCTTAACCATTGAGTCATTTCTCCAGTACCTAGAATCTTTTTTAATCTCAGAATTCTAAATGTAAAATTATATATGATTATACACGCCCCTCTCTCCCCCTCTTCAGCTCCTAAATCCATCCAAAACAACCATCTCCTAACTATGTAATCTCCTCCTCCTCTTGCTTCTCCTCTTCCCTGCTAAGTCCATTTAGCAATGCTGCATGTGCCTGACCATGGGGCCCTTTACTGGAGAATGGGCAGTTGGCCAGTCACCTCATCCTCAAACCAGAATGACTCCCATCTCTCAGCTGCAAATAGCTCCTCAATTGAGAGTAGATCTATGAGGTAGTAGGTTGTTGCCTTGCTTTTTTACACAGCCATTTTTGGCTGAACTCACTCACCCACCCTTTGATTTACTCCATTCTGCCCTTCCTTTCCTCAGTTCAGCCTTTCTTTTTCTAAGTAAAAAAAAATTTTATTATTGTATGTGTTTGAGTGTTTTGCCTGTTTGTATGTGTACTGCATGCATGCCTGGTTCTCTCATAGGTCAGAAGTGGGCAGAGAATCATTTGCACTGGGGTTTTAGACAGTTCGGTGCCACTATGTTGGCACTGAAAATTGAATCCACGTCCTTTGCAAAAGTATTCTTTGAGTAATCTCTTTAACTTCTCTCTCTCTCTCTCTCTCTCTCTCTCTCTCTCTCTCTCTCTCTCTCTCTCCCTCTCCCTCTCTCTATCTCTCTCTCTCTCTCTGTGTGTGTGTGTATTTTGTTGAGACAGGGTTTCCCTGTGTAGCACTGGCTGTCCTGGAACTCACTCTGTAGACCAGGCTGGCCTCGAACTCAGAAATGTGCCTGCCTCTGCCTTCCAAGTGCTGAGATTAAAGATTTGTGCCACCACTACCCGGCTTTCTTTAGCTTCTCAATGCCTGTTTTTTCCTTTATTTTTCTAAGTTTTTAATGGTTAGACTTCCTTTAACTTCTTTGTATATTCTATCTACTGATCTTCAGATGAGCATCTGGCAGCGATAACTCTCCTGTTTTGTGGGCCTCTCCTCTTCACTCACCTGACAGGTCCCTCTACAGAAGTTCTAGCTGCATGTGGTTCCCTTTGAAAGTAATCGCTTTCATCCTCTGCACCACCAGGGTCCTGTTTAGAAATCCCATTCCCATACTTCTATGTGGACGCAGATTCTTTGCTGGTTCTGGTGTAGTCTTGGAGTGTGGGGTCGTGTGTTGATGTTTTTGATCCAACTGGGATTAAGTTCTGTGCAGGATGAGATGTGGCTTTATTTTCCTAAATATTGATTGTCGGCTTTAGGGGAGCATGTAGGCATGTGTATTAGTGTGGGGGTACGTGCATGTGTGTGTATTAGTATGTGTATGGAGATATGTGTGTTTATGTATATCTATGAGCATATGGGCGGGAGGGCATGTGTATGTGTTTGTGGAGGGATTGCACATGCACATGCATGTGGGGGTGCATGTGTGCATTTATGTGTGTCATCACCTGTGTGTGGACTTGTGTTTGGGTTACATGTGTGCATGTGTGTATGAGCATATGGGCAGTGCATATGTGCATGTCAGTGTGTGAGGGAATGTGGGGGGTGCATGTGTGTGTGTGTGAGCACGTGGGGAGTGGCCGTTTCATGTATGTTTGTGTGCATTTCTGTGTGGTGTTCTACATGTGCAAGCAGGGGTCAGGTATATGGTTTGCCTTTGTGTGTGAGAATGTTTATGTGGGTGTATATGTGTATGTGTGGCTGTGACCATGTGTATGTGTGGTGTGTGTATGTGTGTGTTTCAGCATGTGGCAGGTACATGTGCATGTGTGGTGTGTTTGAGAGCATGTAAGTGGGGGTTCATGTGTAAAATTGTGTGTGTCTTTATCTTAGATAATGTGACTTCATGCAGTTATATGTGGATGTTCTATTCCAGTGCTTCAATTTGTGTCTGGTTATGTGTTAGTACCATGCTGATTTATATTACTACAGCCTTGTCATATAATTTGATATCCGGTAAAGTGATGACCCTGTAATACCACAGAACACAGTGGTATTTTATTCATATACATTCACAGGTATATTTTTATTAGAAAGCTGCACTGAAATGAAGTTTATGAAAGCAAAGAAACCTTTCAAATAGTTTTATTTCACTCCTGTTGTTTTCTGGCACCACCTGCTCAACCAACCCCCCCCCAACAAAAAACCATTGAGCATTACCTAAAGTACCCGCAAGAGGGTAACAAGAACCTTCCTGACCCATGGTTACACAGGGAGTGTGAGAGTGGGCAAGCTAGCTCCTTGTGGAAAAGCCACTGCCTTGTTTTTCTTTGTACAAAAGAGTCACTTTTGCCCTTGACCTCTTTGAAGCCATTTTACATGCTTTATATACATTTCCCTGTAGTCTGCCCTCTTGGCACCAGCTCTGAAGTCTCAACACTGAGGTGGGATCCTAGCTCCATGGCAGTGACAGTTCATAGGATGTCCCAGAAGCTTCTCACTTGTCAACTAAGAAATTGACTTTAGGTCAAGCACTCATCCTGGATGCTGATACAAACAAGTGACTAGTGGGGCATTTGTGATTCTCTGTTTTCCAGGGAGATGTGAAGGAACTTCTGTTCCTCCCAGATAGAGGATGTTGAGAGATAGGAGATGGCTTCATCCAAATATTACTTGGTGCATCAGTGATATTTCTTGTTACTTTGAATAAATATCCAGAAAAAAAAATCTTAGAAGTATGGGAAGGAAAGTTTTATCTTGTTTTGTTGGATTCTATCATGGTGAGAAAGGCAGGGTGTAAAGGTTGGGGAGGACTGGGAGGCATTTGGGGATGAGTGGGAGACAGGTGAGAGTGGGATGCAGATGGGGAAAGGGAGGCAGGGTTGGAAGTTGAAAGTAGCCTGTTGTATTCCATCTGTGGTCCAAATAGATGAAGATGAAAGATTTTCCTCTCACTTTCTCCTTAAGCTGGGCCACCAGTTGGAGGCATTCCATTTTGGGTGGCTCTTCACTGTTTTTGCAAGCTTCTGTCAAAACACCCAAACACACCCAGAACTGTGTCTCTTGTCCAAGAAGGGGAGGGATATTTTTATTGTTCTTGTAGGAACATGGTTGACATAGTCAACTACCTGCATCACTAACAAAGCCACCCAACATGAGTGATGCCTTGTGGGAGCTGAATCCCTGGAGTTTGCTACACTGATTGCAGGCTGCTCTACCAGAGAGTTTTCTTTCCCTCCACAATCAGTTCTTTCTTATACAACTCCATTGAGAGCCCTGAATCCCATAACCTCCTTCTGAGTTAGTTTCAGATTGGAGGTAATACCTGCTCATCAACACTGCTTTGAGCCACGCCAGTGTCAGAAGTGTAGGAATCTGCAGTTTCCTCTCTGGAGAAATGAAGAGTGCCTGAAAGAGGCTGAGAATGAGGGGGGTTGTCCTCAAAAGAACTATACCAGGGAGGAGATGTGTGCACATGGCATTCTTTGGACAACACCTTTCATGCCATATATATTTAAGTTTCATTTTTTAAAATCCTCAAAACAGAAACAAAGTGCTTAAATTTAAGGGTAAGCCTCTTCGCTATTGTTAAAATAAAATATCCTAATAAAACCGACTTGGGAAAGTAAAAGTGATGTTAGCTCACAGTTTCCCGGTATGGGCCATTATTGGATGATGTGATGGTATCAAGAGCCTGAGACAAGAGGTCACACATATCCAAAGTCAAGGGCAGAGAGTGCTCAGAGCATATGTGCTAGTGCACAATTCACTTTCTTCATTCTTAAAGAACCTGGATCCCTGCCCAGACAATGGAGTCACTCATGGTGGTGATTCTCTTCTTAGTTAACATAATTGTGACAGTATCACACAAGTATAGTCAGAGGCTAACCTGATTCAGATGAGGACTCCTTGAGACTTTCCTCCCAGCTGGATCTAGATTGTGCCAAGTTGACAATTAAAAGGATCCATCACACCCTCATCTTTATTTATGGTAGTGAAGACAAACAAAAGACAACAAGTGTTCTGGTCTATGGACAAACTGGAGCTCCTGTGCATTGTTGGTGGATCATGAGAGGATCTGATAACTATAGAAAATGGTATGGTGACTTCTAAAGGACTGCTAATAACAGAATTAACATGGTAGCCCACAGTTCTGCTTAAAAGAACTGAAAACCAAGTGTCATATAGCTTTCCACACCCAGGCTCATTACAACTGTATTCTCAAGACCTTGAAGTAGAAGCAGCCAGAGTTCCTTTAGAGAGGTGAAGAAGTAAGCAAAACATGATCTATACAGACATCATAATATCAGTCATGACACTGGCCATAAAGTGGATGAACTCTGAATTCTCTCCATTTTTTTATTGCTGTGAAAAAAAACCAAACAAAAGCAACATAAAGAAATGTTTATTGGGGACTTACACTTTCAAGGTAAGTACAATAAGAGTTTGTGGACATTATTGGAGGATATTCAATCACATCGTGAACCTTAAGATTGTGAAAAAAAAAAAGTGTTCCTTGTGCTGTGGCTCAGCTCTAACATACAACTTTAATACTAAGTAAGAGCTTTCTGTAAGCAAGATTAAATAAAGTTGACCATAGGTTAATAGGCGAGCAAGTTGCCAGTTGAGAGGAAATGAACACAGGATGTGGAAAGGAAGGCCATTATTTGAAGAGTATTTAGCACAGATTGGAAGAGGGGAAAGGGCCCTTTCCCTCTGGGAAGTCAGTTGAGGAAGTTAAGCTGGGTTCTTTCTCTCTGATTCTCTGGTCTTGAAGACATTCACATCTTCATCAGCCTCCTCAGTCTTCATTAGTAGAACTGAATGTCTGGGAAGTTGTTTTTTCTTTTTTTAAAAACAAACAAACAAACAAAACAAATCAAAGGATCATAATGTCAGAAAATGTGGCAATCAGTAGGTTGCAGGGAGTTGCCTTAGTAGGTAGACATTACATCTTGATCTAGTATCAAAGTAGAAAAGAAGGACAAGCTAGGGAAAAAAAAACCACTCAGATTGGTTGGGTTTAGGAAAACCTCAAAGTCTGCCTGCCACCACTGACACACCTCCCGTAACAGGGCCACATCCCTAATCCTTCCTAAATGTCCCACCATCTAGGGACCAAGTATTCAAACATATAAGTGTATTGCAATGATTCTCATTCAAAACCCCTGGAGGTCCTTATGCTAAGTGAAATGAGCCAGCCACAAAATGAACAGCAAACACTTCTTGATCCTTAGAGCTAGCAAATACACAGATTTGGAGTCAAGAATAGGAGACAAAAAATTGGTTGAGTAAAGTAAATTTAATGTTTCCATACACACAAAGGATATGTTTGAAAGACCAATTATGGATTCAAGGTGGATCTTATCACCACAAAAGACCCAGATTAAAAATACTTTTCCCAGATTGAAAACTATAATTAAGAAAAATACCTCACAGTACCCAACTCTTTCTGTTTTAGGAAATTCCAGATGTGTCCAATTTGACTGACAAGTATACCTAGCACTGCAGTTAAGACAGAACACCTGCAAAAGATTTTTCCTGTGATGAGTAAGGAGAGCACAGGAGCCATTTCCAAAGCAACGCCTTTCTTCAAGCGTGGGAGCATTGAGATTTTACTCAGGGAATCTAGACACATTTACACATAGGTTTGCCTACTCCTATGAAAGTTAAGTTAAATTCTTTTCTGAAGATGGTCAAATGTAAAAGCTGAGATATTGAAGGGCATTCTTACCTCATAGTCATCCAGAATCATCCATAAATTATAAAAATGTTGGACATAAATGCATCTGGAAAGTACATCTTGAAGTACAGGTCTTAGCTGTAAATCAAGGGACAGATGAGAACTCATATTTTGAACTCCACGAAAGTGGGAGCTTGCAATATGGACGTGTTCAGAAGAGATTAAAGCCTGAAAATGCACCCAATGTGTCGCACCTCTTCCAAAAAAGGCAGACCTGTGTTCCTTCCCAAACAGTTCCACAAACTAGGAAAAATGTATTCAAACCTATGAGTCTATGGGAGCCATATTAATTTAACTACCATCTGTTTCCTCAAACGTGAAAACAACTTTTTATCTAGCATGACTCTATCATATCCTAAAGAGAGCCTATTATGCTTTCAACACACAATGTCACAAAAGAAGCCTTACCAGAAAGAATCAGAGCATTATAAACAATGAACAGAACAAACAAGACCAAAATTCAACAGGGAATCCATCAAAACTTAAAGTTTCTTGTTCAGCAACTTGAGATTATGATGAAATTGCCTTAGCCACAAGGTCTTAGAATTCCCACTCTTCTAGCTCTGTCACCTGAAGCACACACAGCTTTGTTTCCTCAAAGTCACTATCTTCTTTCAGCTTTCCTCAAAGCTGGTGTTTGTATCTCAAATCTGTAATGTATAGTACTCTCTCTTATTTTATTGAAAGTAGGTTAGTGGGCTAAGGGATCATTCAGTTGTTGTTAAGAGCACTGCTCAAACCCATTTCACTTCCTAGCACTCAAATGGCAGTTCACTAGTCTGTAGCTATACTTCTATCAAAATACTTGAGTATAAGCTGGTACCTGGCATTGACTTGGACGGTAACATAAGTGATACATTTGCTCTAAGTCCTGACATCAAGATTTAAGATTAATGATATCAGAGTGTATTTCTGTTGCCAAGGACCAAACCTGGGCTTGGAGAGTGGTAGAGAGAGAAGGAGTATCTGGGAGCATGAAAACAAAGGACTGGTCCTCAAGTCCTGTGTTCAAGCTGTCAGTCTATGTTTGCAGGAGACAGCTTTCCATCCTCCTTTCGCTGTGTTCTTCTTACTTTCTGATCTGCTTGTTCTGCAGGTCTCCAGACAGCTCTCTGTCTATGTTCTGCTGAAGACTGGCCACCAAGCAGCTATCTCCTGCTATTCTAAAAAATTCACTTGGTAGGTCATCTCCTGCATACCATAAACACAATCTACTATTATATTTATTAACCCAGCCATTTACTCCAAGTTTCCTTTTGATTGTCTTAAGAAATAGCATCCTGTGTCCACAGGAACTTAATTCTTACGAGACAGGAAGCACACATTTTCTTTTAACCTTACTAAAGCAGATATCTGCCTGCCTCTGTGAAGCATAAAGGCTAAGCTGAAACTGGCTGGGTGCGACCCAGGCCTGTAATTACCATTTCTACCACACATGAGACTAAATTTGCTCTTTCCCAGGCTGATCCTGAAATCAGCAATCTGTCAGCCTTTCTAAGCATCATCATCATCAACAACAACAAAAACATTACCTGGGTGAGATCTTCTGTGATCACCACTTTTCAAATCTCTGTATCTCGTTCCTTAGTATCTTTCTGAGAAGTTGGCTTTCATTACTTTAGATTCTTGAGTCCCTCATAATTTATATACATTATTATTTATTGAGAAATAATATATTTTTAATCCAATTTTAGGGGTCTGTTCCACAGTCTTCACGGCTGTCTTGAAAGTCCCAGCATTTACCATTTGGGTGAGACATTAGCCACACCTTTGCTTTTGAACTTGTGCTGTCTCTGATCATCATGTACTCATTAATGTTAACAGGGAGAACATTCCTTAAAGGAGGATTGTAAAATATGTACATTATTCTGTAAACAAGCCTTATGCTCTTGGTAGTCATTAGCACTTTCAGAGGCCCACATCCACTGGTCCTGTGGGAGGGGCAGAAACCATGCCATTCTGTAGTAACCAAGTTTTTATATGGTTTCAAGGGGCAGAATAGAGCATCAGCAACTAGGCAAAATATGATTGGTGGAACAGTGCACCCTTTAAACTGGTCTTTAGGGAATGAGGTGACAAGGAACTTCCCTTGTCTGAAAGGGGGCAATGGTCCATCCTGTGGAATGTGTCCCCACCCACAGGTTGGTTCCTGCCCTGTGGTCTGAGAAATGTTAATTACCCTCTCCATTATGGAGGGGCAAGTGTTTCATGACCTTCCCAAAGTTCCTGAGGTGACCTTTTCAAGAGACCTTATTGGGAAGCTGTGGATAAAGTAAGACTCTGGCAAGCATCAGCTTACAGGGAACCCCCTGAGTGAACAATGCAGAGCAGAAAATCAATGCAAAAAGCAAGAGGAATTTATTGTTTGAATGTTTTGGGATTATACTACACCTGAAGGAGAGGTGGTGACCTCGTGCAGCCCATTCATTAATTTTTTTATACAGTTTTCAGAGCAGCAGCAAGTAGACACAATGTGACTAGTGGAACAGTGTACCCTTTAAAGAGTTTGGTCTTCATGGGCTGAGGTAGCAAGGGCTTTTCTTGGCTGCGGGGGCAGGGGGAGTTCAGGGGAGGAAAGAGAGGTGATGGGGGGATAAGACCTGTCTCTTCACCTTGAGGAGTGTGTCTATGTGCTCTGGGTTTCCCTTATCTGCATGTGGTCAGCAGTAGGTCCCCCCTATGGTCTGCAGAATTTAATTAAATTAGCTTCTCCCTTCTGGAGCACTGGGGTGCCTACATGTTCTATGACCATTGTCTTTCAGGAGGGGAGGTGTGTGGTTGAATTTTCCAAAGTTGCTGAGCTCACCTTTTCAATAGCTTGCAATGCATTTCTTCAGTCCAGGCACTCAGAACTCAGAGGAGATCATCGAGATTTTAGATAGCCATTGTTGCGTATCAACACACACACACACACACACACACACACAGACACACAGACACACACACACACACACACACACACACACTCATACACACATTCTCAATTGAAATTATAAAAACAAATAACAATAACCTAGATATTTTACAAAGCAAGTAAAAAAAATCACAATATTAACTATAGCTGTGAGATTCCTATAGGTCTCTAGCATCACATCTTTGTAGAGATTCTTCTGAGAAGGATCCAGCAAAGCCCACTCTTGCTGGGTGAA
This sequence comes from Mus musculus, assembly GCF_000001635.26. Classification (NCBI taxonomy): domain Eukaryota; kingdom Metazoa; phylum Chordata; class Mammalia; order Rodentia; family Muridae; genus Mus; species Mus musculus. Next base: position 177,365,812 of record NC_000068.7, on the reverse strand, counting down.
GTTCACCTGCACGTCATCATAGGTGACTAAATCCTAAACTATCCCAAACATGTGTATATAAAACAGAAATATGATACAGACAACAGTGTGAAGGTATACTTCAAAATGAATATTCGCTGACTGCCTTGCTCACCCACAGAGTACTTTTTATCCAGTCTTTCACAGTTGGACAATAAAAACTTAAGTAAATTAATGTTCTCTGGGAATCTGATGCTTTAGTATTAAGATGTTGGGTTTGGAATTATGTAGAATGCTGCTAGACCTTCCCAATTTTTGCTCCCTGAGACCCAATATGCAAGAGTTCCCTAAGGACTGCAGTTTCCTCTCACCTGTCCATGTCACCAGCAGATACAACAGACCATTTCCATCTCCCCTTCCCTTCTTCCCACATGTCTGTGTCTTAGACCTCAAGTAAGGACAGAAACCCCCTTCTCAACCATAGTCCATCCTCCTGAAGACTAAGAGGTCTGTCTAAAGACCAAGCCCACTATCTGTTTCACTAGACACAATTCTAATAGTATCCCACAGAACTGCAACACAGTATCAAGGAATGTATCCTCTGCCCATTTCCATGTGACCAATTTTCAAGTTTTCTTAAATAACTAAGGCAAATACATCAGGAATAATGTGATCTTGACCAATGTTACCTGTGCTAGTGTGTGTATAGAAATAAAATAAAATCATATTTCATGACTCCAATAAAAATAACTCAAAGTGACTCCTAAACTTTTATAATTCTGACCCTACAGATACTAATGATCTGTCTTCCAAGCAGAGAGGCCCCAATGCTCTAGGGCTCTCTCTGTAATTGTAGATGGTCAGAAAGTTGGGCTATGGCTCTGTAGATGCTCATGACCATTAGTAATTTCAGGCAAAACCATCCCCACTCCAGCCCATATACATAATAATGCTTCCTTCCATATGTATCATGTTCCAATGTTTCCTATCCACCCACCCAGCAGCATCAACACCTGAGAAAATTCTGCATGTCAGAAGCTCCTTTTGTAACCAAGAATTGAATTTCTGTGAATCATGCCAGTTTGACAATAGGTAACAGAAAGGTAAAAAGGAATGTAATCAAATATTTCTGAAGGATGATCACTGTCAGCTCTTTACTACTAACTTCTAAACTATTCATAAAAATAACCACACAAAACTAAATACAGAAGGGTCACAAATTCTAGAAATCAAACCACTGCATTTCCAATGCTGTCCTTCTGCACAAGAAAAGCAATGCCTCTTTATACACACTGCATAGTGGCATTTAAGTTCCATACCTTCACACTCCCAGGGCTACCAAGCCTCCGGGACCCCTGTAAATCCACACTCAAGAAGGGTCAAAGGACAAGGGTCTCTGCTATGATCACCACATGGACCAACAGAACCACACTCTGACCCACAGTCCATTTAGAACCAGCAGATCAGACTCAAATAGCTCTGCAGACTTGCTCCTCCTGTACTGTCAAGGGAAATTACTATAAAACCAGGGGATGGCTTGTAGTCTTCCAGGCAGCATTTAAAACATGCATCTGAGGAGAATCCTGTAAAAAACTTGCAAGCTACCTTCAGCTAGTGTTCCTGATTGTTAGGCCTGACCATAGTCCCTCATTAGCTTGGAAAACCCAGCTGGGCCTCAGAAAAACAGCAGCTCCTTCACAGTTGGATCACAGAGCAAATGACTCAAACAGCTGAAACCTTCCAAGCTCTGATGTTCCATCCTACATGCAGACATAGCCCTAGTCTGAAAAATGTACATTTAAAAGAATGTTCTAGTCCTGCAGACCAAGTATTTTATATTTAAAAGGCCCAGGGTCTATTCTTTCTATATTCAATTATGCATGCAATGTCCTGTGCAGCCATCTCTATTTCTTAATAGGAAAGTCTTGCAGCTGAACTGAAATAAAATTCATACATTAACAATAATTTAAAAGTAAAAGTGGCTATGTATTTTAAAGCTAGAAGCAGTTAATTGGAGAGAAAAGGGAAGACAAAGAAGAAATAAAAAGTAAAGGATAGGTCCCTTCAGGTCGGTGCCAGCACAGACGCACCTTGGGCACGGAGTCTGTGGACACCCCCAAGGTCCCCACAGGACTCCCCACAGGTTCTTAAGACCTCTGGTGAATGGGACACAACTGCTGCTCCAATCCAATTTCGCGGGATCTGAGACAGCATTAATTAGGGAAGCAGAAAACCCGGCCTCACCAGGCTCACAATTCCCTTAGAGTTGGCATTAGCACCAGCACCGAGGCACCTTGGACGGGGAGTCTGCGGACACCCCCAAGGTCCCCACAGGACTCTCCACGGGATCTTAGGACCTCTGATGATTGGAACACAACTTCTGCCAGGAGGCAAGTTCGAAAACCAGATATCTGGGCACCTTCCCTGCAAGAGGAGAGCTTGCCTGCAGAGAGTACTCTGACCACTGAAACTCAGGAGAGAGCTAGTCTCCCAGGTCTGCTGATAGAGACAAACATAATCACCTGAGGAACAAGCTCTAACCAGAGACAACTATAACAACTAACTCCAGAGATTACCAGATGGCGAAAGGCAAACGTAAGAATCTTACTAACAGAAACAAAGACCACTCACCATCATCAGAACGCAGCATTGCCACCTCACCCAGTCCTGTGTGGGTCCCAAGACGACCAAAAAGATAGCCCCGGATTTAAAAGCATATCTCATGATGACGGTAGAGGACATCAAGAAGAACTTTAATAACTCACTTAAGGAAATACAGTAGAACACTGCTAAACAGGTAGAAGACCCTAAAGAGGAAGCACAAAAATCCCTTAAAGAATTGCAGGAAAACACAACCTAACAGGTGATGGAATTGAATAAAAACCATCCAAGACCTAAAACGGGAAGTAGACACAATAAAGAAAACCCAAAGTGAGGCAACGCTGGAGATAGAAACTCTAGGAAAGAAACCTGGAACCATAGATGCGAGCATCTGCAACAGAATACAAGAGATGGAAGAGAGAATATCAGGTGCAGAAGATTCCATAGTGAACATCGGCACAACAATCAAAGAAAATACAAAATGCAAAAAGATCCTAACTCAAAACATCCAGGAAATCCAGGACACAATGAGAAGACCAAACCTGCGGAAAATAGGAGTAGATGAGAATGAAGATTTTCAACTCAAAGGGCCATCAAATATTTTCAACAACATTATAGAAGAAAACTTCCCAAACCTAAAGAAAGACATGCCCATGAACATACAAGAAGCCTACCGAAATCCAAATAGACGAGACCAGAAAAGAAATTGCTCCTGACACATAATAATCAGAACAACAAATGCACTAAATAAAGATAGAATATTAAAAGCAGTAAGGGGGAAATGTCAAGTAACATGTAAAGGCAGGCCTATCAGAATTACACCAGACTTTTCACCAGAGACTATGAAAGCCAGAAGATCGTGAACAGATGTTATATAGACACTAAGAGAACACAAGTGCCAGCCCAGGCTACTATACCCAGCCAAACTCTCAATTACCATAGATGGAGAAACCAAAGTTTTCCACGACAAAACCAAATTCACACATTATGTTTCCACGAATCCAGCCCTTCAAAGGATAATAACAGAAAAAATCCAATAAGAGGACAGAAACCACGCCCTAGAAAAAGCAAGAAAGTAATCCTTCAACAAACCTAAAAAAAGACAGCCACAAGAACAGAATGCCAACTCTAACAACAAAAATAGTAGAAAGAGAGCCAGATGTGGTGGCGCACACCTTTAATCCCAGCACTCCAGAGGCAGAGGCAGGCGGATTTCTGAGTTCGAGCCCTGTCTGGTCTACAAAGTGAGTGCCAGGACAGCCAGGGCTACACAGAGAAACCCTGTATCCAAAAACCAAAAAAAAAAAAGGAAGTAACAATTACTTTTCCTTAATATCTCTTAATATCAATGGACTCAATTCCCCAATAAAAAGACATAGACTAACACAAACAGTACCCAACATTTTGCTGCTTACAGGAAACCCATCTCAGAGAAAAAGACAGACACTACCTCAGAGTGAAAGGCTGGAAAACAATTTTCCAAGCAAATGGTCTGAAGAAACAAGCTGGAGTAGCCATTCTAATATCGAATAAAATCGACTTCCAACCCAAAGTTATCAAAAAAGACAAGGAGGGACACTTCATACTCATCAAAGGTAAAATCCTACAGAAGGAACTCTCAATTCTGAATATCTATGCTTCAAATGCAAGGGCAGCCACATTCATTAAAGAAACTTTAGTAAAGCTCAAAGCACATTGCACCTCACACAATAATAGTGGGAGACTTCAACACCCCACTTTCATCAATGGACAGATCGTGGAAACAGAAACTAAACAGGGACACAGTGAAACTAACAGAAGTTATGAAACACATGGACTTAACAGATATCTACAGAACATTTTATCCTAAAACAAATGGATATACCTTCTCTGCACCTCATGGTACCTTCTCCAAAACTGACCATATAATTGGTCACAAAACAGGCCTCAAAAGATACAAAAATATTGAAATTGTCCCATGCATCCTATCAGACCACCATGGACTAAGGCTATTCTTCAATAACAACATAAATAATGGAAAGCCAACATTCACGTGGAAACTGAACAACACTATTCTCAATAATAACTTGGTCAAGGAAGGAATAAAGAAAGAAATTAAAGACTCTTTAGAGTTTAATGAAAATGAAGCCACAACATACCCAAACTTATGGGACACAATGAAAGCATTTCTAAGAGGGAAACTCACAGCTCTGAGTGCTTCCAAAAAGAAACTAGAGAGAGCACACACTAGCAACTTGACAACACTCCTAAAAGCTCTAGAACAAAAGGAAGCAAATTCACCCAAGAGGAGTAGACGGCAGGAAATAATCAAACTCAGGGCTGAAATTAACCAAGTGGAAACAAGAAGAACTATTCAAAGAATCAAACAACGAGGAGCTGGTTCTTTGAAAAAAATCAACAAGATAGATAAACCCTTAGCCAGACTCACTAAAGGGCACAGGGACAGCATCCTAATTAACACAATCAGAAAGGAAAAGGGGGACATAACAACAGATCCTAAAGAAATCCAAAACATCATCAGATCCTTCTACAAGAGGCTATATTTAACAAAACTGGATAACCTGGACGAAATGGACAAATTTCTAGACAGATACCAGGTACCAAAGTTAAATCAGGATCAGATTAATGACCTAAACAGTCCCATATCCCCTAAAGAAATAGAAGCAGTCATTAATAGTCTCCCACCAAAAAAATCCCAGGACCAGATGGCTTTACTGCAGAGTTCTATCAGACCTACAAAGAAGATCTAATTCTAGTTCTTCACAAACTATTCCAAAAATAGAAGTAGAAGGTACTCTACCCAGCTCATTTTATGAAGCCACAATTACTCTGATACCTAAACCACAGAAAGATCTAACAAAGATAGAGAACTTCAGACCAATTTCCTTTATGAATATCGATGCAAAAATACTCAATAAAATTCTCCATACTGAATCCAAGAACACATTAAAACAATCATCCATCCTGACCAAGTAGGTTTTATTCCAGGGATGCAGGGATGGTTTAATATACAGAAATCCATCAAGGTAATCCATTACATAAACAAACTCAACGACAAAAACCACATGATCATCTCCTTAGACACAGAGAATGCATTTGACAAAATCCAACATCCATTCACGTTAAAAGTCTTGGAAAGATCAGGAATTCAAGGCTCATACATAAACATGATAAAAGCAATCTACAGCAATCCAGTAGCCAACATCAAAGTAAATGGTGAGAAGCTGGAAGCAATCCCACTAAAATCAGGGACTAGATGAGGCTGCCCACTCTCGCCCTACTTCTTCAACATTGTACTTGAAGTCCTAGCCAGAGCAATTAGACAACAAAAGGAGATCAAGGGGATACAAATTGGAAAAGAAGAAGTCAAAATATCACTTTTTGCAGATAATATGATAGTATATATAAGTGACCCTAAAAATTCCACCAGAGAACTCCTAAACCTGATAAACAGCTTCGGTGAAGTAGCTGGATATAAAATTAACTCAAACAAGTCAATGGCCTTTCTCTACACAAACAATAAACAGGCTGAGAAAGAAATTAGGGAAACAACACCCTTCTCAATAGTCACAAATAATATAAAATACCTTGGCGTGACTCTAACTAAGGAAGTGAAAGATCTGTATGATAAGAAATTCAAATCTCTAAAGAAAGAAATCAAAGAAGATCTCAGAAGATGGAAAGATCTCGCATGCTCATGGATTGGCAGGATCAACATTGTAAAAATGGCTATCTTGCCAAAAGCAATCTACAGATTCAATGCAATCCCTATCAAAATTCCAACTCAAGTCTTCAATGAATTAGAAAGAGCAATCTGCAAATTCATCTGGAATAAAAAAAAAAAAAAAAAACCCAGGATAGCAAACACTCTTCTCAAAGATAAAAGAACCTCTGGTGGAATCACCATGCCTGACCTAAAGCTGTACTACAGAGCAATTGTGATAAAAACTGCATGGTACTGGTATAGCAACAGACAAGTAGACCAATGGAATAGAATTGAAGACCCAGAAATGAACCCAAACACCTATGGTCACTCTTTTTGACAAGGGAGCTAAAAGCATCCAGTGGAAAAAAGACAGCATTTTCAACAAATGGTGCTGGCACAACTGGCGATCATCATGTAGAAGAATGCGAACTGATCCATTCCTATCTCCTTGTACTAAGGTCAAATGTAAATGGATCAAGGAACTCCACATAAAACCAGAGACAGTTCAAGTTGTAGAGGAGAAAGTGGGAAAAAGCCTCAAAGATATGGGCACAGGGAAAAAATGCCTGAATAGAACAGCAATGGCTTGTGCTATAAGATGGAGGATTGACAAATGAGACCTCATTAAAATGCAAAGCTTCTGTAAGGCAAAAGACACCGTCAATAAGACAAAAAGGCCACCAATAGATTGGGAAAGGATCTTTACCTATCCTAAATCAGATAGGAGACTAATATCCAATATATATAAAGAACTCAAGAAGGTGGACTCCATAAAGTCAAATAACCCCATTTAAAATGGGGCTTAAAGCTAAACAAAGAATTCTCACCTGAGGAATACTGAATGGCTGAGAAGAACCTGAAAAAATGTTCAGCATCCTTAATCATCAGGGAAATGCAAATTAAAACAACCCTGAGATTCCACCTCATACCAGTCAGAATGGTTAAGATCAAAGATTCAGGTGAAAGCAGATGCTGGCAAAGATGTGGAGAAAGAGGAACACTCCTCCATTGTTGGTGGGATTGCAAGCTTGTACAACCACTCTGGAAATCAGTCTGGCAGTTCCTCAAAAAAATGGACATAGTACTACTGGAGGATCCCACAATACCTCTCCTGGTCATATATCCAGAAGTTATTCCGACTGGTAAGAAAGACACATGTTCCACTACATTCATAGAGGCCTTATTTATAATAGCCAGAAGCTGGAAAGATCCCAGATGCCCCTGAACAGAGGAATGGATACAAAAATTGTGGTACATTTACACAATGCAGTACTACTCAGCTATTAAAAAGAATGAATTTATGAAATTCCTAGGCAAATGGTTGGACCTGGAGGGCATCATCCTGAGTGAGGTAACCCAATCACAAAAGAACTCAAATGGTATGTTCTCACTGATAAGTGGATATTAGCCCAGAAACTTAGAATACCCAAGATATAAGATACAATTTGCGAAACACAGGAAACTCAAGAACAAAGACCAAAGTGTGGACACTTTGTCCCTTCTTAGAATTGGGAACGAAACACCCATGGAAGGAGTTACAGAGACAAAATTTGGAGCTGAGACAAAAGATGGACCATCTAGAGACTGCCATATCCAGGGATCCATCCCATAATCAGCTTCCAAACGCTGACACCATTGCATACACTAGCAAGATTTTGCTGAAAGTACCCTGATATAGCTGTCTCTTGTGAGACTATGCTGGGGCCTAGCAAACACAAAAGTGGATGCTCACAGTCAGCGATTGGATGGATCACAGGGCCCCCAATGAATGAGCTAGAGAAAGTACCCAAGGAGCTAAAGGGATCTGTAACCCAATAGGTGGAACAACAATATGAACTAACCAGTACCCCAGAGCTCTTGTTTCTAGCTGCATATGTATCAAAAAATGGCCTATTCGGCCATCACTGGAAAGAGAGGCCCATTGGTCATGCAAACTTTATATGCCCCAATACAGGGGAACAGCAGGGCCAAAAAGTGGGAGTGGGTGAGTAGGGGAGTGGGAAGAGGGTATGGGAAACTTTTGGGATAGCATTGGAAATGTAAATGAGGAAAATACCTAATAAAAAATATTTTTAAAAAAGTAAAGGATAGCATTGATCCTGGGTATGTTGGAGTAGATAGTATATTATACACAAAAGTGAGAACATAGCCAGACCCAGTTATATCTGGGATGGAATAGAGTAGACATGACCTTGAACTTTGTGGAGAGAGGAAGGAGGGGAGAAGCAAGAGCCAGACCAGGAGATCAGGATGACTAATGATAGATGAAAAGGCCAGTTCCCAAATGATTGGATTCCACAAGGAATCACAGCTGGAAGATTGGCAACCCTACTCCTGGGTTATATGATGAGGTATGGCAGTAATATGCTGTAACAGGGAGGGACCATGATCTCATTTGTCATTGCCCTAATCTGGGGAATGCCACAAGATGGCCAGTATAGAATTTTACTGATTGTGCAAAATTGATTACTTGACTCCTCATGGTGAATGTCAACTACTGCCAAAGCAGAAAGGCCTCACCTACCTTATTCCTCTTCCTTTTCTGTGCTGCAAGTAGACCAGCTTCAAAGTTGGTCAGTGAACTCAACCTTATACCTGTCCCTCTTTATTTGTAATCCCCTAATTTGTAACCCTGTAACCCAGGGAGGTTAGACAACACTCATTCCCTGGTGTCTTTTGTCACACTGATAAGTCACAACCCAGCCTGAAAGCAGTTGTAGGACTGTTTTCCAAGCCCTGGGCAGCAGAGGCAGGATTAGGAGTTCAAAGAAAGTCTGATTTACATAAAGAAAGTAAGAGCTACAGGAGATGTTTCTCTAAACAGACATATATAAAATCTCTTTAAAAATAAGAATGAACAGGGCAGTGGTGGTGCACACCTTTAATCCCAGCACTAGGGAGGCAGAGGTAGGTAGATTTCTGAGTTCCAAGCCTGCCTGGTCTACAGAGTGAGTTCCAGGACAGCCAGGGCTACACAGAGAAACCCTGTCTCAAAAAAAAAAAAAAATTAGGAATGAAATTCTTAAATTGGGGAAATATTGGGGAACAGAACCAAGTAAGGGATCAATATGCATAATAAAAATGAAATTTAAAAAGGAATACCAAAAATTAACTTTTTTTACATCTAAGTATAATTTTTTAATTTTATATGAATATTTATTAGATATTTTCTTCATTTATATTTCCAGTGTTCTTCCAAAAGTCCCCCATACCCTCCTCTCCCCGACTCCCCTACCCACCCACTCCTACTTCTTGACCCTGGTGTTCCCCTGTACTGAGGCATATAAAGTTCGCAAAACCAATGGGCCTCTGTTTCCAGTGATGGCCGAATAGGCCATCTTCTGATACATTTGCCGCTAGAGACACAAGCTGGGGGGGGGGGGTACTGGTTAGTTCATATTGTTGTTCCACCTATAGGGTTGCAGATTCCTTTAGCTACTTGGGTACTTTCTTTGGCTCCTCAATTCGGGACCCTGTGATCCATCCAATAGCTGACTGTGAGCATCCACTTTTGTTCCCAATTCTAAGAAGGGGCAAAGTGTCCACACTTTGGTCTTTGTTCTTCTTGAGTTTCATGTATTTCGAAAATTGTATCTTATATCTTGGGTATTCTAAGTTTCTGGGATATTATCCACTTATCAGTGAGTACATATCATGTGAGTTCTTTTGTGATTGAGTTACCTCACTCAGGATGATGCCCTCCAGGTTCATCCATTTGCCTTGGAATTTCTCCACATCCTCGCCAGCATCTGCTGTCATCTGAATTTTTGATCTTAGCCATTCTGACTGGTGTGAGGTGGAATCTCAGGGTTGTTTTGATTTGCTTTTCCCTGATGATTAAGGATGCTGAACATTTTTTCAGGTGCTTCTCAGCCATTCGGTATTCCCCATGTGAGAATTCTTTGTTTAGCTCTGATGCCTGACCTAAAGCTGTACTATAGAGCAATTGTGATAAAAACTGCATGGTACTGGTATAGCTACAGACAAGTATACAAATGGAATAGAATTGAAGACCCAGAAATGAACCCACACCTATGGTCACTTGATCTTTGACAAGGGAGCAAAAACCATCCAGTGAAAAAAAGACAGCATTTTCAACAAATGGTGCTGGCACAACTGGGGGTTAACATGTAGAAGAATGCGAATTGATCCATTCCTATCTCCTTGTACTAAGGTCAAATCTAAGTGGATCAAGGAACTCCACATAAAACCAGAGACAGTTCAAGTTGTAGAGGAGAAAATGGGGAAAAGCCTTGAAGATATGGGTACCGGGGAAAAATTTCTGAATAGAACATCAATGGCTTGTGCAGTAATATTGAGAATCGACAAATGGAACCTCGTAAAATTGCAATTCTGTAAGGCAAAAGACACCGTCAAAAAGACAAAAAGGCCACAAACAGATTGGGAAAGGATCTTTACCTATCCTAAATCAGATAGGAGACTAATATCCAATATATATAAAGAACTCAAGAAGGTGGACTCCAAAAACTCAAATAACCCCATTAAAAATTAAATTTTTAATAAGATAAATATAATTGAACAAATATATCACTGTACTGATTTGAAAAAGATCCAGCCATTCCTGGTAGAAGATATTAATAAGGTAGTGATTGACCTTGCCCCTATGTGCTTTGTTAACTACTGAGATCTATAATGTGACACACAAAGCTACAGATAATGTCATATGTTTAATATTTGTGAGCTCAGTTAAATATGTTCCCAAGTATTGTACATATCTCATAATACAGATCCTAAAATGGGAATTCATTACCCACTGGCTCAAGCTGACCTGCCCAAATTAAACACCCACCTATCTGGTTTTATTTAATCTCATGCATAAATTAATACAATGTGTGAAGTTGCAAAATCATTCTCACTGCCTGAATCAGGTCCTTCTCCATAAACGTGACCCCTGCAGCACACTCCCTTTTCCTTTGATCTGTGACCTAGCTCTTGTCTGCACCGTTTTACCTGACAGTGTACACAGTAAGCTGTTCCTCTGGTTCTCATCCTGCCAAGTATATTTCTACACACAAGCCCCTGCCACAAAGGTTTTGTCCAGATGCAGGCTTATAATAAAGTTACTCAGAGGCAGCAGCCAGGACCGAAAGGAAAGAGTAGGTCCACAAAGGACCTCACAGGTGGCCCCATCTGTCTGGTTGATGCTGACAATCCAGCCTCTGGGAAGACCTATTGCACAAGCATCCTTTGCTAAGATGCTTGCTCACCCTCTTTGTGGGAGATGACCTTGCACTTAACACATCTGAACTTCTAAGCTTGCATAAGCTCATCTCACAGCACCCAGTAAAGATAATAACTGATCATACAGAAACATTGAGGTCAGTTGAGTTAGAGAGGAACTTGCAGGCTTAGTACCCAGAAGAGTCACCTCTCTTTCTGATTGACAGGTCCGTGTGGAGGTTCTGATAGGCTAGGGAGTCTTGAGTGACATGAACACCACCCATGGGATTATAGTGTGCTGTAGGGACAAAGCAGAATGGTTCCAGCTAGGGCCAATCCTTTTGCAGATCTGCAGATTTGCAGTTGAGTAGCACTACTGCATCTCCTCCAGTAGGCTACCTGTCTGATCTCCCGCCAAACCCTTGGGAGGGGCTAAGATTCCTGATCCCTGCTGCTCACCTGCCTGCCTCTCCCCTTTCTTGGCAGTGCCACTGGGTTCACTGCTTTGAAAGTTTGGAGCTTGCCTGAGCTCCAATTCCAACACTCAGGAGGAATTCCCCTTCTTCCTCCTGGAATCAAGTTGGATAGCTTGCATACCCCATCAATCAGCTTACATTGGACTTACCAAACTGTCCACAGGGGGTCATTGCCAGAATATTAGCAACTGAAGAGGGATTTTTGGACACAAACTTTGTTTTGTGGCTTCAGGCTGGGTTCAGGTAAACCACAAGCACTTTCCACCTAACAGCTATGAGACAAGGCTCAGAGCAAAGCAGGACACATGTCAGACACTGTGGAGCACTCTTGTTAATCAGCACATTGTCCTCAGTGGGTTGGTACAACAAATATAACAACAAACCCACACCTATATTGGTAAAATATATAACTGTACTGATTTGAAAAAGATCAGGCCTTTCTGGTAGAAAGAATGATATTAATAAGATAGTGTATGACCTTGCTCCTATGTGCTTTGTTAACTACTGAAATCTATAATGTTACACACACAGCTACAGCTAATGGCTTGTGTTTTACATTTCTGATATATCTATATAGTACAGATCTTAAAATGTAAATTCATTATCACTAGCTTAAGCTAAACTGCCCAAATTAAGCACTCACCAATCTAATTTCATTGTATCACTTGCATTATTTTATACAAGCTGTGAAATTACAAAATTATTCACCCTGCCTGACTCTTATCCTTCTGTAGAATGGTGACACTTGGAGCAGATTCCCTTAAGCTTTCGTCTATGATCTAGCCATCTCCTGCCCTGTTTCACCTGAGATCAGAGTAAACCATTGCTCCTGTTCTCATCTGAAGCTGGAATAAATGGACAGTTCATTATATGACTCAAATGAGCAGTTATAAAACACTCTTTTGTTACATTCTTTAACTCAAGAATTTAGGAATTTTCATCTAGAGGAAAGCAAGGTCATTTACCTGGGGAGCAGCAGACTAGGTCAAGGCTACCTGAGTCAACATAGCTTGTCTTAGAAACATTTCTACAAGGGAAATAAAAGACAGCTCTCCCAGAATTAACATATCATCCCAGAAAGAAATCTCTCCATATACAACTAAAATATTAATTAGGAAAAATTTCTTAATGGCAGAATGGATTCGGCTGTGGCTAATGCTCAAAGACAAGCCAACCAAAAACAGACTTTGGATTCCACACATGCTCTCACCCATAAGTTTCTTGCCTGTTCAGTCCCCTGGTTATTTTGAACAATTTAATTATAGACTGGAGATTGCAAGTCCTACTTAAGACAGCTAGGAGATATACAAACCAAAGACCCCCAGAATCATTTATTAAGTGCCTCAGAGCCCAGAAATAGCAAGCCATTTTCCAGTGATGGGTTCCTGAGTTGGAGGTAGCCATGAGATGAGAAAAATAGCAAAAGTAGAAGGTAGAATCTACAACAGCTGCAGTGTGGAGAGCTTACACAAGCTATGTCTTATGCCAAGTAAACTTTTTAAGAGTAGCATCTTGTATCCCACTTAGAGGGGTAAGTGGAAAGAACTGGAGACCTCTAGGAAGTCTGCAGAAACTAGCATAAACTGGGACAAACTCAGAAGTCCAATAAAACAACACTGCACAAGGGAACTGCCAAGTATCAAAAAACCATGACTGACCAAACCCCCAGTGGGCTTGGGACTGAGAACCATATCGCCACATTGTGGAGAAAGTTGGAATCTCAGGATCTGAAGCTTCTCCTCCCAGAAGCCCTAGCCACAGACCATTGCCACCTCTCCTAATGGTAATTCAGGCTTAAGAGAAAGAGCACTATTTTGTATTCAATACGCCAGGGCCTTTGGTCAAGCTCCACACTTTTAAAGATCTGGAATTTAGGGTTGAGATATGCAATTCTCCACACATTAGGATCAAGCCTTATTTGAGTAGACCAGCCCTTAACACAATAGTATTTTTCCTTTCAAAGAGATGTCACCAGCTGTAGTCTTGAAATGGAGGCAAAACTATGCTTTCTCCAAGAAGAAAAAAAGATCTTTATGGCACACCAGGCTTTAAGGTTGGTTGTGACCCTATAATGCCATTTTGTGTAGCTTGTTAGGGGCCTGTTCTTTTGATATCAGCATAGGTCTAATGCCTGACTGTATAGCAGATTTGTCCCTTTTGTTATGGTTGGGAGACAAATTTCTGATAATCCTGGTAAATAAACATGTATATGACTATACTAACCTGTAACTGGACTGCTTAGCATACTACATACCTATCAGCTGTTTTACAGGCAGTCTTACCTCAGCTACATTCTACTTAGTGTCACTTAATATTTTCTAAGCATTGATGAATCCATAACATCATCAACTACTCTTGTACATCACAGCTTAATATTGGAGTGCTACCCAACACATAAAATGTCTTCTACAGCCTCCACAAAAACAACTCCAAATAGATCTTACACCTACAGGTTAACTGCTAAGGGCAGAACTTACTGAAGATAATAGAGAAACAAGGGCTGTCAAGTTTGTCATTCTGCCAAGTACATTTCTAGAGTAGCCCCTCCTGGAAATGTTTTGTGCAGATGCAGCCCCTTCTCTTCTGACTGGCAGCGCCCGGTGGAGATTCTGATTGGCTGGAGCATATTGAGTGACATGATCACTACCCTTAGGGTTAGGGTGTGCTGAAGGGACACAGTTCCAACCAGGGCCAATCCCTTTTCAGATCTAGAGATTCAAGGTTCAGTAGCACTAGTGCCTCTGCTCCAATAACCTACCTGTGTGTCCTCCTGCCAAGCCCCTGGGAGTAACTAAGATTCCAGATCCAAAGTGCTCAATTGTCTGTTACTTCCTTTTGTGGGCAGTGTCTCTGTGTTCACTGTTTTGCAAATTTGGAGCTCAATCTGAACTCCAACTACTGCACTCCCTAAGCATGCCTCCTTCTTGCTCCTAGAATCAAGCTGCATAACTTACAGAGCCCATGAATCAGCTTACATTGCAGTTACCAATGTGCCCCACAAGTGGACAGGTGCCTAGAATACTAGCAGTTAAAGAGATTTTTTTAGGAAACAGGATTTTGTTCTGTCTTTAGGCTGGGTTTAGGTCACCTGCAAGTCCACATGATGATTATGAGACAAGTTTCAGAATAAGGCAGGAAACACATGACAGACATGTTGGGCTTCCTGGCTTTCCTAGCCTTTGTGGCCATCAGGCACAGACAGAAGTGAAAAATAGAGGCAAGACAACCATACAAATAAAATAACAGCTTAATTTCGTTGAGAGAGAGAGAGGGAGAGAGGGAGAGGGAGAGGCAGAGGGAAAGGGAGAGGGAGAGGGAGAGGGGGAGAGGAAGAGAGGGAATGGGGGAGAGAGGGGAAGAGGAAGAGAGGGAGAGGGGAAGAGAGGGGGAGAGAGAGAGAAAGAGGGGGAGAGAGAAACAAAGTAACATTTAAAGACAGCACCTAAGATTTGGGACAATACACTAAGTCTTAAAGTCATTTCAGGTGTTTAGAATCAGTGCCTTACAATCATTTTCAAAATGAATATCGCAAAGCATGATAGTATGTGCTATCAATCCCAGAAGTGTGGAGGCAAATTCATATTCATGAATTTGAGGCCACACTCGTCTACATAGTCTCTTCTGGAATATAAACCATCTCAAATAGGCTTAGTTTTTTAAAGGGTAGATACAGTTACACTGTCAAGAACCAGGAAGCAACAATCTAAAAGATATGAAGTAAAAATTCATTCTATTTCCAGGCCAATCTCAAAGTCTCCTCTGAATTCAGAGAGATATTCAGCTGTGAGTAAAACCAGAGAAACTTTGGAGTCAAACTATAGGCTAAGATGAACCATAACTATTACAAAAGTGGAATTGCCTTGAATTGGTAATACAATTAACATCTGCAGTTCCTCTTTCTCCACATCCTTGCCAGCACCTGCTGTCACCTGAATTTTTGATCTTAGCCATTCTGACTGGTGTGAGGTGGAATCTCAGGGTTGTTTTGATTTGCATTTCCCTGATGATTAAGGATGCTGAACATTTTTTCAGGTGCTTCTCAACCATTCGGTATTCCTTAGGTGAGAATTCTTTGTTTAGCTCTGAGCCCCATTTTTTAATGGGGTTATTGGATTTTTCTGGAGTCCACCTTCTTGAGTTCTTTATATATATACTGGATATTATTCCCCTCTCTGATTTAGGAAAGGTAAAGATCCTTTCCCAATCTGTTGGTGGCCTTTTTGCCTTATTGACAGTGTCTTTTGCCTTGCAGGAGCTTTGTAATTTAGTGAGGTCCTATTTGTCAATTCTCGATCTTATAGCACAAGCCATTGCTGTTCTATTCAGGAATTTTTCCCCTGTACCCATACATTCGAGGGTTTTTCCTACTTTCTCGTCTATAAGTTTCAGTGTCTCTGGTTTTATGCGGAGTTCCTTAATCCACTTAGATTTGACCTTAGTACAAGGAGATAGGAATGGATCAATTCGTATTTTTCTACATTATAACCGCCAGTTGTGCCAGCACCATTTGTTGAAAATGCTGTCTTTTTTCCACTGGATGGTTTTTGCTCCCTTGTCAAAGATCAAGTGACCATAGGTGTGTGAGTTCATTTCTGAATCCCTTTTTTGTTTTTGTTTTTGTTTTTTTTTTTTTTTTTTTTTTTTTTTTTTTTTTTTTTTTTGAGACAGGATTTCTCTGTATACCCCTGGCTGTCCTGGAACTCACTCTGTAGACCAGGCTGACCTCAAACTCAGAAATCTGCCTGCCTCTGCCTCCCAAGTGCTGGGATTAAAGGCATGTACCACCATGCCCCATTTCTGGGTCTTCAATTCTATTCCATTGGTCTACTTGTCTGTTGCTATACCAGTACCATGCAGTTTTTATCACAATTGCTCTGTAGTACAGCTTTAGGTAAGGCATGGTGATTCCACCAGAGGTTCTTTTATCCTTGAGAAGAGTGTTTGCTTACCTAGGTTTTTTGTTATTCCAGATGAATTTGCAGATTGACCTTTCTAATTTGTTCAAGAATTGAGTTGGAATTTTGATGGAGATTGCATTGAATTTGTAGATTGCTTTTGGCAAGATAGCCATTTTTACAATGTTGATCCTGCCAATCCATGAGCATGGGAGATTTTTCAGGCAAGGATGTGGAGAAAGAGGAACACTCATCCATTGTTGGTAGGATTGCAAGCTTGTACAACCACTCTGGAAATCAGTCCGGCGGTTCCTCAGAAAATTGTACATAGTACTACCAGAGAATCCTGCAATACCACTCCTGGGCATATATCCAGAAGATGTTCCAACCGGTAAGAAGGATACATGCTCCACTATGTTCATAGCAGCCTTGTTTATAATAGCCAGAAGCTGGAAAGAACCCAGATGCCCCTCAACAGAGGAATGGATACAGAAAAATGTGGTACATTTACACAATGGAGTACTACTCAGCTATTAAAAAGAATGATTTTATGAAATTCCTAGGCAAATGGTTGGACCTGGAGGGCATCATCCTGAATGAGGTAACCCAATCACAAAAGAACTCGCACAATATGTAGTCACTGATAAGTGGATATTAGCCTAGAAATTTAGACTACCCAAGATATAAGATACAATTTGCTAAACGCATGAAACTCAAGAAGAACAAAGACCAAAGTGTGGACACTTTGCCTCTTCTTAGAATTGTGAACCAAACACCCATGGAAAGAGTTACAGAGACAAAGTTTGGAGCTGAGACGAAAGGATGGACCATCTAGAGACTGCCATATCCGGGAATCCATCCAATAATCAGCCTCCAAACGCTGACACCAATACATATACTAGCAAGATTTTGCTGAAAGGACCCAGATATGGCTGTCTCTTGTGAGACTATGCCGGGGCCTGGCAAACACAGAAGTTGATGCTCACAGTCAGCTATTGGATGGGCCCAATGGAGGAGCTAGAGAAAGTACCCAAGGAGCTAAAGGGATCTGCAACCCTATATGTGGAACAACAATATGAACTAACCAGTAGCCCCCCGGAGCTCGTGTGTCTAGCTGCATATGAATCAGAAGATGACCTAGTCAGCCATCAGTAGAAAGAGAGGCCCATTGGTCGTGCAAACTTTATATGCCTCAATACAGGGGAACCCCAGGACCAAGAAGTGGGATTGGGTGGGTAGGGGAGTGGGTGGGGGGAGCGTGTGGGGGACTTTTGGGATAGCGTTGGAAATGTAAATGAAATAAATACCCAATAAAAAAAATCTGCAGTTCATAAAACCTACCATGCCGGGCAATGATGGTGCATGCTTTTAGTCCCAGCACTCGGGGGGCAGAGGAAGGCAGGTTTCCCAACTGAAGAACTATCTGTTCTACCGAGTGAATCCAGGATAGCCAGGGCTACACAGAGAAACCCTGTCTCGAAAATAACAAAACAAGTAAATAAAACATACCATCGACAGTGGAAACAATTCATACTATGTAAATCTCAAGATTATAGAGGAAAAACAAGTCAAAATGACAAGCTGTCCTTTAACTTGGGTCATTAGAGAAAACCACCATAGTTAACAATATAGAATTAATCATATTTTATCTTTAGGATTAATTTGGAGCTGGAAATAAAAAATAGTCTTTAAATGGCCCTTAACAAATATAATTGTGATTGTTTAACTTTGTTGTTATTTTTCAGACAGGGCCTTATTTAGAATACCAGCTGAACTAGAGACACTAAATAAATGATAATTAACAACATTTATTGAATATGTAATACAGAGTAGTGTGATGCCCCAGTGTAAGGGTATGGCAGGGTGTGGATGCAGGAGTGAATGGCTGGGGAACACCCTCATAGAAGAGGGAAGGGAGGCAATAGGAGACTGGGGGAAGGGAACTGGGAAAGGGGATAGCATTTGAAATGTAATTGAAATGTAAATAAGGAAAATATTCAATAAAAAATAAGTGAGCTATCAAAAAAAAAAGGGTAGTACATATTTAATCCTCTGCTTTTGGGCCTCCATTCCTTACATGAGTCTTCAATAGAAGATGGAGGTGAAACGTTATTTGGTATCGATTGGGTTATAAGTAAAGGAGAATGTTCTTAAAAGGATTGCTTTAAGGGAAGTAGATAATTGTCAATCTTGGGATTACTCCTAATTTCAAAGGTATGGGACAGATCATACTGACCTAGAGATAGTTTCAAAGATATTTCTCCCTGTTTTCTATAGTTGGAAGGGATGATATTCTGTGTTCTGATTTTCCATGGAACTGTTTTCTAGTAATGTTATATAAACAAATAGATGACCTAAGTATTAATGACAGTGCGATAAGAATTCCTAAAATTATATCAGTGATTATTAAACTCTTTTATGATCGGACGGCTGTTAGGTAAATTTCTGATATTCAAAAGTGCAATGAGAACTCCGCCAGTCTCCCAAGCGTCACCAATTAATTGCTCTTAGATAGTAATCAGGCTTTCTCCTACTCAGAGCACATTCCAAGAGGTTGTAAAACAATTTACCAAAGGTCATAAAAAGGAAACTAATGATTTATTATAGGTGCTAGGCTAGAAGATGAAATATGGACTGTGTTTATCTCTGCAAAACTTTACTAATAACTTAGTTATGGTTTTAAACCTTCAGTGAACCTGTGAATCTGAATCAGGTGATGGTTAGCTAGCCATTAGTAATTACTCCTAATGGTATGCATGTAACCATTCTCTTTTGTAAACTTCTTTCTCAATTTTTTTTTAGTCTTCTCAGCTATTGAAAGGACTCTTTTTTTTTTTTGTCCCTCTATAGAGTTTTTTTTTTTTATTACGTATTTTCTTCAATTACATTTCCAATGCTATCTCAAAAGTCCCCCCCCCACTCCCCTACCCACCCATTCCCATTTTTTTGTGTGTGAACTTGTAGTGAACTCTGTAACATGTGATCAGGTATTCTGAAAAATGTATAAGTAGTGAGGACAAAGAGTTAAGGAAAAGAGAAAGGAGAAGTATTTTTGCCCTTCCCCACTTAGGAGCTTTTTGCTTTTCCTCTTAGATAGCTTTCATAGGTAACTTTTGACAACTTAGTAGTAAACTCCATAACCACTTCTTTGAGTGTCCCATTTACTTCCTGTAACTTCTGACTTGCAGGCTAAAAGTTAGAGCCCAGCAGTTCCTTCTGAGATAGAGCAAAGGCCACATTGCTTAATCCTCAGCTGTTAGGCTACAGGTGATAATCACCTAAGCCATCAGTCTTCTACCCTCAGAAAGAGCAAGGAAGTTTTTAGGCTCAGACGCTCAAAGCAAGTATTAACTACATGGCATAAGGAAAGCCTGAGCTACACAGGTTGCTCTAAACTGACAGATATGTAATCTCTTTAGAAATAGGAGTGAAATTATTGACTTCTGTGATTTTAGGAAACAAGGTTCTTTTCTGTGGCTTCTGACTGGGTTCAGGTCCACTGCATGTCTGTTCCACGTGATGGTTATGAGCAAGCTTCAGAACAGAGCAGGAAGCACATAACAGATATGGTGGCTTTGCGGACTTTCCTGGCCTTCGTGGGCATAAGGCATGGATGGAGAACCAAAATACAGAGGCTGAATAAACATACAAATGAATTTCTTAGAGAGAGAGAGAGAGAGAGAGAGAGAGTTAGTTGAGGGAGGGAGGTGGTAGGGAGAGAACATATTGAGACACTCAGCAAAGCATTACTTCAAACCCACTACTTAGAACACAGAGGCTGGGAGATAACTGAGTTTCAGGATAGCCAGTGCTGCAAAATCAACATGCACACACATATACTGTAAGAGGAGAGAGGGGGAGGGAGAGAGAGAGGGGAGAGTGGAGGGGAGAGGGAGGAGAGAAAGAGAAAGAGAGAGGGAGGGGAAAGGAAGAAGGAGAAGGAGAATAAAGAAAGAGTAGAGGTAAGAGAGAAGATAGAGAGGAAAAGAAAAACAAAATGAATAACTAAGATAATGAAAGCACTGAAGAATTGGGACAATACAATAATTCTTACAATCATTTCAGGTATTTAGAATCAGTACCTTACAATCATCTTCAAAATGAATATTGCCAAGCATGGTAGTATGTGCTATCAATTCCAGAAGTTTGGAGGCAAATTCGTATTCCTGAATTCCGGCCACACTGGTCTCCATAGTAACTTTCATAATACAACCCATTTCAAAAAGGCCTAGTTTTTAAAAGGGTAGATATGTTTACACTGTCAAGAACCAGGAAGAAATGACCAAAATGATGTGAAGTAAAAATGTATTTTATTTCCAGGTCAATCTTGCATTCTCCTCTGAATTAGGAGAGATATTCAGCCCAGAGTACAAACAGAGTAATTTTTTGTAGTCAAATTCAAGGGTAAGATGCATGCTAATTATCACAAACTGGAATTGCTTTGCAGTTAGTAATACAATTAAAATCTGCAGTTTTAAAAACATACCATGAACAGTCGAAGCAATTTATACTGTGTAAATCTCAAGATTATAGAGGAAAAACAAGTCAAAATGATAAGTTGGCCTTTAACTTGGGACATTATTAGAGAAAACACCATTATTAACAATATAGAATTAATCAAATTTTATCATTAGGATTAATTTGGAACAGAAAATAAAAAATAGTTCTTCACAGGCCCTTAAAGATATAACTGTGATGTTTATCGTTGATGTTGTTCTTGAGAGAGTGCCTTATTTAGAATGTCATCCCAACTTGATTCACTAAATATACCATAATTTACAACATTTATTGTATGTGTAATAAAGAGTAGTATAATGCCCCAGTGTAAGTGAGTGCCAGGGCAAGGAGGCAGGAGTGAGTGGTTGGCGGAACACCCTCAAAGAAGCAGGGGTAGAGGTAGGGAATAGTGAATTGGGAGGAGAGAACTGAGAGAGGGGATAACATTTGAAATGTAAATAAAGAAAATATTCAATAAAAAATAAGGAGCTATCAATGAAAGAAGGAGTAGTATGTGTGTAATCCTATGCTTTTGGGCCTCAATTCTTTACATGAATCTTCAACACAAGATGGAGTTGAAACGTTATTTGGTATTGGTTGGGTTATAAGTAAAGGAGAATGTCCTTAAAATGGTTGCTTTTTCAGAGAAATATATAATTGTCAATCTTGGAATCACTGATAATTTCAACGGCATGGAACAGATCATAGTGCCCTAGAGATAGTTGGAATAGTGTTCCTCCCTGTTTTCTGAAGTTAGAAGTGGTGGTTTTTCTGTGTTCTGATTTTCCATGCAACTCTTTTGTATATTTATTTTCTATTGATATCATAAAACATACCATAGACAAAAGAAATTATAATTGAAGGCATCATTTTGGGCTTACAGTTCCAAAGCATTAGAGTCAATAGTGGCAGTGTAAACACATGACATCCGGTAAAGCTGAGAGCTCATATTTTGAACCTGAGACAAGAGGTAGCTAGCAAAGTGAGCATGGTCAGAAGATATTAAAACCTGAATATGCACCCATATGACACATCTTTCCAAAAGGCCACACCTGTGCTCCTTTGAAAACAGTCTGACCAACTAAAAAAATAAGTATTGAAACATATAAGTCTATGGGAGTCATTCTCATTTAACTGTCACATGTTTTTTCAAAAGTCAAAACTACTTTTTATCTGTCCACACTGTACCATATGCTTAAGAGAGATTGTTATATTTCATAAATCCAATGTCACAAAAGAAACAATCCTTAGCAGAAATAATCAGAATATAGGAAAAAATGAACTGACCAAATGAGACCAAAATTTAACAGTGAAAACAACAAAACTTATAACTTCCAGTTCAGCATCTTGGGATTATGGTGAAATTGCCTTAACCACAAGGTTTTAGGTACTCCCACTTCTCCAGCTATGTCACTTGCAGCAAACATAGCTTCTTTTCAGCAAGCTCCATTAACCATTTGTGGCTTTCCTCAAAGTTGGTACTTGAATATCTAATATCTCCTTTACAGTATTTTATTTTATTTTATTTTATTTTATTTTATTTTATTGAAAGTGGGTTAGTTGGCATGCAGGGATCATTCAGTGGTTAAGAGCACTGTTCAAACCCATTACTTTTCCTAGGTCTCACATGGCTGATCAACATGTTCTGTAAGTACACTTCCATAAGAACCATAAATCAAAATAGTTGGGTATAAGCTAGTATTGGCATTGCTTTGGATGTTAACATAAATGAGACCTTTCCTATAAGTCCTGATATAGATTAAAAACTTAGTGGCATAAAAATATTCCTCTGTTGCCAAGTTCCAGTCCTGGGCTAGAAGGAGTGTTCTGAGAAAGGGGTATCTGGGAGCATCAAAAATAAAGGGAAGGCAGTTTATTCATCACTACAAGGTAACAACCTATGCTCTGCTGGAAACAGTTTTCTACCCTGCGTTCATTCTGTTCTGTGCTCATTTTATCTGATCTGCCTCTCTGGAGATCTTCAAGCAGCAATCCATGAGAATCTTCTACAAGAAATTCTCTCTTGCTATTCTAAAAAATTCTCTGGGTAGGTCATCTCTTGGAGATCAGAGTCCAGTCTTTTATTTTACATACCAATCCAGTCATTTACTCCAAGTTTCCATTTGATTATCTTAAGAATGTGCATCCCTGAGCACACACCTGATTCTTAGCAGAAAGCAAGTACACATTTTCTTATAAAATTGCAGAAGAATTTAGAGGTCTACCTGCCTCTGTTAAGCACAAATACTAAACTAGCTGAGTGCAACCCAGTCCTGAAATTCCATTTCGAAAACACCTGGGCTTAACCTTGATCTGTTCCAGGCTGATATTTAACTCAGGAATTTCTTTGGCTTTGTAAATATAGATAACAGCTATAACAACAAAAACTTATCTGGGTTAAATCTCTTGTGATCACCACTCTCTAAGTCTCATTATCTTCTATATCCTTCCTTAGTATCTGTCTGATAAGTTGGCCCACAGCACACCTACTTTCTTTCCTTTAGATTTGTGAAGCTCCTCATAGTTCAATTTGCATCATTGTTTTTTGAGGAATTACATATTTGGAACCTAAGATTTTAGAGGTCTTTTCCACAGCCTTAAGGGCTGTCCTGAAGTTTGCAGCATTTACCATTTTACTGAGACATTAGCCACCCCTTTGCCTCCTGGTCTTGTAGCCATAATGGGGTCATTAATATTAACAGGGAAGACATTTTTTTGTTTTGTTTTGTTTTTTGTTTTTTGTTTTTTTTTTTTTTTTTTTGAGACAGGGTTTCTCTGTGTAGCTCTGGCTGTCCTGGAACTCAGTTTGTAGACCATGCTGGCCTCGAACTCAGAAATCCACCTACCTCTGCCTCCCAAGTGCTGGGATTAAAGGTGTGTGCCACCACGCCCGGCTCAGGGAAGACATTCTTTAAAGCAATATTGTAATGGTTTTTATATTCTTGGACCACGGAGTGGCACCATTTGGAGGTGTGGCCCTATTGGAATAGGTATGACCTTTTTGGAGTATGTGTGTCAGTTGGGTGTGGGCTTAATACTCTCACGCTATGTGCCTGGAAGGCAGTCTTCCACTAGCAGCTGTTGGATGAAGACATAGAACTCTTAGCTCTGCCTGCACCATGACTGCCTGGATGCCACCATGCTCCCACCTTGATGATAATGGACTAAACCTCTGAACCCATAATCCAGCCCCAATTAAATGTTTTTTTGTTTGTTTTTTTATAAGACTTCCTTGGTTTTGTTGTCTGTTCATAGCATTAAAACCCTGACTAAGACATCTTGTGTTCTCCTGAAGGGAAGTATTTACAGAGACAAAGTTTGGAGCAGAGGCTGAAAGGATGACCATCCAAGACTGCCCAATCTAGGGATTCATCCCATAAACAACCACCAAAACCAGACACTGTTGTAGATGCCAACAAGAGTTTGCTGACAGGATCCTTCAGTCTTTGCTCCAAACTTTGTCTCTGTAAATCCTTCCACGATTATTTTGTTCTCCCTTCTAAGAACAATTGAAGTATCCACACTTTGGTCTTCCTTCTTCTTGAGTTTTAAGTGTTTTGCAAATAGTATCTTAGGTACTCTGAGATTCTGGGCTAATATCCACTTATCAGTGAGTGTATATCAAGTGTGTTCTTTTGTGATTGAGTTACCTCACTCAGGATGATATCCTCCAGATCCATCCATTTGCCTAAGAATTTCATAAAGTCACTGTTTTTAATAGCTGAGTAGTACTCAGTTGTGTAAATGTACCACACTTTCTGTATCCATTCCTCTGTTGAGGGGCATCTGGGTTCTTTCCAGCTTTGGCTATTATAAATAAGGCTGCTATGAACATAGTGGAGTATGTGTCCTTATTACAAATTGGAACATCTTCTGGGTATATGCCCAGGAGTAGTATTATTGGATATTCTGGTAGTACTATATCCACTTTTATGGGGAACCACCAAACTGATTTCCAGAGTGGTTGTAAAAGCTTGATGGCCCACCAGCAATGGAGGAGTGTTCCGCTTTCTCAACATCCTCACCAGCATATGCTATCTCCTGAATTTTTGATCTTAGCCATTCTGACCGGTGTGAGTGGAATCTCAGAGTTGTTTTGATTTGCATTTCCCTGATGATTAAGGATGTAGAACTTTTTTTCAGGTGCTTATCAGATATTCTGTATTCCTCAGTTGAGAATTCTTTGTTTAGCTTTGTAACCCATTTTTTAATCTGGTTATTTAATTTTCTGGAGTCCACCTTCTTGAGTTCTTTAAATATATTGGATATTAGTCCCCTATCTGATTTAATATTGGTAAATATCTTTTCCCAATCTGTTGTTAGCCTTTCTGTCTTATTGACAGTGTCCTTTGCCTTACAGAAGCTTTGCAATTTTATGAGGTCCCATTTGTTGATTCGCGATCTTACAGCACAAGCCACTGCTGATCTGTTCAGGAATTTTTGCCTTATGCCCTTATCTTTGAGGCTCTTGCACATGTTCCTTTCTATAAGTGTCAGTGTCTCTGGTTTTATGTCGAGTTCCTTGATCCACTTACACCTGAGTTTTGTACAAGGAGATGAGAATGGATAATTTTGCATTCTTCTACATTCTACCCACCACTTGAGGTAGCACCATTTGTTGAAAATGTTTTCCTTTTCCACTGGATAGTTTTTGCTCCTTTGTCAAAGATCAAGTGACTTCCTCCTTTCCAGTATGAATCCCCTTAATTTCCTTTTATTGCCTAATTGCTCTAGCTAGGATTTCAGGTACTATGTTGAATACATAGGGAGAGAGTGCGCAGCCTTGTCTAGTCCCTGATTTCAGTGAGATTGCTTCAAGTTTCTCTCCATTTAGTTTGATGTTGGCTACTGGTTTGCAGTATATTGCTTTTATTATGTTTAAGTATGGGACTTGAATTCTTGATCTTTCCAAGACTTTTATCATGAATGGGTGTTGGATTTTGTCAAATGCTTTCTCAGCATCTAATGTGATGATCATGCGGTTTTTGTCTTTGAGTTTGTTTATATAGTGTATTTTGTTGATGGATTTCCATATATTAAACCATCCCTGTGTCTCTGGTATGAAGTCTACTTGATCATGAGGGATGATTATGTTGATATTCTTGGATTCTGGCTAAGGATTTATCTATATTGATGATTTCCTCAAAGAACCAGCTCCTGGTTTGGTTGATTCTTTGTATAGTTCTCTTCATTTCCACTTGGTTGATTTCAGCCCTGAGTTTGATTATTTCCTGCCATCTACTCCTCTTGGGTGAATTTGTTTCCTTTTGTTCTAGAGCATTTAGATGTGCTGTCAAACAGCTTGGGTGTGCTCTCTCTAGTTTCTTTTTGTTGGCACTCAGAGCTATGAATTTTCCTCTTAGGACTGCTTTCATTGTGCCCCATAAGTTTGGGTATGTTGTGTCTTCATTTTCATTAAACTCTAAAACGTCTTTAATTTCTTTAATTCTTCCTTGACCAAGTTTATTGAGTAGAGTGTTGTTCAGGTTCCACATGAATGTTAGCTTTCTATTATTTATGTTGTTACTGAAGATCAGCCTTCATCTGTGGTGTTTCTGATAGGATGCATGGAATTATTTCAATATTTTTGTTCTGTTGAGGCCTGTTTTGTGACCAGGCCAGTCAGTTTTCTTCAGTTTATGGACAGTTTTGGAGAAGGTACCATGAGGTGCTGAGAAGAAGATAAATCCTTTTGTTTTAGGATGAAATGTTCTAGAGACAATTGTTAAAATTGTTTCATAACTTCTGTTAGTTTCACTGTTTCTCTGTTTAGTTTCCATTTCCAGGATCTGTTCATTGATGAAAGTAGGGTATTAAAGTCCCCCACTATTATTGTGTGAGGTGTGATGTGTGCTTTGAGTTTTAGCAAAGTTCCTTTAATGAATGTGGATGTTCCTGCATTTCGAGCATAGATGTTCAGAATTGAGAGTTCATCTTGGTAAATTTTACCTTTGATGAGTAAGAAGTGTCCCTCCTTATCATTTTTGAGAACTATAAGTTAAAAGTCAATTTTATTCAAATGGTCCCAGCTTGTTTCTTGGGACCATTTGCTTGGAAAATTGTTTTCCAGCCTTTTACTCTAAGGTAGTGTCTGTCTTTGTCCTGGAGGTGGGTTTCTGTATGCACCAATATGTTGGGTTCCTCTTATGTAACCTGTCTGTTAGATATTAAGAGATATTAAGAAAAGTAATTGTTGTTTCCTGTTATTTTTATTGTTAGAATTGGTATTCTGTCCTTGTGGCTCTGTTCTTTTAGGTTTGTTGAAGGACTACTTTCTTGCTTTTTCTAGGGTGTAGTTTCAGTCCTTGTGTTGGAGTTTTCTCTTTATTATCCTTTGAAGGGCTGAATTTGTGGAGAGATATTGTGTGAATTTGGTTTTGTCATGGAATACTTTGATTTCTCCATCTATGGTAATTGAGAGTTTTGCTGGGTATAGTAGCCTGGGCTGGCACTTGTTTTCTCTTATGGTCTGTATAACATCTGTCCAGGATCTTGTTGCTTTCATAGTCTCTTGTGAGAACTCTGGTGTAATTCTAATAGGTCTGTCTTTATGTTACTTGACTTTTTTTCCCTTATTGCTTTTAATATTCTATCGTTATTTAGTGCATTTGTTCTGATTATTACATGTAGGGAGGAATTTCATTTCCGGTCCAGTGTATTATGAGTTCTGTATGCTTCTTGTATGTTCATGGGCATCACTTTCTTTAGGTTAGGGATGTTTTCTTCTATAATTTTGTTGAAGATATTTACTGACCCTTTAAATTGAAAATCTTCAATCGCCTCTAATACCCATTATCCTTAGATTTGGTCTTCTCATTGTGTCCTGGATTTCCTGGTTATTTTGGGTTAGGATCTTTTTGCATTTTACACATCCTTTTATTTTTGTGTCCATGTTTTCTAAGGAATCTTCTGCACCTGAGATTCTCTCTTCCATCACTTGTTTTCTCTTGGTGATGCTCAAATCTATGACCCATGATTTCTTTCCTAGGATTTCTATCTCCAGAGCTGTCTCCCTTTGGGTTTTCTTTATTGTTTCTAATTCCATTTTTAGGTCTTGGATGGTTTTGTTCAATTCCTTCACCTGTTTGTTTGCGTTTTCCTATATTACATAAAGGATTATTGTGTTTCCTCTTTAAGGACTTATAGCGGTTTAACTGTGTTGTCCTATGTATCTTTAAGGGAAATATTAATGTCCTTCTTAAAATCTTTACAAACATCAGAAGATATGGTTTGTTGGGTTATCCAGGATTTGCTGCGGTGGGATTGCAGGTTTCTGATGATGCCAAGTGTTTTTGGTTTCTGTTGGTAAGATTCTTATGTTTGCCTTTTGCCATCTGGTAATCTCTGGTGTTAGATGTTCTAGCTGTCTCTGACTGGAGCTTGTTCCTTCTGTATGTCTGTAAGCCTCTGTCAGTACTCCTGGGAGACCAGCTCTCTCCTGAGTTCCTGGGTCAGAGCACTCCCTACAGGCCAACTCTCCTTTGTCAGGAAAGGTGCACAGAGGACTGAGGATCAGCCCCACCTCCTGGCTGAGGAAGAAGGACTGAAGGGATCCTGTCCAAGAACCTCTTTTCCTTCTGCAGCCCACGTGCTCTCCTGTGTGGACCCGCCTCAAAGACACCCTGGATAGAAAATTAGCAATAGCATTTCTACAAACCAGGAGAAGATAGCCTAGTAAAAAGAGAGCCCAAAAATCAATCCAGGCATATATAGTCAACAAAATTTTGTCCCCAAAGTACTCTTTGAGTCATCTCTTTAACCACTCAGGGCCCGTTTTTTCATTTATTTTTTAAAGGTTCTTAATGGTTAGACTTTCTTTTTAGTTCTTTGTACATTCTATCTATGATTCTCTTTCAGATGAACATCTGGCAGAAAGGCCTCTCCTGTCTTGTGAGCCTCTCCTCTTCACTCACCTGACACTTCAGTGTACAGCTGCATATGGTCCCCTTTGTCAGTAATTGCTCTCATCCTCTGCAGCACAAGGGTCCTGTTTAGAAATTCCTCTCCTGTACTTCTATGTTGATGCAGATTCGTTGATGTTTCTGGCTCAGCCTTGGAGTACAAAGTCCTGTTTTGATGTCCTTGATCCAATTGGAATTAAGTTCTGTGCAGGATGAAAAGATTGGCTTCTTTTTCCTGAATATTGATTGTCAGATGTAGGGGTGCATGTAGGAATGTGTATGACTGTGGGGATATGTTTTGCATGTGTGTGGAGATGTATATGATCCTGTTTGTGTTTGAGCATGTAGGTAGGATGCATGTGTATGTGTGAGCACAGGGCTTGCACATGCATATGTGTGTGTGTGTGTGTGTGTGTGCTCATGTGTGCATGTATGTGTGTCATCTGGTGTTTTGGGTGTTTGTGCATGTGAGTGTGAGCAAATGTGCTTGGGTTACATATGTGAATGTGTGTATGAGAATATGGGGCAGTGCATGTGTGAATGTCTTTCTGTGAAGCTGTTTCAGGGGTGCATTTGTGTTTGTGTGAGCATGTGGGGGAAAGAGTTTCTTGTGTGTATATGTTTGTATGTGTGTGTAAGGGAGCATGTGCGCAAGTGAGGGTCAGGCATGTGGTGTGCATTTGTGTGTTAGCATGTTTATGGGTAAGTATGTGTGCATATGTGGGTGTGAGCATGTGACTGAGAATGGGAGATGCATGTGTGTATGTTTCTGCATGTGAGAGGTGCATAAGCATGTGCATTTATGTGTGTGTGAGAGCATGTGAGTTGGGTTAATGTATGAATGTGTGTGTGTGTGTGTGTGTGTGTGTGTGTGTGTGTCTTTGTCAGAGATAATGTGACCTTATGCAGTTATATCTGGATCTTCTATTCCAGTGGTTCAATCCGTGTCTGGTTATGTGTCAGTACCATTCTGACTTTTATTACTTCAGCTTTGTAGCCTAATTTGAAATCAAGTATGGTGATGACCTGCAATACGGCCGAACACAGGGGTATTTTAAACAAATAAAATCACTGGTAGATTTTCTTGTTAATAAGTTAAATGAATTATTTGAAAACATAGAAACTTTTAAAATAGTTTTATTTCACGCCTTGTTTCTAGCTGGTACCACCTGCATGACACAACCAAAAAACATTGAGCACTATTTGAGGTCGCCACAAGAGGGCAACCAAAACCTTCCTGACTTGTGGGATTCTCAGGGAATGGGAGAGTGGGGTGGAGGGTGGGGGTGATGGCAAGCTAGCTTTTGTTTTTCTTTGGACAGACTCTGTCACTTTTGCCCTTGTCCTCCGTGCATCCACTTTTCATCTTAGACAGGTACATCCTTGAAGTCTGTACATTAGCATCAGCTCTTATGTCCCAACACTGAGGTGGGATCCTGGCTCCATGGCAGTGACAGTTCACAAGATGTCACAGGAGCTTCTCATGTGTCAACTACCCAAGGAATTAGCTTTCAGGCACTGACCCTGGACAATGATTACAGCAAGTTTTTAATGGGGTGTTTGTTGTTAAATGTATCCTGGGGAGATGGAAAGGAACTTCTGTTCCTTCCAGATAGAGCATGTTGAGAGATAAGAGATGGCTCCACCCAAGTATTGCTTTGTTGCTGCGAATAAATACCCAATAAAAATATTTTAGGGTTATGGGAAAGAAAGGTTTATCTTGGCCCATGTTTTGTTGGAAGTCCATCATGGTGAGAAAGGCAGTGATGGAAGTGGGAGACAGGATGGGGAGGACAGTGAGATAGCTGGGAGGAGGGGGGGCAAGTGATTAAGAAGGCAACTAGTGGGAAGAGGGAGGCAGGAGGGGGAGAGGGAGCTAGGTAGGAGTGGAATGCAGGGTTCAGAGTTGAAAGTAGCCTGTCACATTTCATCTTTTGTCAGGACATAGGGAGATTAAAAAGTGTTCCTCTCATTTTCCACCTTAGCTGGGCCAACATTTGGAGCTATTTCAATCTGGGTGACTTTGATCCATTTTTTTTTTTTTTTAGCTTCTCTCAAACTCCCCCAAACAACCAACATTTTGTCTCTGAAGTGATTTCAAGCCCAGTGAATGGGAGAGAAATTATTATTGAGCTTTTCGGATTATGGTTGACATAGTCAGCTAGCTGAGTCACTAACAAAGCAACCCAATATGGGGGATGACTTGGAGGAGTTGAATCCCTGGAGTTTGCTATACTGCTTGCAGGCAGTGCTACCAGGGAGTCATCTCTCCCTTAGGAACTGGTTCTTGCTTATACAACCCCATTGGGAACACTGTGAGTACCATAACCTCCTTCTGAGTTAGTTTCAGATTGGAGGTAATATACAGCTGTGAGTCAAGCCAGGGTTAGCATAGTAGGAATCTGCTGTTTCCTGGCTGGAGAAATGAATGATGCCTGACAGAGAGTGAGACTGAGGGAGGCTGTCCATCAAGAGATAGACTAGTGAGATGTGTGCACTTGGCATTCTTTGGACAATGCCTTTCATGCCATATATACTTTATGTTTCATTTTTAAAAATCCTCAAAAGAGAAACAAAATGTTTAAATTTATTAGTATGTCTCAATGCTATTGTTACAATAAAATACCCTAGGAAAAGCAAATGGGAAAGAAAAGGTCATTTTAGCTCATAGTTCTGTAGTATGGTCCATGGTGATATAATGTTGCAGTGTCAAGAGCCTGAGACAAGAGTGCACACCTATCGACAGTCAAGAGCATAGAGTGCTCAGAGCATTTTTGCTAGTGCACAGTTCACTTTCTCCATTCTTTTACAACCAGGGTCCCTGCTTAGGAAATGGAGCAACTCACGGTGATAAGTCTCTTCATCTTAATTAATATAACTCTGACAGTATCCCACAGCTATTGTGAAAGGCTAACCTGATTCAGATGATGCCTCCTTGAGACTTTCCTACCATATGATTGAAGATTGTGCTAAATTGAGAATTGGTTTAAAGTTCCATGGGTGTGCTCCACAATACCTAGTCTTTGAGAATAATAAGGAATCCCAGTAATATGACAAATATTAAATTGTTAACAAAACACCACAAATGCCTGACTGTAATGGCCAGTAACTTTATCTGTCTTCATGTCATTTTGAACATCCAGAATAGAAAAACAATGTAGGCAATGACTAGTTTCATATTTAATTGCTTATCCTGTTAAACCAGTTGCAAATAGAAAGCATGAGAAGGTATCAATAGTTAAATGTACATTGTTTAAGATTTTTAAAATTCAGATATATAAGTAACATCCATTTGCCATAATTGATTAGGTATGTGTTCTCAAGGATTAACACCATTATGTGGTACAGGAAGAAGTTGAGGACACTGAAGACAAGTTTTTATAAATTGACATGCACGTTTTCTAGAAATACCAAATTGTTGTCTCAAACTATTAGTATTTTAATGATGTATAGAATGAGAGTGTTTCTCTTAGTGCATTTGACTATGCCAGGGCCTAGCAAACACAAAAGTGGATGCTCACAGTCAGCTATTGGATGGATCACAGGGCCCACAATGGAGGAGCTAGAGAAAGTACCCAAGGAGCTAAAGGGAACTGCAACCCTATAGGTGGAAAAACAATATGACTAACCAGTACCCCAGAGCTCTTGTCTCTAGCTGCATATATATCAAAAGATGGCTTAGTCGGCCATCACTGGAAAGAGAGGCCCATTGGTCATGCAAACTTTATATGCCCCAGTATAGGGAAACGCCAGGGCCAAAAAGTGGGAGTGGATAGGTAGGGGAGTGGGGGACTTTTGGGATAGCACTGGAAATGTAAATGAGGAAAATACCTAATAAAAAATATTTTTTAAAAAAAGAACACTGACTGCTCTTCCGAAGGTCCTGAGTTCAAATCCCAGCATCCACATGGTGGCTCACAACCATTTGTACTGAGATCTGATGCCCTCTTCTGGAGTGTCTGAACTACAGTGTACTTACAATAAATAAATAAATAAATAAATAAATAAATAAATTAATTAATTAATTAATTAAATTAAATTAAATTAAATTACATTTAAAAAAACAAAACAAAAAACAAAACAAAAATGAGAGTGTGTGGCTGAACTATTCCTGTGTAATGCCTATACTCTGCCTGATATGCAAACCTGCTGTGGCATTGCCCTCATTAAGGTGTCTGGGCAATCCAGTATGAGCTTTTAAATGACCTATAAACTAAGGAACAGTACATGCTCTTAAATTAAGTTGCATTTGCATAAATAATTCCAAAATTTGAGAACTAGCAGTAACTAAAAATGGAACAAAGTCAAGCAATTATAAACCATGAGGTATATACTGGCCATCAGTATATAAATTCAAAGCTTGATTTTTTCAATGTTTCAAAAACAGTGGCTATAATACATTTTTCAAATATTTGTGAAGCAGTGGGGAAACTCAAGAGAATAAACATATGATCCAATTACGCATGCTACCTTCCCTTTATATGAGCTGTCTATAAACACAATAAATGCATTCTCTATCTATCAGCTGAATGAGTAAATTTACAGGAAATTCAAAAGTATGCATAGAGGAAAATTCTAACAACTTGCCTTTTGGATAACAATTATCAAATTTGCCTAAAATGTTTGCACATTCAATAGACTAAATATAAGCATTCTTCAGTAACCAATTTAATTGCTGTTTGAAATAAGAAATAAATATTTCATCAGGTTCTTTTCCAAAATACTTTTGTGATTCTATCCTACAATTGTGTATCAACAAAGCTACAGTTTCATAGTAGGGGGTGTAAACTTTACTTGGAGATGAAGAAAGATGAATACACATTAATGGTCCCTTTTGCTAAAGGACTGCTGAGAAATAGTCAACAATTGATCATAATCTATATATCTGTTGTTGGCTAATAGCTTCCTCTACTTTCAGCAAAGCTTTTCATTACTCATCAGTTATTTTTCCAGGGGAATTAGGATTTGCACTTTCCTTGAGAAATAACAAACAGACATTTAAGTTCTTCTGTGGCAAGCTTAAGGTGAGGTCTTAGCCAACTTACATTTCCTAACAGCTTTTGAAAATCATTTAAAGTAAGTAAGCTATCTTTTCTTATTTGAATTTTCTGGGCAACAATTTCTTTAGTGTATAACTGATGCCCCAAATCTTGAAAAGAATATTGTCTTTGAATCTTTTCTTCTCCAACATTTTAAAGCTTTTTGTACAATAACAAAGGCCTGTAGTAAAACTCTTTCAGAGGGAACATCTAATAAAATTTCCATATCATGATAAATACACACAGTAGGATTCAAAGTCCTAAACTCTTGTATTGAAGCAGAAACAAATTTTTGACAAAATGGAGGGCTACTGACCCATCCTTGAGCAATTCCATTGACGGGAGTCCAATGATATCGCTTCATGGCTTATTTAAAATTTCAAGCAGATACATCAAATGCAAACCTTTTACAACCCTCAAGATGCAAAGGAATACTATAAAACTGATGATTTAAGTCTATAATAATCTTACACCTATTTTTTTGAAACAGCAGCTGGAGTAGGTAAGCCAGGTATGAATGTCCTCTTAAGTCCCTGGTTCATTATCCTTTCACACATCTTAAGTTTTGAACTTTCTTTTGGGTCATTGGAATAACCAGTCCTTTGGAGGTGAGGGAGTACATCAGCTCCAGTGCCTACTAATCCTTCAAAACAGTTTCCGTCAATTAGTAATTTAAGGTTAGGTCTCTTAATAGCAACAGATTGGACCCAGTACACATCAGTGAAACCAAAGCCACCTTGTCCTCTCACACTTTTAGCAGATGCAAGGGAACTAAATTAAGTTGAACAATTTCTTTTGTTAGCAGGTACACTTATAATGGGGCAGCCATAATTCTAATTTCTCCTGCATAATCATTGTCTATAATATGTGAATAGATCTGCAGTATTTTTATAATAGTGCTGCTTCAGTCCAGAACTTATCTCTGGTCCTTGGAGGCAATGGGCCAAAAACTCCTGTAGGCAGTGTTTGGACCCCCATTTCTGAGGCCAGTACAGGAGATCCTAAAACTCAGTAATCTCCCTGCCTCTGTGCTCTAATTTGGTTCTCTGTCCATACCTGATGGCAACAAAGGCCAGGAAAGCCAGCAAGGCCACAATATCTGTCTTGTGTTTCCTGCTCTGTGCTGTAGTTTGCTCATAACCATCACGTGGAACATACTTGCAGTTGACCTGAACCCAGTCAGAAGCCACAGAAAAAATTCTTGTTTCCTAAAATCTCTAATATCTTTAATAGCTAATATCCTGGCCAACTGCCCACTTGCAGGACAAATTGGTGACTCCAATGTAAGCTGATTGATGGGCTATGCAAGCTCTTCAGCTTGATTCTAGGAGGAAGAAGAAGTGCCTCCTGAGTGCAGTGCTTAGACATCAGGCAAGTTCTAAATTTGCACAGCAGTGAACAAAGGGCACTGCCCACAAAGGGGAGAAGCAGGCAGATAGGCAGCATTGATCTGGAATCTTAGCCCCTCCCAAGGGCCTGGCGGGAGAACAGACAGATCAGCTATTGGAGGAGACTCACTACTGCTACTGTCCTACAAAGCCGCAGATCTGAAAAAGGATTGGCCCAGGCTGGAACCACTAAGCTGTGTCCTTTCAACACACTCTAACCCTAAGGGTGGTGCTCATGTCACTCAAGACTCACTAGCCAATCAGAATCCCCACACGGAGCTGCCAGTCAGAAGAGGAGGTGGCTCTTCCTGGTACTAAGCCATTGAGTTCCTCTCTGTAACTCTGGTGACCTGAGTGTTTCTATGTGTTGTGTTCTTACTGTCTTCATTGAGTGCTGCGAGGGTAGCTCAGACAATCTCAGGACTTCAGACATGGTAAGTGCAAAGTCATCTCCTGTAAAGATGGGGAGCAAGCTTCTTAGCAAAGGATGCCTGTGTGGTAGGTCTTAACAGCGCATGGATGGTAAGCATCAGCCAGGCATATTGGGCCACCTGTGTGCTCCTTTGTGGACCTAGTCTCTCCTTGGACCCAGCTGTAGCCTCTGAATAACTTTATTGTCTGGCAGCATCTGGACAAAATCTTTGTGGCAGGGGCTTGTGTGTGGAAATACACTTGGCAGGATGAGAACCAGAGGAACAGCTTACTGTGTACACTGTCAGGTAAAACAGTGCAGACAAAAGCTAGGTCACAGACCAAAGGGAAAGGGATTGTGCTGCAGGGGTCAATGTTATGGAGAAGGACCTGATTCAGTCAGTGAGAATGATTTTGTAATTTTACAAACTGTATTCATTTATGCATAAAACTAGATTGGTGATTGTTTTATTTGGACAGGTTAGCTTGAGCCAGTGGGTAATGAATTCCCATTTTAGGATCTGTATTATGTAGATTTGTGCAATCCTTGTTGACATATTTAATTGAGCTCAGAAATGTAAAACACATGCCATTAGCTGCCTCTGTGTGTCAGATTAATGATCTCAGTAGTTAACAAAGCACATAGGGGCAAGGTCAAACACTATCTCATTAATGCCATTCCTTCTTCCAAGAAAGTCCTGATCATTTTCTAATCAGTACAGTGACATATTTTTAAATTTTTTTTCTTTTTTAAAGATTTATTTATTTATTATATGTAAGTACACTGTAGCTGTCTTCAGACACTCCAGAAGAGGACATCAGATTTCATTATGGATGGTTTTGAGCCACCATGTAGTTGCTGGGATTTGAACTCTGGACCCTTCGGAAGAGCAGTCGGCGCTCTTAACATCTGAGTCATCTTGTCAGCCCCATATTTATCTTTTTAAAAAGCCAGGTTTTGGTATTACCTTTTTTTTTTTTTTAAAGATTTACTTACTATTATATCTAAGTAGACTGTAGCTGTCTTCAGACACTCCAGAAGAGAGCATCAGATTTCATTATGAATGGTTGTGAGCCACCATGTGGTTGCTGGGATTTGACTCAGGACCTTTGGAGAGCAGTCCGTGCTCTTAACCACTGAGCCATCTCTCCAGCCCTTGGTATTACTTTTTAAATTTCATTTTCTTTATGCATAGGTGCCCTGATCTTTTACTTGTTTCTATTCTCCAATGTTTCCAGAAATCAATAGTTTCATTCCTATTTGTAAAGAGATTACATATCTGTCTGTTTACAGCAACATCTGTAGTTCAGGCTTTCCTTATTCCATTTAGTTAATACTTGCTTTGAGCATTTGAGCCTAAAAACTTTCTTGCTCTTTCTGAGGGTAGAAGACTGATGGCTACTGTGATTATCACCTGTAGCCTAACAGCTGAGGATTAAGCAATGTGGCCTTTGCTCTATCTCAGAAGGAACTGCTGGGCTCTAACTTTTAGCCTGCAAGTCAGAAGTCACAGGAAGAAAATGGGATGCTCAAAGAAGTGGTTATGGAGTTTATTACTAAGTTGTCACAAGTTACCTATGAAAGCTATCTAAGAGGAAAAGCGAAAAGATCCTAAGTGGGGAAGGGCAAAAAACTTCTCCTTTCTCTTTTCTTTATCTCTTTGTCCTCATTACTTATACATCCTTCAGTATACGTGATCACATGTTACCAAGTTCATCACAAGTTCTCATAAAAATCAAATCATAAACTGAAATAGAAGTTTATAACAGAGAATGGTTACATGCATATCCATTAGGAGTAATTACTAATGGCTAAGTATCCATCACCTGTATCAGATCCTCAGGTTCCCTGAAGGTTTAAAACCATAACTAAGTTATTAGTAAAGTTTTGCAGAGATAAACACAGTCCATATTTTATCTTCTAGCCTAGCACCTATAATAAATCATTAGTTTCCTTTTTGTTACCTTTGGTAAATTGTTTTACAACCTCTTGGAATGTGCTCTGAGTAGGAGAAAGTCTGATTACTATCTAAGAGCAATTAATTGGTGATGCTTGGGAGACTGGTGGAGTTTTCTTTGCAGTTTTGAGTATCAGAAATTTACCTAATAGCCGTCTGAATATAAACAGTTTAATTATCACTGAAACCATTTCAGGAATATTTATTGGATTGCCATTAAGACTTCAGTCATCTATTTGTCTATATAACATCACTAGAAAACAGTACATCTTTGTAGATCTGTAGAGTTCTGCTCTAATGGGGTGTGCTTCTACATAGTGATTGTTATATATCTTTAATAATAACAGGAAAAGCATATTCATCTCAGGAATATTTCATACAAGGAATCCATTACAGGCTTGCTTAATAAGGGCACAGATGTTGCAAATTATATAATAATTGTTCGAACATATGGAGGATGGAAAGGTGGCTCAGTGGTTAAGATCACTGACTGCTCTCCTTAAGGTCCTGAGTTCAATTCCTAGCAACCATATGGTGGATCACAACCATGTGTATTGAGATTTGACTCCCTCTTATGGAGTGTCTGAAGACAGCTACAGTGTACTTACATATAATAATTAAATAAATCTTTTATTTAAAAAGTATTTGAACATTTCTGGATGATCACTTGCTAGATATTAGTTTGTCCCATTATGGCTCTGGACAACCCACTTTCAATAAAATAAGAGAATAATGTACAGAAGGTATTAGAGTTACAAGGGCCAGCTTTGAGGAAAGCTACAAGCAGGAAATGGAATTTACTGAAAAGAAGCTATGTGTGCTGCAGGTGACAGAGCTGGAGAAGTGAGAGTATGGAAAACCATGTGGCTAAGGCAATGTCATCATAATCTCAAGATGCTGAACAAGAAGCTATAAGTTTTGTTGTTTTCACTGATAAATTTTGGTGTCTTTGGTCAGTTCATTTTTCAGATGATTTCATTATTTCTGCTAAGGATTGTTTCTTTTGTGACATTGGATGTGCAAAAGAGAACAATCTCTCTTAAGCATATGGTACAGTGTGGACAGATAAAAAGTAGTTTTCATTTTTGAAAAAACATGTGGTAGTTAAATGATAATGGCTCCCATAGATTAAAAGATTTTTTTAATTATTATATGTAAATACTCTGTAGCTGTCTTCAGACACTCCATAAGGGCGAGTCAAATCTCAGCACAGATGGTTGTGAGCCACCATATGGTTTGTAGGATTTGAACTCAGGACCTTCAGGAGAGCAGTCAGTGCTCTTAACCACTGAGCCACCTTTCCATTCTCCATATGTTCGAATACTTTTTTTTTTTTTTAGTTTATCGGACTGATTATGAAGGATTTAACATCTTCTAACCATGCCCACTTTGCTAGCTACCTCTTGTCTAGGTTCAAAATATGAGCTCTCAGCTCTACCTGATGCCATGTGTTTATCCTGCCAGTATTGACTCTAAGGCTTTGGAACAGTAAGCCTACAATGAGCCTTCAATTATATTTTCCTTTGTCTAAGGTGTTTTTCATGAGATCAACAGAAAAGAAATATACAGAGGAGTTCCATGGAAAATCAGAAATCAGAATATCATCCCTTCCAACTATAGAAACCAAGGAGGAATATTTTCTATCTCTAGGTCAGTATGATCTGTCCCATACCTTTGATTTAGGAGTAATCCCAAGATTGACAATTATCTACTTCCCTTAAAAAGCAATCCTTTTAAGAACATTCTCCTTTACTTATAACCCAACCAATTCCACATAACATTCCTGCTCCATCTTGTATTGAAGACTCGTGTAACGAATGGAGGCCCAAAAGCACAGGATTAACTAAAGGTAAAATATGATAAATTCTATATTGTTAAATATGGATGTTTTCTCTAATGTCCCAAGTTAAAGGACAACTTGTCATTTTGACTTATTTTTCCACTATAGTCTTGAGATTTACATAGTATAACTTGTTTCCACTGTTCCACTGTTCATGGTATGTTTTATTTATTTATTTGGTTATTTTCGAGACAGGGTTTCTCTGTGTAGCCCTGGCTATCCTGGACTCACTCAGTAGACCAGGCTGGCCTTCAATTGGGAAATCTGCCTTCCTCTGCCTCCCGAGTGCTGGGACTAAAAGCTCGCACCATCATTGCCCGGCATGGTAGGTTTTATGCACTGCTGATTTTAATTGTATTACCAACTGCAAGGCAAATCCAGTTTTGTAATAGTTACTATTCATCTTAGCCTTGAGTTTGACTCCAAAAAGTTTCTCTGTTTTTACTTACAGCTCATTATCACTCTGAATTCAGAGGAGACTGCGAGATTGGCCTGGAAATAGAACAAATTTTTACTTCATATCATTTAGGTCATTGCTTTCTAGTTCTTGACAGTGTAACTGTACCTATCCTTTAAAAAACTAAGCCTATTTGATTTGGTTTATATTATGGAAGAGAATATGTACACAAGTGTGGCCTCAAATTCAGGAATAAGAATTTGCCTCTACACTTATGGGATTGATAGCATATAATATCATGCTTGGCAATATCATTTTGAAAATGATTATAAGGCACTGATTCTAAACACCTGAAATGACTTTAAGAGTTATTGTATTGTCCCAATTCTTCAGTGCTCTCTTTAAATCTTATTCTCTCTCTCTCTCTCTCTCTCTCTCCTACTCCCTCAGAAATTAACCTGTTATTTTATTTGTATGGATGTTTTGCCTCTGTATGTTTTGTTTCTGTCTGTGCCTGATGGCCACAAAGGCCAGGAAAGCCAGGAAGGCCACCATGTCTTTCATGTGTTTCCTGCTCTGTTCTGAAGCTTGTCTCATAATAATCATGTGGACTTGCAGGTGACCTAAACCCAGCCTGAAGACAGAACAAAATCTTGTTCCCTTAAATCTCTCTTTAATTGCTAACATTCTTGTCACCTGTCCACTTGTGGGCACATTGGTAACTCCAATGTAAGCTGATTCATGGGCTATGTAAGATATCCAGCATGATTCTAGGAGGAAGTAGGAGGCATGCATAGGGAGTGCTGTGGTTGGAGTTCAGATTGATCTCCAAATTTGCAAAACAGTGAACACAGAGACACTGCCCACAAAGGGAAGTAACAGACAATTGAGCAGCATGGATCTGGAATCTTAGTTACTCCCTGGGGCTTTTAGGAGGATGCGCAGGTACTCTATTGGAGCAAAGGCATGAGTGCTACTGATCTGCAAATCTCTACATGTGGAAAACAATTGGCCCAGGTTGGAACTGTGTCCCTTCAGCACACCCTAACCCTAAGGGTAGTTAACATGTCACTCAAGACTCTTGAGCCAACCAGAATCTCTGCACAGCTGCCAGTCAGAAAAGGAGGCAGCTCTTCCTGGTTCCAAGCCAGCAACTTCCTCCCTATAATTCATCTGATCATTGCATTTCTGTGGAATGTGTTTTGAGCGCCTCTACTGAGTGATGTGAGGGGATGTCCCAAGCTCAGAACTCCAGACATGGTAAGTGCAAAGTCATCTGCCACAGAGAAGAGGAGCAAGCAGCTTAGCAAGAAATGCACTTGTAGTACCACTTCCCAGCACCTGGATGGTAAGAAGCAGGCAGCTAGATGAGGCCACCTGTGAGGAGCTTTGTGGGCCTAGTCTCCTCTTGGACCTGGCTGTGGCCTCTGAATAACTTTGTTATTGGGCTGCATCTGCACAAATCATTTCCAGGAGGGGCTACTCTGGAGAAATGTACTTGTCAGGCTGACAAACTTGACAGCCCTTGTTTCTATATTATCTTCTCTACGTTCTGCCCTTAGCAGTTAACATGTAGGTGCAAGATCCATTTGGAGTTGTTTTTGTGGAGGTTGTAGAAGACATTTTATGTGCTGGGTAGCACTCCAATATTAGGCTCTGATGTACAAGAGTAGAGTTGATGATGTTATGGATTCATCAATGCTTATGTAATATTAAGTGACACTAAGTAGAATGTAGCTGAGGTAGGACTGCCTGTAAAACACCTGACAGGTATGTAGTATGCTAAGCAGTCCGGTTAAAGGTTATTATAGCCATATGCATGTTTATTTTCCAGGGTTATCAGAAATTTGTCTTCAAACCATAACAAAAGGGACACATCTGCTATACAGTCAGGCATTAGACCTATGCTGATATCAAAGAACAGCCCCCTAACAAGCTACTCACAATGGCATTATAGGGCCACAACCAACCTTAAGGCCTGGTGTGCCATAAAGATCCGTTTTCCTTCATGGAAAAAGCATAGTTTTTCCTCCAGGGCAGGACTACAGCTGGTGACAGCTCTTTGAAAGGTAAAATAGTATTTTGTTGAGGGCTGGTCCACTCAAATAATGCTTAATCCTAATGTGTGAAGAATTGCATATCTCAATCCTAAATTCCAGACCTTTAAGAGCCTGGAGCCTTAAGGCTTAGGAGCTTGACCTAAGGCCCTTGTGTATTAAGTCCAAAATATTGCTCTTTCCCTTAAGCCAGGATTACCATTAGGAGAAGTGGCAATGGTCTGTGGCTAGGGCTTTTGGGGATGAGAAGCTTCAGATCCCGAGATTCCAACTTTCTCCACAATATGGCGATATGGTTCTCAGTCCCAACTCCACTGGGGGCTTAGTCAGTCATAGTTTTTTGATACTTGGCAGTTCTGTTTTACAGTGCTGTTTTATTAGACTTCTGAGTTTGTCTCAGTGTATGCTAGTTTCTGCAGACTTCATAGAGGTCTCCATTTATTTCCACTTATTCCTGTAAGTAGAATACAACATGCTACTCTTAAAAAGTTTACTTGGCATAAGACATAGCTTCTGTAAGCTGTCCCCACTGCAGCTGTTGTAAATTCTACCTTCTACTTTTGCTATTTTTCTCATCTCCTGGGACCTCCAACTCAGGAACCCATCACTGGAAAATGGCTTGCTATTTCAGGGCTCTGAGGCACTTAATAAATGATTCTGGGGGGTCTTTGGTTTGTATATCTCCTAGCTGTCTTAAGTAGGACTTGTAATCTCCAGTCCATATTTAAATTGTTCAAAATAACCAGGGGACTGAACTGTAAAGAAGCTTATGGATGAGAGCATATGTGGAATCCAAAAAACCTGTTTTTGGCTGGCTGGTCTTTGAGCATTAGCCGCAGCTGAATCCATGATGTCATTAAAATTTTTACTAATTAATATTTTAGTTGTATATGCAGTGATTGCTTTCTGGGATGATATGTTAATTCTGGGAGAGCTGTCTCTTCTTCCCCTTATAAAGATGTTTCTAAGACAAGCTATATTGACTCAGATATATATATATATACTTGATCCTGGTCTGCTGCTCCCCAGGGCAATGACCTTGCTTTCCTCTTGATATAAATTCCTAAATTCTTGAGTTAAAGAATGTAGCAAAGTAGTGTTTTATAATAGCTCATTTGAGTCATATAATGAACTGTTCATTTCTTCTACCTTCAGTAGAGAACAGGAGCAATGGTTTATTGTTATCTCTATCAGGTGAAAT
Organism: Mus musculus; assembly: GCF_000001635.26. Taxonomy (NCBI): domain Eukaryota; kingdom Metazoa; phylum Chordata; class Mammalia; order Rodentia; family Muridae; genus Mus; species Mus musculus. The sequence goes on along the minus strand of NC_000068.7, from coordinate 177,322,306 downwards.
AGGGCAGGAGATGGCTAGATTATAGACAAAAGTTTAAGGGAATCTGCTTTAGGTGTCACCACTCTAGAGAATGATAAGTGTCAGGCAGGTTGAATTCTTTTGTAATTTCACAAAATGTATTAAATAATACATGTGATTAAATAAAATAGATTGGTGGGTGCTTAATTAGTGCAAGTTTTCTTGAGCCAGTGATAATGAATTTCTGTTTTAGGATCTGTACTATATAGATATTATGTATCAGAAATGTAAAACACATGCTATTAGCTGTAGCTGTGTGTGTCACATTATAGATCTCAGTAGTTAACAAAGCACATAGGAACAAGGTCAAACACTATCTTATTAATATCATTCCTTCAACCAAGAAAGGTTTGATCTTTTTCAAATCAGTACAGTGATATATTTTCCCAATATAGCTGTGGGTTTGTTGTTGTTATGTTTGTTTTAGCAAACCACTGAGGACAATGAGCTGATTAACAAGAGTGCTTCACAGTGTCTGACATGTGTCCTGCTTTTCTCTGAGCCTTCGCTCATAGCCATTAGGTGGAAAGTGCTTGCAGTTTACCCTAACCCAGCCTGAAGCCACAAAACAAAATCTTATGTCCTAAAATCTCTCTTCAGTTGCTAATATTCTGGCACTGACCCCCTGTGGACTGTTTGGCAACTCCAGTGTCAGCTGATTGTTGGGGTATGCAAGCTATCCAGCTTGATTCCAGGAGGAAGAAGGGGAAGTGCTGGAATTGGAGCTCAAGCAAGCTCCAAACTTTCAAAGCAGTGAACCCAGGCTCACTGCCCAGAAAGGGGAGAGGCAGGCACTTAGGCAGCAAGGATCAGGAACTTTAGCCTCTCCCAAGGGCTTGGTGAAGGAACAGACTGTTGGAGGAAACACTCTGGTGCTACTGAACTTCAAATCTGCAGATCTGGAAAAGGATTGGCCCAGGCTGGAAGCACTCTGCTGTGTCCCTTCAGCACACTCTAACCCTAAGGGTGGTGCTCATGTCAATAAGACTCAATAGCCATCAGAGCCTCCACAAGGAGTTGCCAGTCAGAAGTGGCAGTGACTCTTCCAGAGACTAAGCCTGCATGGTCCTCTGTTTAACTCAACTGATCTCAGTGTTTCTGTGTGATCTGTTCTTAGTGTCTTCGCTGGATGCTGTGAGGTTAGCTCAAGCAAGGTAATAACTTCAGAGGTGCTAAGTGCAATGTCATCTCCCACAAAGAGGAGGAGCTAGCATCTTAGCAAAGGATGCTTGTGCAATAGGTCTTCCCAGAGGCAGGGTGGTAAGCATCAGCCAGACAAATGGGGCCACCTGTGAGGTATTTTTTGGACTTAATCTCCTTTTGGACGAGACTGTGGCCTCTGAGTAACTTTATTATAAGCCTGCATCTGGACAAACATTTGTAGCTGGGGCTTGTGTGTAAAAATATACTTGGCAGGATGAGAACAAGGGAAAGAGTTTCCTGTGTACACTGTCAGATAATGCAGTGCAGACAAGAGCTTGGTCACAGACTAAAGGAAAGGGGAGTATGCTGCAGGGGTCATTGTTTTGGAGAAGGACATGATACAGGCAGTGAGAATGATTTTGTAATTTCACAGATTGTATTAATATATGGATATAATTTAGTAATATTAGATTGGTGGGTGTTTAATTTTGGCAGATTAGCTTGAGCCAGTGGGGAATGAATTCCCATTTTAGATCTGTATTATGAGATATGTGCAATTCTTGGTGATATATTTAAGTGAGCTCAGAAATGTAAAACACATGCCATTAGCTGTAGCTCTGTGTGTCACATTATAGATCTCAGTAGTTAACAAAGCACATAGGGGCAAGGTCAAACACTATCTTATTAATGCCATTAGTTCTACCAGAGAGGGCATGATCTTTATCAAATCAGTACAGTAATATATTTTTCAATTATTTTTATCTTTTTAAAAAGTTATTTTTTGGTATTACTTTTTAAATTTCATTTTCATTATGCATAGGTGACCTCTTACGTGTTTCTATTCTCCAATATTGCCCCCAAATTAAGAATTTCATTCCTATTTTTAAAGAGATTTCATATCTGTCTGTTTAGAGAAACATCTCCTGTAGCTCCTACTTTCTTTATGCCATGTAGTTAAGACTTGCTTTGAACTCCTAATCCTCCCTCTGCTGCCCAGGGCTTGGAAAACAGTCCTACAACTGCTTTCAGGCTGGGTTGTGACTTATCAGTGTGACAAAAGACACCAGGGAATGAGTGTTGTCTAACCTCCCTGGGTTACAGAGTTACAAATTAGGGGATTACAAATAAAGAGGGACAGGTATAAGGTTGAGTTCACTGACCAACTTTGAAGCTGGTATACTTGCAGCACAGAAAAGGAGGAGGAATAAGGTAGGTGAGGCCTTTCTGCTTTGGCAGTGGTTGACATTCACCGTGAGGAGTCAAGTAATCAATTTTACACAATCAGTAAAATTCCATACTGGTCATCTTCTGGCATTTTTCAGATTAGGGCAATGACAAATGAGATCACAGGCCCTCCCTGTGACACCATATTGCTTGCATACCTCACCATCTACCCCAGCATTAGGACTACCAATCTTCCAGCTGCCATTCCTTATGCAATCCAATCATTTGGTAACTGACCTTTTCATCTATCATTAATCATCTTGATCTGGCTCTTGCTACTACCCTCCTTCCTCTCTCCACAAGGTCCCAGGTCATGTCTACTCTATTCTATCCCAGGTATAACTGGTTCTGGCTATGTTCACTCTTTTGTGTATAATATACTTTCTCCTCCAACATACCTAGAAGCAGTGATGTCTTTACATTTTATTTCTTCTTTTTCTTCCTTTTTCTCGCCCAATAACTGCTTCTAGTTTTAAAAGTCATAGTTACTTTCACTTTTAAATTATTGTTAATATATGAATTTGATTGCAGGTTGGCTGCAGGACTTCCCCAGTAAGAAGTAGAGATGGCTGTAGTGGGTATTGCATGCATAATTGAATATAAAAAGAAAGGGCGCTGGACCTTTATAATGGAAAATACTTGGTCTCCAGAATTAGAATATTCTTTTAAAGGTAAATTTTCCAGACTGGGGCTATGCCTGCTTGTAGGGTGTAACAGCAGAGCTTAGAAGGTTTCAGCTGTCTGAGTCTTTTGCTCTGTGATCACACAGTGAAGGAGCTGCTGTTGCACTGAGGACCAGCTGGGTTTTCCATGCCAATGAGGGACTCTGGGCAGGCCTAACAATCAGGAACACTAGTGGAAGGTAGCTTGTAGGTTCTTACCAGGATTCTCCTCAGATGCATGTGTTAAATGCTGCCTGGAAGACCACAAGCCATCTCCTGGTTATTATAGTAATCTCCCTTGACAGTACAGGAGGAGCAAGTCTGCAGAGCTATTTGAGTCCAATCTTCTGGTTCTAAATGGACTGTGGGTCAGAGTGTGGTTCTGTTGGTCCATGTGATGATCATAACAGAGCTCCTTGTCCTTTGACTCTTCCTGAGTGTGGATTTACAGGGGTGGGGGTGGCTCAGTAGCACTGGGAGTGGGAATGTATGGAACTTAAATGTCACTATGCAGTGTGTATATACAGGCATTGCCTTTGGTGTGCCATAGGACAGCATTGGAAAAGTAATGGTTTGATTTCTAGAATTCTTGACCCTTCCGTATTCAGGTTTGTGTGACTAATTTTATAGTGTAGAAGTTAGTTGTAAAGATCTGACAGTGATCATCCTTCAGAAATATTTGATTAGATTCCTTTTACCTTTCTGTTACCTATTGTCAAAATGGCATGATTCACAGAAATTCAATTCTTGGTTACAAAAGGAGCTTCTGAAATGCAGAAGTTTCTCAGGTGTTGATGGTGCTGGGTGGGTGGATAGGATAGATTGGAATGTAATGCATATGGCAGGAAGCAGACATTAAATTATCATTCATCATTGTTTTGTATATGGGCTCCTGTGGGTCTGGTTTAGCCTGAAATCACTAAGGGTCATGAACAGCTATAGAACAATAGCTCAACTTTCTGATCATCTATAATGACAGAGGGAGCTCTAGAGCATGGGGCCTCTCTGTTCAGAAGACAGATCAGTAGTAACTAGGGTCAAATTTATAACAGTTTAGGGGTGACTTTGAGTTATCTTTATTGGAGTCATGAAATATGATTTTATTTTATTTCTATACACACACTAGCACAGGTAACATTAGTCAAGTTCACATTGTTCCTGGTGTAGTTGCCTTAGTTATTGAAAAAAAGTTGAAAATTGGTCACATGGAAATGGGCAGAGGAAGCTTTCCCTGATACTGTGTTGCAGTTCTGTGGGCTACTATGAGAATTGTGTCTAGGATAACAGATAGTGGGCTTGTTCTTTAGACAGACTTCTTGCTCTTCGGGAGAACTGACTATGGTTGAGATTGGGGTATCTGCCCATAGTTGGGGGCTAAGAAGGGTTGGGGACATCTGGCAAGTAGGGAAGGGGAGATGGAAAAAAGTCTTTTGTATCTACAGGTGACATGGGTAGGTGAGAGGAAACTGCAGTCTTAAGGGAACTCTTGTATATTTGGTCTCAGGGAACAAAAATGGGGAAGGTCTAGCAGCATTCTACTTGGTTCCAAACCCAACATCTTAATATGAAAGCGTCAGGTTCCCAGAGATCATTAATTAATTTAAGTTTGTGTTGTCCAATTGTGAAAGACTGGATTAAAAAGTACTATGTGGTTGGGCAGTGCAGTCAGCGAATATTCATTTTGAAGTACACCTTTACACTGTTATCTGTATCATATATATATGTGTGTGTGTGTGTGTGTGTGTATATATATATATATATATATATACATATATATGTACACACGTTTGGGATCTTTTAGGATTTAGTCACCTATGATGATGTGCAGGTGAACTTCACTCAGGAAGAGTGGGCTTTGCTGGATCCTTCTCAGAAGAGTCTCTACAAAGATGTGATGCTAGAGACCCATAGAAATCTCACAGCTATAGGTAATATTGTGATTCTTTAAATTTACTTTGTAACGTGTATGCACAACTGTTTCTTTGTTATTGTTATTTGTTTTTGTAATTTCAATTGAGAGTGAGGAATAATATGTTGAATAAATCACTCATGGTTTTAAAGTTCAATGGAGTTAGTAATTTAAATGTTACCTAATTGCCAATAATGTAACATACTTTCTCTGGTACTGGGTTTAGGTTACATTTGGGAAGAACATACAATTGAAGACCATTTTCAAACTTCTAGAAGTCATGGAAGGTAATTTTCCTCTGCAAGCTGATGAAAAAAATGCCTATGAAGAAAGTTTAACATGTGCTACAAGTAGTAAAGAAAACCACTAGGGTACAATAAGCACTGATTTCAGTCATGGATGTTTACTGAATTTCATAAAATCATATATGTCTATGGCAGATATGAAATTATTGTTTGCAAGGCATTCCTTTAGTTCAAAGAAAGAGAAATAATGGCTTAACAGATATGTTACTGTTTAAATCAAGCCTAGTAGAGCTATGCTGTACAAGTGTGAGTGTCTTCAGTCTTATATCGCTTAACTATTGCAAAAGGAACACACAGTGATTAGGTGACAAGTATATTTCTAAAACCTAGTATTGAGCAAATAATCCATAGTATATCTGAGCTTGATGATATACTTGTAATAACATTGCTAAATTTAGTGATATGAACAGTTCATAAGATTCAAGAATGGTTTTGTGGAAAAACCTTAATCTCTCTACCACATCTCTGTGATGAAAAAAAAAGTCAGCTCTGGATGTAATGTGGAATTTTCACTTGTTATTCACTTTTGATGTGGATGTCAAAGGTTAGGAAGGATACAAGCCTTGTGAGCATTGGAGTATTGAAAGAAGCCACATACCTTTCACTTTTACAGAACAATTAGAGGATATGCAGTATAACATACTTTCAGCAACATTCTAAATGTCCTATAAGTTTATAAATAATTTGTTTCCGAACATTGCTGGGGACATTTACCAACTCAAACTGCTGAAAATAGTGATGAGAATTTAGGCAGTAGAATTTTTTTCTTTTACATTTGTTCATATTCCAAATGTAGTATTACTCTCATGATAACAAAATTTGTGAATGCAATCATTGTGCAAATACTGTGAGTTCTTCCTGTTTTTTTTTCAAATATGTGAGTAACCTTTTATAGAAAAAGTATGTTATAAAGGTGAGCCAGATAATCAGTACTGTTCCCATTTCATGTACCCTCAAAGATGTAAAACAATCCATAATTTAGTAGAACTCCTTTGAATGTAAACAAAGTAATATTATGTTAACATTTGATTGCTCTTTTCAATGAAACCAAATTTTAAAAGAATTCATACAGATGAAAAGACTCATCAGTATAATCAATGTAAGAAAGATTTCACATATGCTAATTGTATTTGTAGGCATGAAAGAAGTTGTTCTGCAGAGCAACCCTCTGAGTTCATTCAATGTGGTAAAGCCTTTGCATATGAGAGTCATAGTCAAAGGTATGAAATAAAACATACTGGAGAGAAACACCATGACTGTAACCAATGTGGAAAAGCCTTTGCAAGAAGTGATGACCTCCAAAAACATAAACGAACACATACAGGAGAGAAACCCTACAAATGTAACCAATGTGGTAAATCCTTTGCAAGAAGTGGTGACCTCCAAAAACATAAACGAACACATACAGGAGAGAAACCCTATGAATGTAATCAATGTGGAAAAGCCTTTGCAAGAAACTGTGACCTCCAAAAACATAAGCGAACACATACAGGAGAGAAACCCTATGAATGTAATCAATGTGGAAAAGCCTTTGCAAGAAAATGTGACCTCCAAAAACATAAACGAACACATACAGGAGAGAAACCCTATGAATGTAAACAATGTGGTAAAGCCTTTGCAGAAAGCAGTACTCTCCAAATCCATAAGCGAACACATACAGGAGAGAAACCCTATGAATGTAACCAATGTGGTAAAGCTTTTAAAAGAAGTAGTGACCTCCAAAAACATAAACGAACACATACAGGAGAGAAACCCTATGAATGTAAACAGTGTGGTAAAGCCTTTGCAGAAAGCAGTACTCTCCAAATCCATAAGCGAACACATACAGGAGAGAAACCCTATGAATGTAATCAATGTGGTAAAGCTTTTAAAAGAAGTTGTGAACTCCAAAAACATAAGCGAACACATACAGGAGAGAAACCCTATGAATGTAACCAATGTGGTAAAGCTTTTAAAAGAAGTTGTGAACTCCAAAAACATAAACGAATACATACAGGAGAGAAACCCTACAAATGTAACCAATGTGGTAAAGCCTTTACACAGAGCAGTCATCTCCAAATACATAAGCGAACACATACAGGAGAGAAACCCTATGAATGTAATCAATGTGGAAAAGCCTTTGCAAGAAACTGTGACCTCCAAAAACATAAGCAAACACATACAGGAGAGAAACCCTATGAATGTAATCAATGTGGAAAAGCCTTTGCAAGAAAATGTGACCTCCAAAATCATAAACAAAAACATACAGGAGAGAAACCCTATGAATGTAAACAATGTGGTAAAGCCTTTGCACAAAGCAGTCATCTCCGAATACATAAGCGAACACATACAGGAGAGAAACCCTATGAATGTAACCAATGTGGTAAAGCTTTTAAAAGAAGGAGTGACCTCCAAGTACATAAGCGAACACATACAGGAGAGAAACCCTATAAATGTAAACAATGTGGTAAAGCTTTTGCAAGAAGTGGTGGCCTCCAAAAACATAAACGAACACATACAGGAGAGAGACCCAATGAATGTAACTAGTGTGGTAAAGCCTTTGCAGGAAACAGTGGTCTCCAATGTCACAAAAGATCACATACAGGAGAGACACCATATGAATGTAACCAATGTGGTAAAGCCTTTGCAGGAAGGAGTGACCTTTAAAGAGAAAGGACCATACAGGAGAGAAACTCTATGAAGGTATTTAATGTTATAAAGCCTTTGCAGCAAGCATTGACCTCCAAGTACATAAATGAACATATACCAAGAGGAACCATTTAAATGTACCCAGTGTGGTAAAGCTTTTTCGAAAACCAATAGTCTTTACACACATAAAAGCACATATAGTTGAGAGAAATGCTTTGATTTTAACCAATGTGGTTAAACTTTTTCAAAAAGCAGTCATCAACAAAATGAAAGAACACATATAGGAGAGAGATTTTTGAATGTTAGCAATGGTGCTTTTACACCTTTTTCACAAAGCAGTGGCCTCCAAATATATAAAGGGATAAGTACAGGAGAGAAACCCTATGAATATTGGCAATGTTTTAAAGCACTTCTACAGCACAATCATCTTCAAATCCATAAAGTACATGAGGTGGAGAGAAATCCTCTGAATAACACTATTTAGGGAAATCAATTGTACAAAAGAGTCATCTCCCAACACAAAAGTATACACACTGGATAGAAACACTATGAATATAAGCAGTGTGGTAAACATTTTTTTAAATTTTATTTTATTTTTATTAGGTATTTTCCTCGTTTATATTTTCAATGCTATCCCAAAAGTCCGCCATACCCACCCCCCCCCAATCCACTACCCACCCACTCCCCCGTTTTGGCCCTGGGATTCCCCTTGTGGTAAACATTTTATAAATCACAGTAGTCCTTAAGTAAATAAAAGGAGACACAGTTGAGAGAAACCCTATGAAAGTTATCAAATGAACAAAGCCTTGTACATTAAATACTTCAAATACATAAAAGAAGACATAGAGGTGAGAAACTCTATGTTTGCAAGCCATGTGGTATTGCTTTTATTTCTCAGTCATATTCAAAGACACAAAAGAAAATATAATGTAGACAAAATGCTGCGTGTATTTAACATGGTGAAGATTTTTGAATATTTCTAGAGTCTTCACAATCAAACAATCCATACTGCAAAGAAATTTAGGAATATAATATGGTGAAACCTTTTCAGATTTCCCAAATCTTCATCATTATGAAAGAGAAACCCATGAATGCATTCAATATGGGGAGGCCTTTAAACATTTCTAATTCATCATCATCATGAGAATAATCATACAAAGGAGATCAAGGGGATACAAGGCATGATTCTTATTGTCTTGCTTGAGTTACAGTCCTGACAATCTTTGGAGATAAATATCAATGTGGAAAGTGTAAGCTGGATTAAACCCTTTCCTCCCCAACTGCTTCTTGGTCATGATGTTTATGCAGGAATAGAAACTATGACTAAGACATATTGGTATGAGGAGTGGGGTATTCCTGTGAAAACCTGACCATGTTTTGGGAGGACTGTGGAAGGACTTTGGAACTTTGGGCTAGAAGATCCATTCTGTGTTAAGAACTCTGTGGGATGTTGTGTAGGAGTTTGGAAGATAATGTTGAGAACAGTGCAGAAGATGAAGGCCTGGCTTATGAAATTTCACAGGAAAAATTAAAGACGCTTTTGAGGTCCATTGCTATTTTGGATTGTGAAGATTCTGTGGTTCTGGTTAGCTAGGTCTGAAGAATCAGCTGTGATGAACAAGATACCAGAATTTCTAGAGTGAAAACTTTGCTTTACTGGGACTATTGATGCTGGTTAGCTGGAGCTGAGAAATTAGCAGTGATTAAGAAGAAACCAGCATCATTGAGGACCATCATCTGGGAAGTGTTTTCTGAGAGCACAGAGGCAGTGTTATATAGTCAAGTTTGTACCTTGTGCTATGCCTGGACTTGGTAATGTGTTACAGTTACCCACATGGTACTGGTTTTGAAAGCATGAAGGGATAATGCAGAGCAGCTGATGCCCTGCCATTTGAGAGGTCATGGAAGGCCATTGGTGAAGGTGCAAACTCAGGTAAAATTGATGTCCCAGTACTGAAGAGATGATGTAGTGTTTTGGAGTCACTAGGTCCATGAATGACCAATAACAGCAGCAACAATAAAGTACAGGCTTCTGGAGCCTAGAGGACAATCTGTGTGCTACAAAGGACAGGGCTGGAGAAGTGACCCAAGCCCTTGGAGGAGCCCAAAAGATCGTGAGTTTGATCCCAGACATTGGACAGTTGGAGTTTAATTTTTGCTTTTGATTGTGACTGTACACTAATATTTTTCCCTCTTGAAGGGAGAAATTATTTTAGTGGATTCCATAGTTAATAGACTTTTAATTGTAAAAGGCTTTGGATTTTAAAGGATATTGGATATTTTAAAAGATTTAACTTTTACTATGTAAAGATTGTGGGGCTTTCAAAGTTGCTTAGAACTTAGGGATGAATAAGAAACTAAGGGTTGAGGCTTAGTTGTGATGTGTTTGTGTGTCAAGTTGACAAGGGGTCAATTGTAGTGGCTAGTTTTGTGTCAAGTTGACACAAGCTGGAGTTATAACAGAGAAAGGAGCTTCAGTTGGGGAAATGTCTCCATGAGATCCAGCTGTAAGACATTTTCTCATTTTGTGATCAAGGGGAAAGGCCCCTTGTGGGGACCATCTCTCTGGGCTGGTAGTCTTGGGTTCTCTAAGAGAGCAGTCTGAGCAAGACAGGGGAAGCAAGCCAGTAAAGAAACATCCCTCCATGACCTCTGCATCGGCTCCTGCCTCTTGACCTGCTTGAGTTCCAGTCCTGACTTCCTTGGTGATGAACAGCAAGCAGTATGAAAGTATAAGCCGAATAAACTCTTCTCCCTCCCCCCAACTTGCTTCTTGGTCATGATGTTTGTGCAGGAATAGAAACCCTGAATAAGAAAAGGTGTATAAAGTTGGATTGTAAAAAAAGAGATTATACAATAAAGAAATGAAGAAGTAAAAATATTTTATGAAAACGATGGACAGGCAGAAACATTCCTTCCAAATTATAGCTTCATTTTCACACCAATCAGGATTTAGGGATAGGGGCTTATGTAGTTTACAGTGTCAACTGTTATAGAATATGGGTGTTATAGTTTAACCAATCATATGGATTTGTTCTTTGGTGGTAAAGTACAGGTCTTATGTTTTGAGGAGCACAATGAAAAGCAGAAAGCATTGTTACAGACAGTCATTATGTTTTCAAGAAGAATATATGAGTAAAGTGAGGTTGGATCTCCACAAGACCCCATGCCTGGAAACTTGAACTTAGTTTCAGCATATGAGTAAATGCAGGGTAATAACAAAAAGGCAATACTTAGGGCCTGGTGTTTGGTTTGGTTTGGTTTTTCTGCTTATTCCCAATCGTGTATTGGTTCTCATGCTACTCCTGTTAAATTTTCCCAAATTGCATGATAATCCCGTATTGGGACACTGAGATTCCCTGCCCCAAGCTGATTATAAATCGGAAACATAAGTGCCAGTAGCCAATGGCTAGGCAGGAGACAAAGGCAGGACTTTTGTATTCATGGCAAGGGGAACAAACACGATCTCCATACCAGTAAAGGAACTGGATGCAGCTTGAGAGCTGGGAAAGACAGAATACCAGCCACATAATAGATGGGGAAGAGTAACCCCAGTGTTCCCTCCTCTGATTGATTCTGGGGTAGCAAAGATGGGCTCTAGATTTAGGAAATTAGGTGTATCACAGGGGAGCCAATAGCAATGTGGATGTTTGGGAGTGTCCCAGCCAATGAGCTAATTTGGCATATTAAATATAGCTGTTTGTCTTTCATTTCAGACTCCAAAGCACTTGCAAGCTGAGCTAGGAACTTGCACAGGTGGCATCCTATAGTAGAGCAGAGTAACCAACTAAGTCTACAGAGGGCATCACACCTATAGGCTGGAATGCAGTATTAAAAACTAATTTGACATTCTCAAATGATAAACAACTGCTAAGATGTGAAATTAAGAGATGAGGAAAATTGGATTCTTAGCAGAGTCACTGGTTTTGCAGAGCCATCTGATTCCTCACCAAGCTGGGCAGGTTCACAACTAAAACAAAAGTTGAGCTGAATTGTTATGCTTAATTCTTGGGTTTCTGTAATGAGCTGGGTCTCAGCAAAATCCCCCAAGCTGATCCAGACATCCTTGTTAGTCTGGTTTACCATAAACTCTTCTTAAAGATTTCTGTCTGTCTCTGATAGTTTGAGCTTGGAGGTACAGTACAAAGAGACAGGCTGCCCAGAAAGCAGAGTCAGAGCTAGATGGTAGAGGCTGCTCAGAGCTATAATCAGAAAAAAAGAATAGAGAGAAATCTATGAGATTTGTTTAATTTCTTTAAAGGATAAATGAGCAGGTAGTGATTGTTTACGAGTGTTTGAAGCGATCTTTGATGAGGGATCTCTAATGAGGGCCCTAATGTTTCCAGAGGAGTCTCCACATGGCTGGCACACTAGCACACCTAGGTCCTTGATCACTGGTGAGTGGAGCGCAACGTAAGTTCCACAAAATCCAGAGGGTCTTGTGGTAGCAGAAACAGGGACAAAGGACAGCAGCCTGACCAGCAGCTGGGTTTAACTTCTGGTCAGCTCCTTCCTCCCCCACCCCCCACCCCCATGCCATATTCGGCATGATCTAGGCAGAGGGCCCAAATGTCCTCAGAGGATTCTCCATGCTGCACTTCCATTAGCACACCCGGGTCCTTGAGATCACTGGTGAGTGGAATGCAACATCACTTCCAAAAAATCCAGAAGGTCTTGTGCTAGCAGCAACAGGGTCAAAGGACAAAGGCAGGCCCTAGCACATCCAGAATCTTGGGATCACTGAGACCAGTTTATGCAGGAGAGTAAGTGGGCAGCAGAAGCAACTAAGCTTCTTGGACAGGGTCCCTTCAGGCCTTTATCCTCAGCTAGATGAAAAGACCTAACACTCAGAGCCCTGCACACCTTCCCTGCCTGAGGAGAGTCAGCCTCCAGGGAGGGCTCTGACCCCAGGAATCAGGAGGTGGATATGAGCTCCAGACTTCTGTGTACATACTCTGCAACAGGAAAGCTTGCCTGCAGAGCATGTTCTGACCACAGGATCACAGGAGAGAGTTGGTCTCCCAAGAGTCATGACAGAGGCTAAAGAATCACAGGAGAAACAAGCTCCAACCAGAGACAGCTAGAATATCTAACACAAGAGACTACCAGATGGCGAAAGGCAAAGGAAAGAATCTTACTAACAGAAACCAGGACCACTGGAAATCATCAGAACGTACCACAGCAAGTCCTGAATATGCCAACACACCTGAAAAGCAAGATTAAGGTCTAAAATCATATTTCTTGATGCTGGTATAGGATTTTCAGAAGTGCATTAATAACTCACTTAAAGAAATTCAGGAGAACACTGCTAAACATGTCGAAGCCCTTAAATAGGAAGCACAAAAATCCCCAAAGGAATTACAGGAAATCACTTCTAAACAGGTAGCAGACCTTAAAAAGGAAACATAAATATCCCTTAAAGAACTACAGGAAAACAAAACCAAAGGGGTGATGAAATTGAACAAAACCATTCAAGATGTAAAAATGGAAGTAGAAACGATTTTAAAAACCCAGAGGTAGCCAACTCTGTAGATAGAAACCTAGGAAAGAAATCAGGAACCATAGCTGCTAGCATCAGCAACAGAATACAAGAGATGGAAGGGAGAATCTCAGGTACAGGAGATTCCATAGAGAACATGGTCACAACAATCAAAGAAAATGCAAGGAGATCCTAACCCAAAACATGCAGGAAATCCAGCATGCAATGAGAAGACCAAACTTATAAATTATAGATAGATGACAATGGAAAATTTCAAATCTAAGGACCAGTAAATATATTCAACAACATTATAGAAGAAAGCTTCCCTAACCGAAAGAAAGAGATGGCCATGAACATACAAAGAAACTACAGAACTCAAAATAGACTGGACCAGAAAAGAAATTCCTCCCGACGCATAATAATCAGAACAACAAATGCACTAAATAAAGATAGAATATTGAAAGCAGTAAGGGAAAAAGGTCAAGTAACATATAGAGGCAGGCCTATTAGAATTACATCAAACTTCTCACCAGAGACTTTGAAAGCCAGAAGATCCTGGAGAGATGTTATACAGACCCTAAGAGAACACAAATGCCAGCCCAGGATACTATACCCAGCAAAACTCTCCATTACCATAGATGGAGAACCCTAAGTAGTCCATGACAAAACCAAATTCACACAATACCTTTCCATGAACCCAGCCCTTCAGAGGATAATAATGGGAAAACACCAACACAAGAACAGAAACTAAGCCCTAGAAAAAGCAATAAAGTAAGCCTTCAACAAACCTAAAGGAAGACAGCCACAAGAACAGAATCTGAACTCTAACAACAAAAATAACAGGAAGCAACAAGTACTTTTCCTTATTATATCTTAATATCAATGTCTCAATTCCCTAATAAAAAGACATAGACTAACAGACTGGCTACATAAACAGGACCCAACTTTTTGCTGCTAACAGGAAACCCATCTCAGGGAAAAAGACAGACACTACCTCAGGGTAAAAGGCTGGAAAACAATTTTCCAAGCAAATGGTCTAAAGAAACATGCTGGACTAGCCATTCTAATATCAAATAAAATCAATTTCCAATCTAAAGTTATCAAAAAAGACAAGGAGGTGCATACATGCCCCAAAGCTGAGGACAGGTAGAGAAGATAAATATAACCATTAAAGAGACCCTTAACAAATTGACAGCGGAGACTAGCATTAATGATTAGATAGCTCTCCTACCCTTTGTGCTCTTCAGGGTTAGAAACACTCCTGGACAGTTTGGACTGACCCTGAAAGACTCCAAGAGGAGCCCCTCACTCAGGCGTCGGGATAATAGCAGACCCCCAAGAACTCAGGAGAGACCAAGCTTGATGCAAACCACACGAGGCTTTATTCGGGGAAAGCCAGAGCTATGGAGACAACTCGTATCCCACGCAGGGTTAGAGGAGTCAACCATGAGGTAAAAGGGGTTTCAGTTTTTATGGGTCCTTAAGGGGAAAAGGAGAAGGGGGGAAGTAGGGGATTTTCAGATCTAAACAATGTCTATTCTAAAATGATTGATTCCTCTTGAAATGGGTATGGGAGGGAAACATGGAAAGAGTCTAATGAAGGTGCAACAACTCCAGATTGGCCCCTACTGTGGTTGCTGGGGAGATTTTCTGACTCTTTCCCAGCAACCAATATAGCAAACAATACCACAGACACTTGGCAGTGAGTTACAGCAATGGGGACACACCTTGTCAGAACATTGACAAACACACAGGTTCGAGGAGCAGCCAGAGCATTGTGCTCCTCTATTTTTCTAAATCAGTGAAGCTAGTTATACTAACAGTGAAATCTACTTTGCCAATTTCAGGGCTTCTGTGGCCTTTTACATTCTGTCATGATCTTTCAACCCTCTATAAATCACTGTATGGGGGGTGGGGAGGCTCCACTGGTAGAAATAGCCTCTGTACATAGTGCTGACGTGCTGCTTTCCCAGCCTTTTTCACTAGGCTCAAGGAGCTCAAGTGAGTGAGACAGGGAGCAAAGAAGCAGCCCCAGAAGGCCTACTCAAGAGAAGGAGACTTCAAGCCCCACATCAGTTCCAAGTTAGAGATTTGGTCTACATTAGACGCCACAATGCAGAAAACCTTATCTTGTTCTCTTGACCACCCTACTTACTACCCTTATGGGACCACTTTAGATTTTGCTTCTCTATTTAATTATAGGTCCATGTGTGTTATCGTCTTTATTAGAATAAGAATTAGTGCAGTGCAGCTTTTAGTTTTGAGACAACAGTACCATGCCCTAAAGGATCAAGTGTGTCAGACAGAAGATAGTGTCTAGTTCTAAGATTAAAACTACTAGCAAGTAGAAGTCAGGAATGAAAAAGTGAAACCCACCCTTTGATTTACCCCATTCTCCCCTTCCTTTCCTCAGTTCAGCCTTTCTTTTTCGAATTAAAAATTATTTTATTATTCTATGTGTTTGAGTGTTTTGCCTGCTTGTATGTGTACTGCATGCATGCCTGTTTCCCTCATAGGTCTGTAGTGGGCAGTGAATCATTTGCACTGGTGTTTTAGACAGTTCTGTGCTACTGTGTTGGCACTGAGAATTGAATCGAGGTCCTCTGCAATAGTATTCTTTGAGCCATCTTTTTAGCCTCTCTCTCTCTCTCTCTCTCTCTCTCTCTCTCTCTCTCTCTCTCTCTCTCTCTCTCTCTTTCTCTCTCTCTCTCTCTCCCTCCTTCCCTCCCTCCCTCCCTCCCCCCTTCTCTTTCTCTCGTTTTGTTTTTCGAGACAAGGTTTCTCTGTGTAGCCCTGGTTGTCTTGGAACTCACTCTGTAGTCAAGGCTGGCCTCGAAATCAGAAATGTGCCTGCCTCTGCCTTCCAAGTGCTGAGATTAAAGTTGTGTGCCCATGGTGGCTCACAACCATCCGTAACAAGATCTGACTCCCTCTTCTGGATTGTCTGAAGACAGCTACAGTGTACTTACATATAATAAATAAATGAATCTTTAAAAATATTTAAAAAAAAATAAATAAAATAAAGTTGTGTGCCACCACTGCCCGGCTTTCCTTAGCTTCCCAATGCCTGTTCCCCCCCCCCTTTATTTTTCTAAGTTTTTAATGGTTAGACTTCCTTTAAGTTCTTTGTATATTCTATCCACTGATCTTCCAGATGAGCATCTGGCAGAGATACCTCTCCTGTATTGTGGGCCTTTCCTCTTCACTCACCTGACAGGTCACTCTACAGAAGTTCTAGCTGCATGTGGTTCCCTTTGAAAGTAATTGCTTTCATCCTCTGCAGCACCAGGGTCCTGTTTAGAAATCCCACTCCCATACTTCTATGTGGATGCAGATTCTTTGCTGGTTCTGGTGCAGTCTTGGAGTGTGGGGTCCTGTGTTGATGTTTTTGATCCGACTGGGATTAAGTTCTGTGCAGGATGAGAAGATGTGGCTTTATTTTCCTAAATATTGATTGTCGGCTTTAGGGGAGCATGTAGGCATGTGTATTAGTGTGGGGGTACGTGTATGTGTGTTAGTATGTGTATGGAGATGTGTGTGTTTATGTGTATCTATGAGCATATGGGCGGGAGGGCATGTGTATGTGTGTGTGGAGGGATTGCACATGCACATGTATGTGGGGCTGTATGTTTGCATTTATGTGTGTCATCACCTGTGTGCGTACATGTGTTTGGGTTACATGTGTGCATGTGCATATGGGGCATTGCATATGTGCATGTCTGTGTGTGAGGGCATTTGGGGGGTGCATGTGTGTGAGCATGTGGGGAGTGGGGGCTTCATGTGTGTTTGTGTGCATTTGTGTGTGGTGTTCTACATGTGTATAAGCAGGGATCAGGTATATGGTGTGCCTTTGTGTGTGAGCATGTTTATGTGGGTGTATGTGTGCCTATGTAGCTGTGACCATGTGGCTGGAGTACAGGTGAGTGTGTGTGTGTGTGTTTCAGCAGGTGTCAGTACATGTGCATGTGTGGTGTGTTTGAGAGCATGTAAGTAGTGGTTCATGTGTAAAATTGTGTGTGTCTTTGTCATAGATAATGTGACTTCATGCAGTTATATGTGGATCTTCTATTCCAGTGCTTCAAGCTGTGTCTGGTTATGTGTTAGTACATGCTGATTTCTATTACTACAGCCTTGTCATATAATTTGATATCAGGTAAGATGATGACCCTGTAATACCACATAACACAATGGTATTTTATTCATATACAATCACAGGTATATTTTTTATTAATAAGCTGCACTGAAATGAAGTTTATGAAAGCAAAGAAACCTTTTAAATAGTTTTATTTCACTCCTGTTGTTTTCTGGCACCACCTGCTCAACACCCCCCCACACACACACACACACAAATATTGAGCAATACCTAAAGTCCCTGCAAGAGGAAACAAGAACCTTCTTTACCCATGGTAACTCATGGAGTGTGGGAGGGGGTAATTGGAGAAGCCCCTGCCTTCTTTTTCTTTGTAGAAACACTGTCACTGTTGCCCCTGTCCTCTTTGAAGCCATTTTTCATCTTTTATAGACATTTCCCTGTAGTCTGCCCACTTAGCACCAGCTCTGATGTCCCAACACTGAGGTGGGATCCTGGCTCCATGGCAGTGACAGTTCATAGGATGTCCCAGGAGCTTCTCACTTGTCAACTAAGAAATTGGCTTTAGGTCAGGCACTCATCCTGGATGCTGATACAAACAAGTGACTAGTGGGGCATTTGTGGTTCTCTGTTTCCCAGGGAGATGTGAAGGAACTTCTGTTCCTCCTAGATAGAGGATGTTGAGAGACATGAGATGTCTTCATCCAAATATTGCTTGGTACATCACTGATATTTCTTGTTGCTTTGAATAAATATCCAACAAAAATATCTTAGAAGTATGGAAAGGAGAGTTTTATCTTGTTTTGTTGGAGTCTATCATGGTGAGAAAGGCAGGGTGAAAAGCAGGAGACAGGTTGGGGAGGCTGGGAGGCATTTGGGGATGAGTGGAAGACAGGTGGGAGTGGGATGCAGATGGGGAGAGGGAGGCAGGGTTGGATGTTGAAAGTAACCTGTCCTATTCCATCTGTGGTCCAAATAGATGAAGATGAAAGATTTTCCTCTCACTTTCTCCTAAAGCTGGGCCACCAGTTGGAGGCATTCCATTTTGGGTGGCTCTTCACTTTTTTTGGAAACTTCTGTCAAAACACCCAAACACACGCAGAACTGTGTCTCTTGCCCAGGAAGGGAAGGGATATTTTCATTGTTCTTGTAGGAACATGGTTGACATAGTCAGCTACCTGCATCACTAACAAAGCCACCCAACATGAGTGATGCCTTGGGGGGCTGAATCCATGGAGTTTGCTACACTTTTTGCAGGCTGCTCTACCAGAGAGTTTTCTCTCCCTCAGCAATCAGTTCTTCCTTATACAACTCCATTGAGAACCCTGAGTCCCATAACCTCCTGAGTTAGTTTCAGATTGGAGGTAATGCCTGTTGATCAACACTGCTTTGAGCTATGCCAGGTTTAGTAGAGTAGGAATCTGCAGTTTCCTGCCTGGAGAAATGAAGGGTGCCTGAAAGAGGCTGAGAAAGAGGGAGGTTGTCCTCAAAAGAACTACACCAGGGAGGAGATGTGTGCACATGGCATTCTTTGGACAACACCTTTCATGCCATATATATTTTAAGTTTCATTTTAAAAAAATCCTCAAAACAGAAACAAAGTGCTTAAATTTAAGGGTAAGCCTCTTCGCTATTGTTAAAATAAAATATCCTAATATAACCGACTTGGGAAAGTAAAAGTGATGTTAGCTCATAGTTTCCGGGTATAGGCCATTATTGGATGATGTGATGGTATCAAGAGCCTGAGACAAGAGGTCACACATATCCAAAGTCAAGCGCAGAGAGTGCTCAGAGCATATGTGCTAGTGCACAATTCACTTTCTTCATTCTTAAAGAACCTGAATCCCTGCCCAGACAATGGAGTGACTCATGGTGGTGATTCTCTTCTTAGTTAACATAATTGTGACAGTATCACACAACTATAGTCAGAGGCTAACCTGATTCAGATGAGGACTCCTTGAGACTTTTCTCTCAGGTGGATCTAGATTGTGCCAAGTTGACAATTAAAAGGATCCATCACACCCTCATCTTTATTTATGGTAGTGAAGACAAACAAAAGACAACAAGTGTTCTGGTCTATGGACAAACTGGAGCTCCTGTGCATTGTTGGTGGATCATGAGAGGATCCGATAACTATAGAAAGTGGTATGGTGACATCTAAAGGACTGCTAACAACAGAATTAACATGGTAGCCCACAGTTCTGCTTAAAAGAACTGAAAACCAAGTGTCATATAGCTTTCCACACCCAGGCTCATCACAACTGTATTCTCAAGACCTTGAAGTAGAAGCAGCCAGAGTTCCTTTAGAGAGGTGAAGCAAAACATGATCTATGCAGATATCATAATATCAGTCATGACACTGGCCATAAAGTGGATGAACTCTGAAGTCTCTCCATTTTTTTATTGCTGTGAAAAAACACCAAACAAAAGCAACATAAAGAAATGTTTATTGGGGACTTATACTTTCAAGGTAAATACAATAAGTGTTTGTGGCCATTGTTGGAGGATATTCAATCACATGGTGAACCTCAAGATTGTGAAAAATACTTGTTTCTTGTTGTGCTGTGGCTCAGCTCTAGCATACAACTTTAATACTAAGTAAGAGCTTTCTGTAAACAGGAGTAAATAAAGTAGACCATAGGTTAATATGTAAGCAAGTTGCCAGTTGAGAGGAAATGAACACAGGATGTGGAAAGGAAAGGCATTAGTTGAAGAGTATTTAGCACAGTTTGGAGGAGGGGAAAGGGCCCTTTTCCTCTGGAAAGTCAGTTGAGGAAGTTAAGCTTGGTTCTTTCTCTGCCTCTCTGGTCTTGAAGGCATTCACAACTTCATCAGCCTCCTCAGTCTTCATTGGTAAAACTGAATGTCTGGGAAGTTGTTGTTGTTGTTTTTAACAAAACCAAACCAAAGGATCATAATGGCAGGAAATGTGGCAATCAGTAGGTTGCATGGAGTTGCCTTAGTAGGTAGACATTACATCTTGATCTACTATCAAAGTAGAAAAGAAGGACAAGCTAGGAAAAAAAAAACACTCAGATTTGTTGGGTTTAGGAAAACCTCAAAGTCTGCCTTCCACCACTGACACACCTCCTGTAACAGGGCCACATCCCTAATCCTTCCTAAATTTCCCACCATCTAGGGACCAAGTATTCAAACATATAAGTGTATTGCAATGATTCTCATTCAAAACCCCTGGAGGTCCTTATGCTAAGTGAATTGAGCCTGCCACTAAATGAACAACAAACACTTCTTGATCCTTAGAGGTAGCAAATACACAGATTTGGAGTCAAGAAGAGGAGACAATAATTGGTTGAGTAAAGTAAATTTAATGTTTCCATAAACACAAAGTATATGTTTGAAAGACCAATTATGGATTCAAGGTGAATCTTATCACCACAAAAGACCCAGATTAAAAATACTTTTCCCAGATTGAAAACTATAATTAAGAAAAATACCTCACAGTACCCAACTCTTTCTGTTTCAGCTAATTCCAGATGTGGTCAATTTGACTGACAAGAATACCTAGCACAGCAGACAAGACAGAACACCTGCAAAAGATTCTTCCTGTGATGAGTAAGGAGAGCACAGGAGCCATTTCCAAAGCAACGCCTTTCTTCAAGTGTGGGAGTATTGAGATTTTACTCAGGGAATCTAGACACATTTACACATAAGTTTGCCTACTCCTATGAAAGTTAAGTTAAATTCTTTTCTGAAGATGGTCAAATGTAAAAGCTGAGATATTGAAGGGCATTCTTACCTCATAGTCATCCAGAATCATCCATAAATTATAAAAATGTTGGACATAAATGCATCTGGAAAGTTCCTCTTGGATTACAAGGTCTTAGCTGTAAATCAAGGGAAAGGTGAGAACTCATATTTTGAACTCCACGAAAGTGGGAGCTTGCAATATGGACGGGTTCAGAAGAGATTAAAGCCTGAAAATGCACCCAAGTGTTGCACCTCTTCCAAAAAAGGCAGACCTGTGTTCCTTCCCAAACAGTTCCACAAACTAGGAAACATGTATACAAACCTATGAGTCTATGGGAGCCATATTAATTTAACTACCATCTGTTTCCTCAAACGTGAAAACACCTGTTTATCTAACATGACTACCATATCCTAAAGAGAGCCTATTATGCTTTCAACACACAATGTCACAAAAGAAGCCTTACCAGAAAGAATCAGAGCATTATAAACAATGAACAGAACAAACAAGACCAAAATTCACCAGGGAATCCATCAAAACTTACAGTTTCTTGTTCAGGAACTTGAGGTTATGATGATATTGCCTTAGCCACAATGTCTTAGGAATTCCCACTCTTCTAGCTCTGTCACCTGAAGCACACACAGCTTTGTTTCCTCAAAGTCACCATCTTCTTTCAGCTTTCCTCAAAGCTGGTGTTTGTATCTCAAATCTGTAATGTATAGTACTGTCTCTTATATTATTGAAAGTAGGTTAGTGGGCTAAGGGATCATTCAGTTGTTGTTAAGAGCACTGCTCAAACCCATTTCACTTCCTAGCACTCAAATGGCAGTTCACTAGTCTGTAGCTACACTTCTATGAAAATACTTGAGTATAAGCTGGTACCTGGCATTGACTTGGATGGTTACATAAGTGATACATTTGCTCTAAGTCCTGACATCTAGATTTAAGATTAATGATATCAAAGTGTACTTCTGTTGCCAAGGACCAAGCCTGGGCTTGGAGGGTAGTAGAGGGAGAAGGGGTATCTGGGAGCATGAAAACAAAGACTGGTCCTCAAATCCTGTGTTCAAGCTTTGGCTCCTCAATTCGGGACCCTGTGATCCATCCAATAGCTGACTGTGAGCATCCACTTTTGTTCCCAATTCTAAGAAGGGGCAAAGTGTCCACACTTTGGTCTTTGTTCTTCTTGAGTTTCATGTATTTCGAAAATTGTATCTTATATCTTGGGTATTCTAAGTTTCTGGGATATTATCTACTTATCAGTGAGTACATATCATGTGAGTTCTTTTGTGATTGAGTTACCTCACTCAGGATGATGCCCTCCAGCTTCATCCATTTGCCTAGGAACTTCTCCACATCCTCTCCAGCATCTGCCGTCATCTGAATTTTTGATCTTAGCCATTCTGACTGGTGTGAGGTGGAATCTCAGGGTTTTTTTGATTTGCATTTCCCTGATGATTAAGGATATTGAACATTTTTTCAGTTGCTTCTCAACCATTCGGTATTCCTTAGGTGAGAATTCTTTGTTTAGCTCTGAGCCCCATTTTTTAATGGGGTTATTGGATTTTTCTGGAGTCCACCTTCTTGAGTTCTTTATATATATACTGGATATTATTCCCCTCTCTGATTTAGTAAAGGTAAAGATCCTTTCCCAATCTGTTGGTGGCCTTTTTGTCTTATTGACAGTATCTTTTGCCTTGCAGGAGCTTTGCAATTTAGTGAGGTCCCATTTGTCAATTCTCGATCTTATAGCACAAGCCATTGTTGTTCTATTTAGGAATTTTTCCCCTGTACCCATACATTCGAGGGTTTTTTCCTACTTTCTCGTCTATAAGTTTCAGTGTCTCTGGTTTTATGTGGAGTTCCTTAATCCACTTAGATTTGACCTTAGTACAAGGAGACAGGAAAGGATCAATTCGCATTCTTCTACATTATAAAGGCCAGTTGTGCCAACACCATTTGTTGAAAATGCTGTCTTTTTTCCACTGGATGTTTTTTGCTCCCTTGTCAAAGATCAAGTGACCATAGGTGTGTGAGTTCATTTCTGAATCCCTTTTTTGTTTTGTTTTTTTTTTTTTTGTTTTTTTTTTTTTTGAGACAGGATTTCTATGTATACCCCTGACTGTCCTGGAACTCACTCTGTAGACCAGGCTGACCTCAAACTCAGAAATCTGCCTGCCTCTGCCTCCCAAGTGCTGGGATTAAAGGCATGTACCACCATGCCCCATTTCTGGGTCTTCAATTCTATTCCATTGGTCTACTTGTCTGTCGCTATACCAGTACCATGCAGTTTTTTATCACAATTGCTCTGTAGTACAGCTTTAGGTCAGGCATGGTGATTCTACCAGAGGTTCTTTTATCCTTGAGAAGAGTGTTTGCTTACCTAGGTTTTTTGTTATTCCAGATGAATTTGCAGATTGACCTTTCTAATTTGTTCAAGAATTGAGTTGGAATTTTGATGGAGATTGCATTGAATTTGTAGATTGCTTTTGGCAAGATAGCCATTTTTACAATGTTGATCCTGCCAATCCATGAGCATGGGAGATCTTTCAGGCAAGGATGTGGAGAAAGAGGAACACTCATCCATTGTTGGTAGGATTGCAAGCTTGTACAACCACTCTGGAAATCAGTCCAGCGGTTCCTCAGAAAATTGGACATAGTACTACCAGAGGATCCTGCAATACCACTCCTGGGCATATATCCAGAAGATGTTCCAACCGGTAAGAAGACCACATGCTCCACTATGTTCATAGCAGCCTTATTTATAATAGCCAGAAGGTGGAAAGAACCCAGATGCCCCTCAACAGAGGAATGGATACAGAAAAATGTGGTACATTTACACAATGGAGTACTACTCAGCTATTAAAAAGAATGATTTTATGAAATTCCTAGGCAAATGGATGGACCTGGAAAGCATCATCCTGAATGAGGTAACCCAATCACAAAAGAACTCACACAATATGTAGTCACTGATAAGTGGATATTAGCCTAGAAATTTAGACTACCCAAGATATAAGATACAATTTGCTAAACGCATGAAACTCAAGAAGAACAAAGACCAAAGTGTGGACACTTTGCCTCTTCTTAGAATTGTGAACCAAACACCCATGGAAAGAGTTACAGAGACAAAGTTTGGAGCTGAGACGAAAGGATGGACCATCTAGAGACTGCCATATCCGGGAATCCATCCAATAATCAGCCTCCAAACGCTGACACCAATACATATACTAGCAAGATTTTGCTGAAAGGACCCAGATATGGCTGTCTCTTGTGAGACTATGCCGGGGCCTGGCAAACACAGAAGTTGATGCTCACAGTCAGCTATTGGATGGGCCCAATGGAGGAGCTAGAGAAAGTACCCAAGGAGCTAAAGGGATCTGCAACCCTATATGTGGAACAACAATATGAACTAACCAGTAGCCCCCCCGGAGCTCGTGTGTCTAGCTGCATATGAATCAGAAGATGGCCTAGTCAGCCATCAGTGGAAAGAGAGGCCCATTGGTCGTGCAAACTTTATATGCCTCAATACAGGGGAACCCCAGGACCAAGAAGTGGGATTGGGTGGGTAGGGGAGTGGGTGGGGGGAGCGTGTGGGGGACTTTTGGGATAGCGTTGGAAATGTAAATGAAATAAATACCCAATAAAAAAAAAATCTGCAGTTCATAAAACCTACTATGCCGGGCAATGATGGTGCATGCTTTTAGTCCCAGCACTCGGGGGCAGAGGAAGGTAGGTTTCCCAACGGAAGAACTGTCTGTTCTACCAAGTGAATCCAGGATAGCCAGGGCTACACAGAGAAACCCTGTCTCGAAAATAACAAAATAAATAAATAAAACATACCATCAACAGTGGAAAGAATTCATACTAGGTAAATCTCAAGATTATAGAGGAAAAACAAGTCAAAATGACAAGCTGTCCTTTAACTTGGGCCATTAGAGAAAACCACCATAGTTAACAATATTGAATTAATCATATTTTATCTTTAGGATTAATTTGGAGCTGGAAATAAAAAATAGTCTTTAAATGGCCCTTAACAAATATAATTGTGATTGTTTATCTTTGTTGTTATTTTTCAGACAGGGCCTTATTTAGAATACCAGCTGAACTAGAGACACTAAATAAATGATAATTAACAACATTTATTGAATATGTAATACAGAGTAGTGTGATGCCCCAGTGTAAGGGTATGGCAGGGTGTGGATGCAGGAGTGAATGGCTGGGGAACACCCTCATAGAAGAGGGAAGGGAGGCAATAGGAGACTGGGGGAAGGGAACTGGGAAAGGGGATAGCATTTGAAATGTAATTGAAATGTAAATAAAATATTCAATAAAAAAAAGTGAGCTGTCAAAAAAAAAGGGGGGGTAGTACATATTTAATCCTGTGCTTTTGGGCCTCCATTCCTTACATGAGTCTTCAATAGAAGATGGAGGTGAAATGTTATTTGGTATTGATTGGGTTATAAGTAAAGGAGAATGTTCTAAAAAGGATTGCTTTTAAACGGAAGTTGATAATTGTCAATCTTCAGATCACTCCTAATTTCAAAGGTATGGGACAGATCATACTGACCTAGAGATAGTTTCAAAGATATTTCTCCCTGTTTTCTATAGTTGGAAGGGATGATATTCTGTGTTCTGATTTTCCATGGAACTGTTTTCTTGTAATGTTATATAAACAAATAGATGACTTAAGTATTAATGACAGTGTGGTAAGAATTCCTAAAATTATATCAGTGATTATTAAACTCTTTTATGATCGGACGGCTGTTAGGTAAATTTCTGATATTCAAAAGTGCAAAGAGAACTCCGCCAGTCTCCCAAGTGTCACCAATTAATTGCTCTTAGATAGTAATCAGGCTTTCTCCTACTCAGAGCACATTCCAAGAGGTTGTAAAACAATTTACCAAAGGTCATAAAAAGGAAACTAATGATTTATTATAGGTGCTAGGCTAGAAGATGAAATATGGGCTGTGTTTATCTGTGCAAAACTTTACTAATAACTTAGTTATGGTTTTAAACCTTCGGTGAATCTGTGAATCTGAATCAGGCGATGGATAGCTAGCCATTAGTAATTACTCCTAATGGTATGCATGTAACCATTCTCTGTTGTAAACTTCTTTCTCAATTTTTTTTTTTTAGTCTTCTCAGCTTTTGAAAGGATTCTTCTTTTTTTGTCCCTCTATAGAGTTTTTTTTTATTACGTATTTTCTTCAATTACATTTCCAATGCTATCTCAAAAGTCCCCCCCCCCCCAACTCACCTACCCACCCATTCCCATTTTTTTTGTGTGTGAACTTGTAGTGAACTCTGTAACATGTGATCAGGTATTCTGAAAGATGTATAAGTACAGAGGACAAAGAGATAAGGAAAAGAGAAAGAAGTTTTTTGCCCTTCCCCACTTAGGATCTTTTTGCTTTTCCTCTTAGATAGCTTTCATAGGTAACTTTTGACAACTTAGTAGTAAACTCCATAACCACTTCTTTGAGTGTCCCATTTACTTCCTGTGACTTCTGACTTGCAGGCTAACACTTAGAGCCCAGCAGTTCCTTCTGAGATAGAGCAAAGGCCACACTGCTTAATCCTCTGCTGTTAGGCTACAGGTGATAATCACAGAAGCCATCAGTGTTCTACCCTCAGAAAGAGCAAGGAAGTTTTTAGGCTCAGATGCTCAAAGCAAGTATTAACTACATGGCGTAAGGAAAGCCTGAGCTACACATGTTGCTCTAAACTGACAGATATATAATCTCTTTAGAAATGGGAGTGTAATTATTGACTTCTGGGAAACACTGGAGAATAGAAAGAAGAGATCAGAGCACCTATGCATAGAGAAAATGAAATTTAAAAAGTAATACCAAAAAGTGGCTTGTTAAAAAGATAAATATAATTGAAAAAATATATCACTGTACTGATTTGAAAAAGGTCAGGCCCTTCCTGGTACAAGGAATGGCATTAATGAGATAGTGTTTGACCTTGCCCCTAAGTGCTTTGTTAACTACTGAGATCTATAATCTGACACACACAGCTACAGCTAATGGCGTGTGTTTTACATTTCTGAGCTCAATTAAATATGTCAACAAGGATTGCACATATTTACATAATACAGATCCAAAAATGGGAATTCATTACCCACTGGCTCAAGCTAACCTGCCCAAATAAAACACCCTCCAATCTAGGTTTACTAAATTACATCCATACATGGATACAGTCTGTGAAATTACAAAATCATTCTCACTCCCTGAATCAGGTCCTTCTCCATAACAGTGACCCCTGCACACACTCCCTTTCCCTTTGGTCTGTGACCTAGCTCTTGTCAGCACTGCTTTACCTGACAGTGTACACAGTAAGCTGTTCCTCTGGTTCTCATCCTGCCAAGTATGTTTCCACACACAAGCCCCTGCCACAAAGGTTTAGTCTAGATGCTGCCAGATAAAGTTATTTAGAGGCTACAGCCGGGTCCAAGGAGAGACTAGGTCCACAAAGGAGCACACAGGTGGCCCCATATGCCTGGCTGATGCTTACCATCCATGCGCTGGAAAGACCTACTACGCAGGCATCCTTTGCTAAGAAGCTTGCTCCCCATCTTTACAGGAGATGACTTTGCACTTACCATGTCTGAAATTCTGACCTTGTCTGAGCTACCTCGCAGCACTCAATGAAGACAGTAAGAACACAACACATAGAAACACTCAGGTCACCTGAGTTACAGAGAGGAACTCGAGGGCATAGTACCAGGAATAGCCACCTCCTCTTCTGACTGGCAGCTCCGTGTGGGTGTTATGATGGCTACTGAGTCTTGAGTGACATGAGCACCACCCTTAGGGTTAGAGTGTGTTGAAAGGACACAGCTTAGTGGTTCCAGCCTGGGCCAATCCTTTTTCAGATCTGCAGCTTTGTAGGACAGTAGCAGTAGTGAGTCTCCTCCAATAGCTGATCTGTCTGTTCTCCCGCCAATTCCTTGGGAGGGGCTAAGATTCCAGATCAATGCTGCTTATCTGCCTGCTTCTCCCCTTTGTGGGCAGTGCCCTTTGTTCACTGCTGTGCAAATTTTGATCTTGCCTGAACTCAAAGCACTGCACTCAGGAGGCACTTCTTCTTCCTCCTAGAATCAAGCTGAATCAAGCCCATCAATCAACTTACATTGGAGTCTCCAATGTGTCCCACAAGTGGACTGTTGCCCAGAATATTAGCAATTAAAGAAATTAAAGAGAGATTTTAGGAAACAAGGATTTTTTCTGTGGCTTCTGACTGGGTTCAGGTCCACTGCATGTATGTTCCACGTGATGGTTATGAGCTAGCTTCAGAACAGAGCAGGAAGCACATAACAGATATGGTGGCTTTGCGGACTTTCCTGGCCTTCGTGGGCATAAGGCATGGATGGAGAACCAAAATACAGAGGCTGAATAAACATACAAATAAATTTCTTTGAGAGAGAGAGAGAGAGAGAGAGAGAGAGAGAGAGAGAGAGAGTTAGTTGAGGGAGGGAGGTGGTAGGGAGAGAACATATTGAGACACTCAGCAAAGCATTACTTCAAACCCACTACTTAGAACACAGAGGCTGGGAGATTACTGAGTTTTAGGATAGCCAGTGCTGCAAAATCAACATGCACACACATATACTGACAGAGGAGAGAGGGGGAGGGAGAGGGAGGGGGGAGAGTGGAGGGGAGAGGGGGGAGAGAAAGAGAAAGAGAGAGGGAGGGGAAAGGAAGAAGGAGAAGGAGAATAAAGAGAGAGTAGAGGTAAGAGAGATGATAGAGAGGAAAAGAAAAACAAAATGAATAACTAAGATAATGAAAGCACTGAAGAATTGGGACAATACAATAATTCTTACAGTCATTTCAGTTGTTTAGAATTAGTACCTTACAATCATCTTCAAAATGAATATTGCCAAGCATGGTAGTATGTGCTATCAATTCCAGAAGTTTGGAGGCAAATTCGTATTCCTGAATTCCGGCCACACTGGTCTCCATAGTAACTTTCATAATACAACCCATTTCAAAAAGGCCTAGTTTTTAAAAGGGTAGATATGTTTACACTGTCAAGAACCAGGAAGAAATGACCAAAATGATGTGAAGTAAAAATGTATTTTATTTCCAGGTCAATCTTGCATTCTCCTCTGAATTAGGAGAGATATTCAGCCCAAAGTACAGAGTAACTTTTTGTAGTCAAATTCAAGGGTAAGATGCATGCTAATTATCACAAACTGGAATTGCTTTGCAGTTAGTAATACAATTAAAATCTGCAGTTTAAAAACATACCATGAACAGTCGAAGCAATTTATACTGTGTAAATCTCAAGATTATAGAGGAAAAACAAGTCAAAATGATAAGTTGGCCTTTAACTTGGGACATGATTAGAGAAAACACCATTATTAACAATATAGAATTAATCAAATTTTATCTTTAGGATTAATTTGGAACAGAAAATAAAAAATAGTTCTTCACAGGCCCTTAAATATATAACTGTGATGTTTATCGTTGATGTTGTTCTTGAGAGAGTGCCTTATTTAGAATGTCATCCCAACTTGATTCACTAAATATACCATAATTTACAACATTTATTGTATGTATAATAAAGAGTAGTATAATGCCCCAGTGTAAGTGAGTGCCAGGGCAAGGAGGCAGGAGTGAGTGGTTGGCGGAACACCCTCAAAGAAACAGGGGTAGAGGTAGGGAATAGTGAATTGGGAGGAGAGAACTGAGAGAGGGGATAACATTTGAAATGTAAATAAAGAAAATATTCAATAAAAAATAAGGAGCTGTCAATGAAAGAAGGAGTAGTATGTGTGTAATCCTATGCTTTTGGGCCTCAATTCTTCACATGAATCTTCAACACAAGATGGAGTTGAACCTTTATTTGGTATTGGTTGGGATATAAGTAAAGGAGAATGTTCTTAAAATGGTTGCTTTTTCAGAGAAATATATAATTGTCAATCTTGGAATCACTGATAATTTCAACGGCATGGAACATATCATAGTGCTCTAGAGATAGTTGGAATAGTGTTCCTCCCTGTTTTCTTTAGTTAGAAGTGGTGGTTTTTCTGTGTTCTGATTTTCCATGCAACTCTTTTGTATATTTATTTTCTATTGATATCATAAAACACACCATAGACAAAAGAAATTATAATTGAAGGCATCATTTTGGGCTTACAGTTCCAAAGCATTAGAGTCAATAGTGGCAGTGTAAACACATGACATCCAGTAAAGCTGAGAGCTCATATTTTGAACCTGAGACAAGAGGTAGCTAGCAAAGTGAGCATGGTCAGAAGATATTAAAACCTGAATATGCACCCATATGACACATCTTTCCAAAAGGCCACACCTGTGCTCCTTTGAAAACAGTCTGACCAACTAAAAAAATAAGTATTGAAACATATAAGTCTATGGGAGTCATTCTCATTTAACTGTCACGTTTTTTCAAAAGTCAAAACTACTTTTTATCTGTCCACACTGTACCATATGCTTAAGAGAGATTGTTATATTTCATAAATCCAATGTCACAAAAGAAACAATCCTTAGCAGAAATAATCAGAACATAGGAAAAAATGAACTGACCAAATGAGACCAAAATTTAACAGTGAAAACAACAAAACTTATAACTTCCAGTTCAGCACCTTGGGATTATGGTTTAATTGCCTTAACCACAAGGTTTTAGGTACTCCCACTTCTCCAGCTATGTCACTTGCAGCAAACATAGCTTCTTTTCAGCAAGCTCCATTAACCATTTGTAGCTTTCCTCGAAGTTCGTACTTGAATATCTAATATCTCCTTTACAGTATTTTATTTTATTTTATTTTATTTTATTGAAAGTGGGTTAGTTGGCATGCAGGGATCATTCAGTGGTTAAGAGCACTGTTCAAACCCATTACTTTTCCTAGGTCTCACATGGCTGATCAACATGTTCTGTAAGTACACTTCCATAAGAACCATAAATCAAAATAGTTGGGTATAAGCTAGTATTGGCATTGCTTTGGATGTTAACATAAATGAGACCTTTCCTATAAGTCCTGATATAGATTAAAAACTTAGTGGCATAAAAATATTCCTCTGTTGCCAAGTTCCAGTCCTGGGCTAGAAGGAGTGTTCTGAGAGAAGGGGTATCTGGGAGCATCAAAAATAAAGGGAAGGCAGTTTATTCATCACTACAAGGTAACAACCTATGCTCTGCTGGAAACAGTTTTCTACCCTGCGTTCATTCTGTTCTGTGCTCATTTTATCTGATCTGCCTCTCTGGAGATCTTCAAGCAGCAATCCATGAGAATCTTCTACAAGAAATTCTCTCTTGCTATTCTAAAAAATTCTCTGGGTAGGTCATCTCTTGGAGATCAGAGTCCAGTCTTTTATTTTACATAACAATCCAGTCATTTACTCCAAGTTTCCATTTGATTATCTTAAGAATGTGCATCCCTGAGCACACACCTGATTCTTAGCAGAAAGCAAGTACACATTTTCTTATAAAATTGCAGAAGAATTTAGAGGTCTACCTGCCTCTGTTAAGCACAGATACTAAACTAGCTGAGTGCAACCCAGTCCTGAAATTCCATTTCCAAAACACCTGGGTTAACCTTGATCTGTTCCAGGCTGATATTTAACTCAGGAATCTCTTTGGCTTTGTAAATATAGATAACAGCTATAACAACAAAAATTTATCTGGGTTAAATCTCTTGTGATCACCACTCTCTAAGTCTCATTATCTTCTATATCCTTCCTTAGTATCTGTCTGATAAGTTGGCTCACAGCACACCTACTTTCTTTCCTTTAGATTTGTGAAGCCCCTCATAGTTCAATTTGCATTATTGTTTTTTGAGGAATTACATATTTGGAACCTAAGATCTTAGAGGTCTTTTCCACAGCCTTAAGGGCTGTCCTGAAGTTTGCAGCATTTACCATTTTACTGAGACATTAGCCACCCCTTTGCCTCCTGGTCTTGTAGCCAAAATGGAGTCATTAATATTAACAGGGAAGACATTCTTTAAAGCAATATTGTAATGGTTTGTATATTCTTGGACCACGGAGTGGCACCATTTGGAGGTGTGGCCTTGTTGGAATAGGTATGACCTGTTTGGAGTATGTGTGTCAGTTGGGTGTGGGCTTAATACTCTCACGCTATGTGCCTGGAAGGCAGTCTTCCACTAGCAGCTGTTGGATGAAGACATAGAACTCTCAGCTCTGCCTGCACCATGACTGCCTGGATGCCACCATGCTCCCACCTTGATGATAATGGACTAAACCTCTGAACCCATAATCCAGCCCTAATTAAATGGGTTTTTTTTTTTTTGTTTTTTTATAAGACTTCCTTGGTCATGTTGTCTGTTCATAGCATTAAAACCCTGACTAAGACATCTTGTGTTCTCCTGAAGGGAAGTATTTACAGAGACAAAGTTTGGAGCAGAGGCTGAAAAGATGACCATCCAAGACTGCCCAATCTAGGGATGCATCCCATAAACAACCACCAAAACCAGACACTGCTGTAGATGCCAACAAGAGTTTGCTGACAGGATCCTTCAGTCTTTGCTCCAAACTTTGTCTCTGTAAATCCTTCCACGATTATTTTGTTCTCCCTTCTAAGAACAATTGAAGTATCCACACTTTGGTCTTCCTTCTTCTTGAGTTTTAAGTGTTTTGCAAATAGTATCTTAGGTACTCTGAGATTCTGGGCTAATATCCACTTATCAGTGAGTGTATATCATGTGTGTTATTTTGTGATTGGGTTACCTCACTCAGGGTGATATCCTCCAGATCCATCCATTTGCCTAAGAATTTCATAAAGTCACTGTTTTTAATAGCTGAGTAGTACTCAGTTGTGTAAATGTACCACATTTTCTGTATCCATTCCTCTGTTGAGGGGCATCTGGGTTCTTTCCAGCTTTGGCTATTATAAATAAGGCTGCTATGAACATAGTGGAGTATGTGTCCTTATTACAAATTGGAACATCTTCTGGGTATATGCCCAGGAGTAGTATTATTGGATATTCTGGTAGTACTATAACCACTTTTATGGGGAACCACCAAACTGATTTCCAGAGTGGTTGTAAAAGCTTGATAGCCCACCAGCAATGGAGGAGTGTTCCTCTTTCCCAACATCCTCACCAGCATATGCTATCTCCTGAATTTTTGATCTTAGCCATTCTGACCGGTGTGAGTGGAATCTCAGAGTTGTTTTGATTTACATTTCCCTGATGATTAAGGAATAGAACATTTTTTCATGTGCTTATCATATATTCTGTATTCCTCAGTTGAGAATTCTTTGTTTAGCTTTGTACCCCATTTTTTAATAGGGTTATTTAATTTTCTGGAGTCCACCTTCTTGAGTTCTTTAAATATATTGGATATTAGTCCCCTATCTGATTTAATATTGGTAAATATCTTTTCCCAATCTGTTGTCAGACTTTCTGTCTTATTGACAGTGTCCTTTGCCTTACAGAAGCTTTGCAATTTTATGAGGTCCCATTTGTTGATTCTCAATCTTACAGCACAAGCCATTGCTGATCTGTTCAGGAAATTTTGCCTTATGCCCATATCTTTGAGGCTCTTGCACATGTTCCTTTCTATAAGTGTCAGTGTCTCTGGTTTTATGTGGAGTTCCTTGATCCACTTACACCTGAGTTTTGTACAAGGAGATGAGAATGGATAATTTTGCATTCTTCTACATTCTACCCACCACTCGAGGTAGCACCATTTGTTGAAAATGTTTTCCTTTTTCCACTGGATAGTTTTTGCTCCTTTGTCAAAGATCAAGTGACTTCCTCCTTTCCAGTATGAATCCCCTTAATTTCCTTTTATTGCCTAATTGCTCTAGCTAGGATTTCAGGTACTATGTTGAATAGATAGGGAGAGAGTGCGCAGCCTTGTCTAGTCCCTGATTTCAGTGAGATTGCTTCAAGTTTCTCTCCATTTAGTTTGATGTTGGCTACTGGTTTGCAGTATATTGCTTTTATTATGTCTAAGTATGGGCCTTGAATTCTTGATCTTTCCAAGACTTTTATCATGAATGGATGTTGGATTTTGTCAAATGCCTTCTCAGCATCTAATGAGATGATCATGTGGTTTTTGTCTTTGAGTTTGTTTATATAGTGTATTTTGTTGATGGATTTCCATATATTAAACCATCCCTGTGTCTCTGGTATGAAGTCTACTTGATCATGAGGGATGATCATGTTGATATTCTTGGATTCTGGCTAAGGGTTTATCTATATTGATGATTTCCTCAAAGAACCAGCTCCTGGTTTGGTTGATTCTTTTTATAGTTCTCTTCATTTCCACTTGGTTGATTTCAGCCCTGAGTTTGATTATTTCCTGCCATCTACTCCTCTTGGGTGAATTTGTTTCCTTTTGTTCTAGAGCTTTTAGATGTGCCGTCAAACAGCTGGGGTGTGCTCTCTCTAGTTTCTTTTTGTTGGCACTCAGAGCTATGAGTTTTCCTCTTAGGACTGCTTTCATTGTGCCTCATAAGTTTGGGTATGTTGTGGCTTCATTTTCATTAAACTCTAAAACGTCTTTAATTTCTTTAATTCTTCCTTGACCAAGTTATTGAGTAGAGTGTTGTTCAGGTTCCACATGAATGTTAGCTTTCTATTATTTATGTTGTTACTGAAGATCAGCCTTCATCTGTGGTGTTCTGATAGGATGCATGGAATTATTTCAATATTTTTGTTCTGTTGAGGCCTGTTTTGTGACGAGGCCAGTCAGTTTTCTTCAGTTTATGGACAGTTTTGGAGAAGGTACCATGAGGTGCTGAGAAGAAGATAAATCCTTTTGTTTTAGGATGAAATGTTCTAGAGACAATTGTTAAAATTGGTTCATAACTTCTGTTAGTTTCACTGTTTCTCTGTTTAGTTTCCATTTCCAGGATCTGTTCATTGATGAGAGTAGGGTATGAAAGTCCCCCACTATTATTGTGTGAGGTGGGATGTGTGCTTTGAGTTTTAGCAAAGTTTCTTTAATGAATGTGGATGTTCCTGCATTTGGAGCATAGATGTTCAGAATTGAGAGTTCATCTTGGTAAATTTTACCTTTGATGAGTAAGAAGTGTCCCTCCTTATCATTTTTGAGAACTATAGGTTAAAAGTCAATTTTATTCAAATGGTCCCAGCTTGTTTCTTGGGACCATTTGCTTGGAAAATTGTTTTCCAGCCTTTTACTCTAAGGTAGTGTCTGTCTTTGTCCTGGAGGTGGGTTTCTGTATGCACCAATATGTTGGGTCCTGCTTATGTAACCTGTCTGTTAGATATTAAGAGATATTAAGAAAAGTAATTGTTGTTTCCTGTTATTTTTATTGTTAGAATTGGTATTCTGTCCTCGTGGCTATGTTCTTTTAGGTTTGTTGAAGGACTACTTTCTTGCTTTTTCTAGGGTGTAGTTTCCATCCTTGTGTTGGAGTTTTATCTTTATTATCCTTTGAAGGGCTGAATTTGTGGAGAGATATTGTGTGAATTTGGTTTTGTCATGGAATACTTTGATTTCTCCATCTATGGTAATTGAGAGTTTTGCTGGGTATAGTAGCCTGGGCTGGCACATGTTTTCTCTTATGGTCTGTATAACATCTGTCCAGGATCTTGTTGCTTTCATAGTCTCTGGTGAGAACTCTGGTGTAATTCTAATAGGTCCGTCTTTATGTTACTTGACCCTTTTCCCTTACTGCTTTTAATATTCTATCGTTATTTAGTGCATTTGTTCTGATTATTTCGTGTAGGGGAGGAATTTCTTTTCCGGTCCAGTGTATTATGAGTTCTGTAGGATTCATGTATGTTCCTGGGCATCTCTTTCTTTAGGTTAGGGATGTTTTCTTCTATAATTTTGTTGAAGATATTTACTGGCCCATTAAGTTGAAAATCTTCATTCGCATCTATAACTATTATCCTTAGGTTTGGTCTTCTCATTGTGTCCTGGATTTCCTGGATGTTTTGGGTTAGGATCTTTTTGCATTTTACACATCCTTTTATTTTTGTGTCCATGTTTTCTAAGGAATCTTCTACACCTGAGATTCTCTCTTCCATCACTTGTTTTCTGTTGGTGATGCTCAAATCTATGACTCATGATTTCTTTCCTAGGATTTCTATCTCCATAGCTGTCTCCCT
This sequence comes from Mus musculus, assembly GCF_000001635.26. Classification (NCBI taxonomy): domain Eukaryota; kingdom Metazoa; phylum Chordata; class Mammalia; order Rodentia; family Muridae; genus Mus; species Mus musculus. The sequence goes on along the minus strand of NC_000068.7, from coordinate 177,286,069 downwards.
TTGGGTTTTATTGTTTCTACTTCCATTTTTAGGTCTTGGATGGTTTTGTTTAATTCCTTCACCTGTTTATTTGCGTTTTCCTGTATTTCCTTAAGGGATTTTTGTGTTTCCTATTTAATGACTTCTAGCGGTTTAACTGTGTTGTCCTGTTTTTCTTTAAGGGAATTATTAATGTCCTTCTTAAAATCCTTTACCAGCATCACGAGATATGGTTTGTTGGGTTATCCAGGGTTTGCTGTGGTGGGATTACAGGTTTCTGATGATGCCAAGTGTTTTTGGTTTCTGTTGGTAAGATTCTTATGTTTGCCTTTTGCCATCTGGTAATCTCTGGTGTTAGATGTTCTAGCTGTCTCTGATTGGAGCTTGTTCCTTCTGTGTGTCTGTTAGCCTCTGTCAGTACTCCTGGGAGACAAGCTCTGTCCTGAGTTCCTGGGTCAGAGCACTCCCTACAGGCCAACTCTCCTCTGTCAGGAAAGGTGCACAGAGGACTGAGGATCAGCTCCACCTCCTGGCTGAGGATGAAGGACTGAAGGGATCCTGTCCAAGAACCTCTTTTCCTTCTGCAGCCCACGTGCTCTCCTGTGTGGACCTGCCTCAAAGACACCCTGGATAGAAAATCAGCAATAGCATTTCTACAAACCAGGAGAAGCCTGGTAAAAAGAGAGCCCCAAAATCAATCCAGGCATATATAGTCAACAAAATTTTGTCCCCAAAGTACTCTTTGAGTCATCTCTTTAACCACTCAGGGCCCGTTTTTTCATTTATTTTTAAAGGTTCTTAATGGTTAGACTTTCTTTTTAGTTCTTTGTACATTCTATCTATGATTCTCTTTCAGATGAGCATCTGGCAGAGAGGCCTCTCCTGTCTTGTAAGCCTCTCCTCTTCACTCACCTGACACTTCAGTGTTCAGCTGCATATGGTCCCCTTTGTCAGTAATTGCTCTCATCCTCTGCTGCACAAGGGTCTTGTTTAGAAATTCCTCTCCTGTACTTCTGTGTTGATGCAGAGTCGTTGATATTTCTGGTGCAGCCTTGGAGTACAAAGTCCTGTGTTGATGTCCTTGATCCAATTGGAATTAAGTTCTGTGCAGGAAGAAAAGATTGGCTTCTTTTTCGTGAATATTGATTTTCAGATGTATGGGTGCATGTAGGAATGTTAATGACTGTGAGGATGTGTTTTTGCATGTGTGTGGAGATGTATGTGATCCTGTTTGTATTTGAGCATGTTTAAAGGGTGCATGTGTATGTGTGAGCACAGGGTTTGCACATGCATATGCATGTGTGTGTGTGTGTGTGTGTGTGTGTGTGTGTGTGTGTGTGCATGTATGTGTGTCATCTGGTGTTTGTGCATGTGAGTGTGAGCAAATGTGCTTGGGTTACTTGTGTGAATGTGTGTATGAGAATATGGGGGAGTGCATGTGTGAATGTCTGTCTGTGAAGTTGTTGCAGGGGTGCATTTGTGTTTGTGTGAGCATGTGAGGGAAAGAGTTTCTTGTGTGTATGTGTTTGTATGTGTGTGGAAGGGAGCATGTGTGCAAGTCAGGGTCAGGTATGTGGTGTGCATTTTTGTTTTAGCATGTTTATGTGCATGTATGTATGCATATGTGGGTGTGAGCTTGTGACTGAGAATGGGACATGCATGTGTGTATGTTTCTGCATGTGACAGTTGAATAAGCATGTGCATGTATGTCTGTGTGAGAGCATGTGAGTGGGGTTCATGTATGAATGTGTGTGTGTCTGTGTGTGTGTGTATGTGTGTGTATGTGTGTGTGTGTGTGTGTGTGTGTGTGTGTGTGTGTGTCTTTGTCAGAGATAATGTGACCTTATGCGGTTATATCTGGATCTTCTATTCCAGTGGTTCAATCCGTGTCTGGTTATGTGTCAGTACCATTCTGATTTTTATTACTTCAGCTTTATAGCATAATTTGAAATCAAGTATGGTGATGACCTGCAATATGTCCGAACACAGGGGTATTTTGAACAAATAAAATCACTGGTAGATTTTCTAATTAATAAGTTAAATGAATTATTTCAAAACACAGAAACCTTTAAAATAGTTTTATTTCACACCTTGTTTCTAGCTGGTACCACCTGCATGAGGCAACCAAAAATATTGAGCAATATTTGAGGTCGCCACAAGAGGGCCACCGAAACCTTCCTGACTTGTGGGATTCTCAGGGATTGGGAGAGTGGGGGGTGAGGGGGGAATGGCAAGCTCGCTTTTTGAGAAGCCCCTGCTTTGTTTTTCTTTGGACAAATTCTGTCACTTTTGCCCTTGTCCTTCCTGCATCCACTTTTCATCTTAGACAGGCACATCCTTGAAGTCTGTACATTAGCACCAGCTCTGATGTCTCAACACTGAGGTGGGATCCTGGCTCCATGGCAGTGACAGTTCACAAGATGTCACAGGAGCTTCTCATGTGTCAACTACCCAAGGCAGTGACCCTGGACAATGATTACAGCAAGTTTTTAATGGGGTGTTTGTTGTTAAATGTATCCTGGGGAGATGGGAAGGAACTTCTTTTCCTTCCTGATAGAGCATGTTGAGAGATAGGAGATGGCTCCACCCAAGTACTGCTTTGGAGCATCAGTGGGTTTTCTTGTTGCTGCGAATAAATACCCAACAAAAATATTTTAGGATTATGGGAAGGAAAGGTTTATCTTGGCCCATGATTTTCGGAAGTCCATCATGGTGAGAAAGGCAGTGTTGGAAGTGGGAGACAGGATGGGGAGGACAGTGAGATAGCTGGGAGGAGGGGGGGCAAGTGATTAAGAAGGGAACTAGTGGGAAGAGGGAGGCAGGAGGGGAGAGGGAGCTAGGTAGGAGTGGAATGCATGATTTGGAGTTGAAAGTATCCTGTCACATTTCATCTTTTGTCCTGACATAGGGAGATTAAAAAGTGTTCCTCTCATTTTTCACCTTAGCTGGGCCAAGATTTGGAGCCATTTCATTCTGGGTGCTTTGATCTTTTTTTTTTTTAGCTTCTCTCAAACTCCCCAAAACAACCAAAACTTTGTCTCTGAAGTGATTTCAAGCCCAGTGAATGGGAGAGAAATTATTATTGAGCTTTTCAGATTATGGTTGACATAGTCAGCTAGCTGAGTTACTAACAAAGCAACCCAATATGGGGGATGACTTGGAGGAGTTGAATCCCTGGAGTTTGCTATACTGCTTGCAGGCAGTGCTACCAGGGAGTCATCTCTCCCTTAGAAACTGGTTCTTGCTTATACAACCCCACTGGTAACACTGTGAGTCCCATAACCTCCTTTGAGTTAGTTTCAGATTGGAGGTAGTATACAGTTGTAGGTCAAGCCAGGGTTAGCATAGTAGGAATCTGCTGTTTCCTGGCTGCAGAAATGAATGATGCCTGACAGAGAGTGAGACTGAGGGAAGCTGTCCATCAAGAGATAGACTAGTGAGATGTGTGCACTTGGCATTCTTTGGACAATACCTTTCATGTAATATATACTTTATGTTTCATTTTTTAAAATCCTCAAAAGAGAAACAAAATGTTTAAATTTATTGGTACGTCTCAATGCTATTCTTACAATAAAATACCCTAGGAAAAGCAAATGGGAAAGAAAGGGTCATCTTAGCTCATAGGTCCGTGGTATGGTCCATGATGGTATAATGTTGTGGTGTCAAGAGCCTGCGACAAGAGTGCACACCTGGGCTGGTGAGATGGCTCAGTGGGTAAGAGCACCCGACTGCTCTTCAGAAGGTCCGAATTTCAAATCCCAGCAACCACATGGTGGCTCACAACCATCCGTAATGAGATCTGACTCCGTCTTCTGGAGTGTCTGAAGACAGCTACAGTGTACTTAAATATAATAAATCTTAAAAAAAAAAGAAAAAAAAAAGAGTGCACACCTATCAACAGTCAAGAGCAGAGAGTGCTCAGAGCATTTTTGCTAGTGCACAGTTTGCTTTCTCCATTCTTTTACAACCTGCCTAGGAAATGGAGCAAATCTCAGTGGTAATTCTCTTCATCTTAATTAATATAACTATGACAGTATCCCACAGCTATTGTGAAAGGCTAACCTGATTCAGATGATGCCTCCTTGAGACTTTCCTACCAGATGATTGAAGATTGTGCTAAATTGAGAATTGTTTTAAAGTTCCATGGGCATGCTCCACTGCCGCAGACCCTCTGGGTCCCTGTGTCTGCGTGGAACGGGGTCTCTCGACGCGGGTGGGAAAAGCGTGGATGAATGACAGACAGATGCACACAGGAAAGGTTGTGTGTAGAATCTGAATGTAATTTACAATTCGAGCTTCAGACTTTTATACAGAAGACAATAAAAAAGTTGGGTGACATACCCGCAAGGTACAAATGAGGTAACCGGATGCTTAATGATTCTTACACAGAACAGAGGAATGAAAACGCAAAGATCGGAAGGAACTGGGCAATAAAATAATTGAGACAAAGTCAGCCCTATCTAAGGTCAGCTATAGTCTTAGAAGCCAGGTGTGAGAACTTTTCACTCCTAGGGCAAGGGCTTTCACATCCAAGTCATGGTTCTAACTAGGGAGTTCCGTTCTAGCTAACCATCTCATGAATAATGCAATACTCTAAAACCACAGCCCGATCTGCTTCCTAAACCATAGTAAATTCCTGTAAATCGGTGTAACTCAGCTATAATTCTAAGCATCTATTCTGGTTTCCACTACGGTCAGAAACTTCTTTCTTCCTAGGTGATGGTAGATTCCTGTGAAGGGCAGTGACCTAACTTTTACTCAAAGAGATAGTGTAATACCAGGGGCAGTACTGAATTCCAAACCCAAGGTCTTGATAAGGACGAACTAGGACTGTTGGAACACTGGCGGACGGCTTTAGCTATGTCAGAATTCAATCTTAAAAGGCACTTATGATAGGAAAATATTGAAAGAGAGCACGTGGATCCATACACTAGACTAACTCAGGAATGGAACTCGGGAATGAAAAATTACTGTATGGGTAGGGAACCCTAGACTCCAGGAGGAGAGCTTCCTTGAAGCTCTTTTGCCTCATGAGTGACTTTTAAGCCTTTCGGCCTGTCCAGTTGACTCGACCGGAGAGTGTAGCACTCCACAATACCTATTCTTCGAGAATAATAAGGAATCCCAATAATATGACAAATATTAAATTGTTAACAAAACATCACAAATGCCTGACTGTAATGGTCAGTAACTTTATCTGTCTTCATGTCATTTTGAACATCCAGTATATAAAAACAATGTAGGCAATGACTAGTTTCATATTTAGTTGCTTATCCTGTTAAAGCAGTTGCAGATAGAAAGCCTAAAAAGGTATCAATAGTCATATATACATTGTTTAACATTTTTTAAATTCAGATACATAAGTAACATCCATTTGCCATACTTGATTAGGTATGTGTTCTTAAGGATTAACACCATTATGTGGTACAGGAAGAAATTGAGGACACTGAAGACAAGTTTTTATAAATTGACATGCACATTTTCTAGAAATACCAAATTGTTGTCTCAACCTATTAGTATTTTAATGATGTATAGAATGAGAGTGTTTGGCTGAACTGTTCCTGTGTAATGCCTATTCTCTGCCTGATATGCAAACCTGCTGTGGCATTGCCCTCATTAAAGGGTCTGGAACACCCAGTATGAGCTTTTAAATGTCGTATAACCTAAGGAACAGTACAAGCTCTTAAATTAAGTTGCATTTGCATAAATAATTCCAAAATTTGAGTACTAGCAGTAACTAAAAATGGAACAAAGTCACGCAATTGTAAGCCATGAGGTATATACTGGCCATCAGTATATAAACTCAAAGCTTGTTTTTTCAACGTTTCAAAAACAGTGGCTATAGTACATTATTCAAATATTTGTGAAGCATTGGGGAAACTCAAGAGAATAAACATATGATCCAATAACGCATGCTACCTTCCCTTTAGATGAGCTGTCTGTAAACACAATAAATGCATTCTCTATCAGCTGCATGAGTAAATTTACAGGAAATTCAAAAGTATGCCTAGAGGCAAATTCTAACAACTTGCCTTTTGGATAATAACTATCAAATTTGCCTAAAATGTTTGCACATTCAATAGACTAAATATAAGCATTCTTCAGTAACCAATTTAAATGCTGTTTGAAATACGGAATAAATATTTCATCAGGTTCTTTTCCAAAATACTTTTGTGATTCTATCCTACAATTCTTTTTCAACATAGCAACAGTTTCATAGTAGAGTGTGCAAACTTTACTTGGAGATGAAGAATGATGAATACACATTAATGGTCCCTTTTGCTAAAGGACTGCTGTGAAATAGTCAACAATTGATCTTAGTCTATATATCTGTTGTTGGCTAATAGCTTCCTCTACTTTCAGCAAAGCTTTTCATTCCTCATCAGTTATTTTTCCAGGGGAATTAGGATTTGCATTTCCCTTGAGAAATAACAAACAGACATTTAAGTTCTTCTGTGGCAAGCTTAAGGTGAGGTCTTAGCCAACTAACATTCCCTAACAGCTTTTGAAAATCATTTAAAGTAAGTAAACTATCTTTTCTTATTTGAATTTTCTGGGCAACAATTTCTTTAGTGTATAACAGATGCCCCAAATCTTGAAAAGGATATTGTCTTTAAATCTTTTCTTCTCCAAGATTTTAAAGCTTTTTGTATCATAACAAAGGCCTGTAGTAAAACTCTTTCAGAGGGATCGTCTAATAAAATATCCATATCATGATCAATACACAAAGTAGGATTCAAAGTCCTAACTTCTTGTATTGAAGCAGAAACAAATTTTTGACATGATGTAGGGCGACTGACCCTTCCTTGAGAAATTCCATTGAAGGGAGTCAAATGATATCACTTCGTGGCTTATTTAAAATTACAAGCAGACACTTCAAATGCAAACCTTTTACAACCCTCAAGATGCAAAGGAATACTATAAAAATGATCTTTTAAGTCAATAATAATCTTACACCTATTTTTGAAATGTCAGCTAAAGTAGGTAAGACAGTTTTGAATGTCCTCTTAAGTCCCAGGTTCATTATCCTTTCATACATCTTAAGTTTTGAAATTTATTTTCTTATACTTTTGGTTGTGAGCCTAGCCTTTAACGGCTGAGCCATCTCTCCAGCCCTGAACTTTATTTTCGGTCATTGGAATAACCAGTCCTTTGGAGGTGAGGGAGTACATCAGCTCCAGTGCCTATTAATCCTTCCAAACAGTTTCCTTCAATTAGTAATTTAAGGTTAGGTCTCTTAATAGCAACAGATTGGACCCAGTACACATAGGTGAAACCAAAGCTACCTTGTCCTCTCACACATTTAGCAGATACAAGGGAACTAAATTAAGTTGAACAATTCTTTTGTTAGCAGGTACACATATAATGGGGCAGCCATAATTCTAATTTCACCTGCATAATCATTGTCTATAATGTGTGAATAGATCTGCAGTATTTTTATAATAGTGCTGCTTCAGTCCAGAAATTATCTCTGGTCCCTGGAGTCAATGGGCCAAAAACTCCTGTAGGCAGAGTTTAGACCCCCATTTCTGAGGCCAGTACAGGTGATCCTAAAACTCAGTAATCTCCCTGCCTCTGTGCTCTGATTTGGTTCTCTGTCCATACCTGATGGCCACAAAGGCCAGGAAAGCCAGCAAGGCCACAATATCTGTCTTGTGTTTCCTGCTCTGTGCTGTAGTTTGCTCATAACCATCATGTGGAACATACTTGCAGTTGACCTGAACACAGTCAGAAGTCACAGAACGAACTCTTGTTTTCTCAAATCTCTACTTTCTTTAATTGCTAAGATCCTGGCCAACCGCCCACTTGTGGGACAAATTGGTGACTCCAATGTAAGCTGATTGATGGGCTATGCAAGCTCTTCAGCTTGATTCTAGGAGGAAGAAGAAGTGCTTCCTGAGTGCAGTGCTTAGACATCAGGCAAGTTTTTTGCACAGCAGTGAACAAAGGGCACTGCCCACAAAGGAGAGAAGAAGGCAGATAAGCAGCTTTGATCTGGAATCTTAGCCCCTCCCAAGGGCCTGGCTGGAGAACAGACAGATCAGCTATTGGAGGAGACTCACTACTGCTACTATCCTACAAAGCCACAGATCTGGAAAAGGATTGGCCCAGGCTGGAACCACTAAGCTGTGTCCTTTCAACACACTCTAACCCTAAGGGTGGTGCTCATGTCACTCAAGACTCAGTAGCCAATCAGAACCCCCACACGGAGCTGCCAGTCAGAAGAGGAGGTGGCTCTTCCTGGTACCAAGCCCTCAAGTTTCTCTCTGTAACTCAGGTGACCTGAGTGTTTCTATGTGTTCTGTTCTTACTGTCTTCAGTGAGTGCTGCGAGGGTAGCTCAGGCAAGCTCAGAACTTCAGACATGATAAGTGCAAAGTCATCTCCCATAAAAAAGAGGGACGGGGGGGGGAGCAAGCTTCTTAGCAAAGGATGCCTGCGTAGTAGGTCTTTCCAGCGCATGGATGGTAAGCATCAGCCAGGCATATGGGGCCACCTGTGTGCTCCTTTGTTGACCTAGTCTCTCCATGGACCCGGCTTTAGCCTCTGAATAACTTTATTGTCTGGCAGCATCTGGACAAAATCTTTGTGGCAGGGGCTTGTGTGTGGAAATATACTTGGGGGGATGAGAACCAGAGGAACAGCTTACTGTGTACACTGTCAGGCAAAACAGTACAGACAAGAGCTAGGTCACAGACCAAAGAAAAAGGGAGTGTGCTGCAGGGGTCACTGTTATGGAGAAGGACCTGATTCAGGGAGTGAGAATGATTTTGTAGTTTTACAGACTGTATTCATTTATGGATGTAATTTAGTAAAACTAGATTGGTGGGTGTTTTATTTGGACAGGTTAGCTTGAGCCAGTGGGTAATGAATTCCCATTTTAGGATATGTATTATGTAGATTTGTGCAATCCTTGTTGACATATTTAATTGAGCTCAGAAATGTAAAGCACATGCCATTAGCTGTCTCTGTGTGAGTCAGATTATAGATCTCAGTAGTTAACAAAGCACTTAAGGGAAAGGTCAAACACTATCTCATGAATGACATTCCTTCTACCAAGAAAGGCCTGATCTTTTTCTAATCAGTACAGTGACATATTTTTAATTTTTTTTCTTTTTTAAAGATTTACTTATTTATTATATGTAAATACACTGTAGCTGTCTTCAGACACTCCAGAAGAGGGCATCAGATCGCATTACGGGTGGATGTGAGCCACCATGTGGTTGCTGGGATTTGACTCAGGACCTTCAGATGAGCAGTTGGTGTTCTTAACCACTGAGTCATCTCTCCAGCCCTTGGTATTACTTTTTAAATTCCATTTTCTTTATGCATAGGTGCCCTGATCTCTTACTTGTTTCTATTCTCCAATGTTTCCCAGAAATCAATAGTTTTATTCCTATTTGTAAAGATTTTACATATCTGTCTGTTTACAGCAACATCTGTAGTTCAGGCTTTCCTTATGCCATGTAGTTAATACTTGCTTTGTGCATCTGAGCCTAAAAACTTTCTTGCTCTTTCTGAGGGTAAAAGACTGAGGGCTTCCGTGATTATCACCTGTAGCCTAACAGCTGAGGATTAAGCAGTGTGGCCTTTGCTCTATCTCAGAAGGAACTGCTGGACTCTAACTTTTAGCCTGCAAGTCAGAAGTCACAGGAAGAAAATGGGATGCTCAAAGAAGTGGTTATGGAGTTTATTACTAAGTTGTAACAAGTTACCTATGAAAGCTATCTAAGAGGAAAAGCGAAAAGATCCTAAGTGGGGAAGGGCAAAAAACTTCTCCTTTCTCTTTTCTTTATCTCTTTGTCCTCATTACTTATACATCCTTCAGTATACATGATCACATGTTACCAAGTTCATCACAAGTTCTCACAAAAAATCAAATCATACACTGAAATAGAAGTTTACAACAGAGAATGTTTACATGTATATCCATTACGAGTAATTACTAATGGCTAAGTATCCATCGCCTGTATCAGATCCTCAGGTTCCCTGAAGGTTTAAAACCATAACTAAGTTATTAGTAGAGTTTTGCAGAGATAAACACAGTCCATATTTCATCTTCTAGCCTAGCACCTATAATAAATCGTTAGTTTCCTTTTTATGACCTTTGGTAAATTGTTTTACAACCTCTTGGAATGTGCTCTGAGTAGGAGAAAGTCTGATTACTATCTAAGAGCAATTAATTTATGATGCTTGGGAGACTGGTGGAGTTTTCTTTGCAGTTTTGAGTATCAGAAATTTACCTAATAGCCGTCTGAATATAAACAGTTTAATTATCACTGAAACCATTTTAGGAATATTTATTGGATTGCCATTAAGACTTAAGTCATCTGTTTGTCTATATAACATCACTAGAAAACAGTACATCTTCATAGATCTGTAGAGTTCTGCTCTAAAGGGGTGTGCTT